>NC_142355.1:26060161-26412661 GCF_059441175.1 Urocampus carinirostris
TATACGAGGTTGCTCAGTTTAGAAAAAAACCCGGCTATGATATTTTGATATTGTTCTGTACTTTCTTTCAGGCTTAGTTGTGCGTGTTTTGCACATGTTTTGAGACTGTCAACGTGCGTCAGTTCTCTAATTTGAAACATGAGAGTCGTCACAGGCACATCGCGCGAGACCTTCAAATGTCTCGGCGCATTCCCGAGTTTTGACAACCTTTCTAGGAAAAGTCAACTCAACGCAAGCTTTTAACCCCCGCGTTCCAATGACTAATTGGAATTGAGTCGGTCCAAGTCCTTATCAAGGAGAAGCCACCGGAGGTCCGATCCATCATTTTTACTGAGCACATGCTGAAGTCTTTACATGCAAAAATTGGAAATGGCTTAGGAAAAAATCAGCAACTATAATAGTCTAATGCTCATGAGCACATTCTTATAACACTTTGGTCAAAGCTAGCCCAAATTGGGCCAAAATTGGATTGAGACACTGTAGTATATATTGTTTTGTTTTTTAATGTAATCATTTTGAGAAAATTACACTTTTATTGTGGACAATTACACCACTTTATCAATTATTTAGCAATATTTTGGGAAATTAATTTCCGATCCAGTTAAGGTAGATGTCATCATTTTCTAAAATATTTTTTAGACAGTTGTCCTTTTCTGGTGCGCCATGTTTTTATTTCTTTTTTGTTCAAAACAATCTGATTGTCACGATTACCCATTGCCCTCACCTGTGCCCGCTCGTTTGGCACCAACTGCTGCTCGTTGCCTGATTGGCTCCCCTCTTATTTAAACTCAGAGCTCTCATTCACTCTTGGTCAGTCCGTCAAGAACCTCTGTACTTGCAAGGCAAGCATTTTGACTCTGTCCCGACTTGTCCGGTATCCTGCTCGTGTACCCGGTATCGATCCCGTCTGTCCCGTCCTGTCCGGTATCTTGTTCAAGCATCCTGTATCCTGTATCCGGTATCGATTCCGTCTGTCCCGTCCTGTCCGGTATCCTGCTCGTGTATCCTGTATCCGGCATCGTTCCCGTCAGTCCCGTCTTTACCTGTATCTCGCTTGTGTATCCCGCATCCAGTATCTCTCCCGTCCTGTCCAGTGTATTGCTCATGCATCCTGCATCCTGTATCCGGTACCGATTCCGTCTGTCCCGTCCTGTCCGGTATCCTGCTCGTGTATCCTGTATCCGGCATCGTTCCCGTCAGTCCTGTCCTCACGTGTATTGTATAACCTGTATCTGGTATCGATCCCGTCCTGTCCGTATTCTGCTCGTGTATCCTGTATTTGGTATCGATCCTTTCTGTCCCGTCCTCAGCTGTATCTTGCTCGTGTATCCTGTATCCAAAATCGATCCCGTCTGTCCCATCCTGTCCGGTATCCTGCTCGTGTATCCTGTAACCGGTATTGATCCCATCTGTCCCGTCCTCACCTGTATCCGGCTCATCCTGCTCGTGTATCCTGTATCTGGTATCGATCCCGTCTGTCCCTTCCTGTCCAGTATCCTGCTCATCTGCCCCTGGCTTCCTGTTTTCCCGCTCCTGATTTCTCTTCCCCGCTTTTTCTGCCAAGCGATCGCCGAATCGATGTGTTCCCGCGCATGACTGCCCCACTTCCGTAAATCGGGCTTGGTATGAAAACGTGACGCGTTTGGGTCTACTGTCTTTTCGGGTTGACACTGATTGGTATTAACTCAAATGTGTTGGGTTGTTTTTAATGAAATATCCAGTATTTTAATATTATTATTAAAACATGTATTTATTTGTTTATTATTAAAAGAGCATATATTTTGATGTGCTAAAATAATTTTTTTGGGGTCAGATCAATTTAATTACTTTAATATTATTTTAAATATTTTAGCCTCTGTGTTTATGTTTGATCTTTTTTCATTTATGCACAATGTTAAAAAAATAGCTCAGGTTTGAGGGAGTTATTTTGGACTAAAAAAATCTAAATTGGGGATTCATTATAATTTATATAAACCTCATTGTAAACATTGTTCAAACATTGATCTCTTTACCAGAATGTGTTCATTTTTTTACTTTTCATAATTATCTATTTATTAAATGATGTTTAACAATTATCTATACATTTAATTCCATTTTCATGAAGTGTTTTTTTAGGGAAGCGGGGAGGTGTTTTCAATATATGTTTTTAACTTGTATTTTTAATACACATATCATTTTTTTGCATTGCAATAAAGTGCATGTTATCTTTTATACACCTATAAAAAACCACGTAAAACAATGATGGAAAAGTTTGATATTTACAAGTCAAATGAACACAACACATGTTTGCAGCGGAAGCCATTTTTCCACTGGCTCGACTTAAACGCTTAACAAAACCAGAAAAAAAACTTTGGATCAAGAACATGTTTACGGCTTGTTTATTTGATGTTGTTCACACTTGTGCATCATCTTTGTGGATGTGGAAAACATACAAAAAAGCCAAGGGGGAGTAGGATCAGTTTGTATTTGTGTGCAGGTGTTCACTTGGATAAGTGGGGATTTTTATTAAAGATTAGCCATGACATCACATCCTCTCTTAGACTATGGAAGCAACTCCCAACCACTATCAATTTTCAATACTCTGTGATGGGAAGAACGTCGGTGGGATTGCCGATGTAACTAACAACTTAGAACTCGAGGTTCTAGTTTTATCTCAACATTTTGCTTTTCTTATCAAGGTGTTGCTGGGCGGCGGGCTTCGATGCAGACAGTCCCCGGTTTGTCCTACATTCTTGCAGTGAACTGAATCCGTCTGATGTTGTGCTTAGTGAGAGAACGAACAGGTTTCAGTTACTTCCAAAGAGCTTTTATCACTCCTTGTACTTAGGATCTCCATGTCCTTGTTGGCTCTGCTTTGGGTATTCCGGAAATCATAAACTCATTCACTGCAAACTGGCTTAATCCATGAAAGACACGTCTCAAAAACAGCAACTTTGGATCTTTCCAAAAATATTTGAGGTCTTTCCTCGAAATTGAACTAATAGTTGAAGGACTAATCAAGAAAAAATAATTCCAATTACACTTGCTAGTTTATATATCTAGCTGTCAAACAAACCATGAACCATAAACTGTAAGGACCAGAACGGAAACAGGACCCACTTGCGTGACGTTTACCACCAGTTTTATTGAAAGAAAGAGGAAGGGTTGCATCCACGATCCAGTGTTCGCTGGGCGCGGGAATTAAGTCGCTCTCGTTCTCGGATTGTGATCCGAACACATAAGTGGATCTTCCGTAGTGATTCATTTTTCATTTCATTTCATTTCATTTCATTTCAATCATTCATATATTTAACAACAATATTCATATTAAATAGTTGAAGTTATGTAGT
Source organism: Urocampus carinirostris (assembly GCF_059441175.1). Classification (NCBI taxonomy): domain Eukaryota; kingdom Metazoa; phylum Chordata; class Actinopteri; order Syngnathiformes; family Syngnathidae; genus Urocampus; species Urocampus carinirostris. The sequence goes on from NC_142355.1 coordinate 26,063,491, forward strand.
ATCAGTTTTAAATCTGTTAATCTGTTAAAAACACGTAATATGATTTTTAATACATAATATTAGTTTGTCGATTGTATAATTAAATAGATTCAAAATCAGTTTTAAAATCATCAATCTCAAATTGTGCTGTCTAAAAAATTAGTTATAATGACTATATGATATTAAAAATAAAATTCTATATTTAAATCAAATTAATATAATGTTAGTAATGATATCGTATAATTGAATGGATTTGAAATCCGTTTTAAATCCATAAATCTTAAATTTGATTGTCTAAAACTTGAGTGATAATTTTAGTGCATATTATTAGTTTTAATATTATGTAATGTAAAAGATTCAAAATCTTTTTCAAATCCATCAATCTTAAACTTTGTTGTCTAAAAATCAAGTGATAATTATTCATTTATAATATTAATGATAATATTGTTGAGTGTTTCAGTTTTCATTTTTGTTTTATGAAAACTGAAACAGTGATGAGCACCAAAAGTAGGAGTGTGGATTTTAAGAGGGGACTGTATGCCGACTGTGTTGTCTGGTGCAGAGACTTGGAGTCTGAACGCAGATTTGAGAAGGAAATTAAATGTTTTTGAGATGGAGTCTTTGAGGAGTATGTTAGGAGTGACAAGATTAGATAGATTAAGAAACGAAATTGTGAAAGACAGACCTGGAGTAGTAGTGGAACTGAGCAAGCGTGTGGATAAGAGAGTACTCGGTTGGTTTGGACACATGGAGAGGATGGATGAGGAGTGAATGTTGAAGAGGATCTACAGAGCAGAAGTAAATGGAAGGAGACCAAGAGCAAGGCTGTGATTGACGTTGATGGATGGTGTTATGAGTGCACTGCAGGAAAGAGGTCTAAAGCTAGTGGAAGCTAGAGCTCTTGTTGGTCATAGGAAGGAGTGGAGAGGTGTTGTAAAAGGATAGTGGGATGTTTAGACGTGTTCTAAGGGATGGGCAGGGCACCTGTATGATGCGGCAGGGGTAAATCAGTGAAAGCTGTTGGGCCCTAATGTTGAACAGAAGAGTGTATTGTGTCACCATGACCCGAGTAACACGGCCGCTTTCTTGTGTCCCGTTTCATCTGGAGGGACATAAGCATGACCAACTTGGGTGCCGAGGTGCTTAACTTGTTTGGGTGTTTGGGCATTTGCGTTTGCCATAGTCCCAAAAAATTGTGTGTGCTTTTTGCTCCTTTTTCCCTTTTTTTTTGTTTTTGTATGTGTTTGTCTTGCTGTCGTTTACCCCTCTTGAGGGATATGACCAAGGTAGGCAGATAGATAGATAATTTCAGTTTTAAATCAGTCAATCTTCACGCAAAAAATCAGCACTGCCTGGATTTGTTTTGTTTTTTTTAATCTGCATCTGCATTTTTGATATAACTTACGCCAATCTCCATTACATAATGGCACTGTAAAAAAATGAAGAAATTCTACAAGCACCCAAGTCTTCACTCTGATGTATTTGATTGGCTAACAGACCAATAATTAAATGAAAAAATAAAATTTAAAAAATGACTTGAGTGCGTGCATGTCATTAATGGTTGACAAACTCCGATGTGGTCATGTTCTAGTCGATTAAATAAAAAATATAGCTTTGACGTCTGTAGCCATCTTTAGCTCTATATGTATTTTTAAGTCCATCCAGATACTCCATTAAAAGATCCTGTACCTTTTACGTCCTAACATATGCACATCTTCCCTTTGAACTTCTTTTGCAATTGGATACTTTAACCCCAAAGTAAACATGGAATTAGGGTCTCTTTTCCAATCCAGCTTGATGTAAACAGAGGATTTGAAAGTCAAAGGGGATCACCTCACCCAGGTGTGAGCATGTTAGTTTTTTGAACAGGATCTGATTCTATACTTGCAGTATTGCCGGCATGGGATGTGTGTCAACAAGGAGCTGCACCTGCAGCCGGTTCACGGGGAATGGGGCGCCTGGGGGCCCTACAGCTCTTGCTCCAGGTCCTGCGGCGGAGGAACCAGGAGCACCATCAGAGACTGCAACAAGCCAGAGTAAGACTTGGGAACAATGTGACAATGATAGAGAAAATCTATTACACATGGGATATTATATTTATCCATTCTGGGGTGGGGGTTCACAAAGTGAACTTGCCTTACGGCGGGGGATAGAAACGCTAATGCGTTCCAAACTTTGGGTACCCCTGGTAAAAACGTGTATAATAAACATATTGACAAAATATGATATAGTAAGTAGTTTTTATATTATATGATAAAATAACTCAAACCTCCTGTGTGGAGTTTGCATGTTCTCCCCGTGCTTGCGTGATTTCCTCCGGGCACTTCGGTTTCCTCCCACATTCCAAAAACATGCATGTCAGGTTAATTGGCCGGTCCAAATTGTCCCTAGGTGTGAATGAGCGAGCGAATTGTCTGTCCCTGTGTGCCCTGCGATTGGCTGGCAACCAGTTCAGGGTGTCCCCTGCCCACTGCCTAAAGATAGCTGGGATGGGCTCCAGCACCCCAGCCACCCTACTGAGGATAAGCGGTGCAGATAATGGATGGATGGATGATGAAATAACATTATAAATATATACAAATGAAAATGAAAAATACAATTTTATTTACTTATGGTGTGACTTGACTTGATCTGGTAAAGTCAAGTTAGTGGGTGGATGCAAAAACGGGACAGGCGAGAGTCAGGGTCAAAAAAGGCTAGCCTGGTATACACCGAGATTCGCAGACGGACTGACAACAGGGGATTGACAGGACAGGGTTCAAATAGTGACAGGGAATCAATCAGAACTACAGATTAAAAGTCATATTTATTTCAAAACTTCCTTTAGAAGACCTTGTGTCTTTAATTGTTTTTTATTCTTGATAGTATAATTCGTATATCAGTTATGGCCAAATTCATTACACAATCCATGTTTCTTTTACCTATTTCTTGATAATTGCATTTTTCTTTTCCATGGTTACATTTTTTCTTCTGCCCCTTAGTATTACTGCAAGTCTTACAACCATAGATAAACAAATTAAAGTTTGTTATACAGGATTCTGAACTAAAAAAAGCAAGAGAAAAGGAGCATTGTGGGAAGGAGTTCAGCTACAAGCATATGAGGATGCTCATGATCCCTTGACGCAAACTAATAGCAGATCAGCATCTTGTATTATGTTGACTATTAGGATCGTATGAAGCTCTTGACTCGCACAGTCATACGCACTAACGAGTTTGGATTTTGTAAGTTTTGGTGGACTTGTTTTGTTAATGTATACTGGGGAAAATGGTGAAAAAATACATCTCATTCTTTAACATAATGTGAAAACAAAAGTAGGGATGCCATAACCCCAGGGTATACTGTACTATTACCTACTCTTCTCTTTATAGGCCAAGAAACGGCGGAAAGTTCTGCGTTGGGAGACGCATGAAATTCCGTTCCTGCAATACGGAACCATGTCCGCGGGGTCGTAAGGACTTCCGCGAAGACCAGTGCTCCCATTTTGACGGAAAGCACTTCAACATCAACGGTCTACCTCCAACCGTCCGCTGGGTTCCCAAATACAGCGGCAGTAAGTCACAAATGTGTTGAACAATTCAACAACTATTCGGATCGGATGTCATTTGAATTTGGGGATGAAGCTGAATATTAAAGGTAGAGAGCAATGGTCCTTGAGATTTCTTGTCTTATTACATCTAGGATCAGTATTGCATTCAGACTGCAGAATTGAGGTTCTCTCGTCTTTAGACCAGACTGGGAAAACAAAAATTCCCCATACAGTCTTTAATGTGCAACCTGCAACTATACGTTCTAAATGACCCAAATGCACAATTATTAGTCAATTAGCAACCTGGAACAAAAATGACTTCAACTATAAGTGAAAAGAGTGAAAAGGAGGGCATATGACATTGCCTTTAAAAAAAAGTTGCGTTACAAATAACCCAATTTGGGTAAAGAGTGAGCTGATTTACTTCTTGGGTTAGTTTGGGTTACTTTTACCCCAAAAAATGAGGTTTGTTCAAAAATCCCAAAATGTAGTCATCTTGTCCGATGTTTTTTTTTTTTTCGGGTGCAAAACCGTTTGGATCGATTCATTTATGTAAAACAACATTCTTTAAAAAGCTCCATTTAAAAATAAATAAAAATAAGATTAAAAAATATAAAATAAATTAACATAAATTACAACAAATAGCATAAATGAAATGAAATAAAATAAATTAAATAAAATGAAACTAAAAGCATTTGCAGTGAAAAAATATATCCATTATCTGCACCACTCATCCTCAGTAGTGGGTGCTGGAGCCCATCCCAGCTAATTTCGTGCAGTGGCCAGTGGAGACCCTGAACCGGTTGCCAACCAATCTTAGGGCACACAGAGACAGCAACTCACTGGCTCATTCACACCTAGGGACAATTTGGAATGTGGGAGGACTAGCACAGGGAGAACATGCAAACTCCACACTGGAAAGTTCGATCTCATGACCTCAGAACCGTGCTGCACAAGCGCTGACCACTGTGCTGCCGTGCTACCATAAATTAAAATACATATAAATAAATATCATTACAAATATATTCAAAAAACACATTTCATTTACAAATTAGATTTAATACATGTACTTAATTAACCTATTAATTAAATCATTATTATTACTATTAATTAAAGCTTTCTAATTCTATACGTTACACAAAAACAAGTTTCTTTTTTCAATGTTTTTAATTTTTTTAAATAATTCATAAGTTAATCAATAATTAATTAATGAGTTACCGTAAAATTCAGACTATAAAGCGCACCAGATTGTAAGTCTTGATAATATACCCCTAAAATACCTCATGCCACTTATCATTTCAAAATATACTCACGAGAGAAACATTTTAATCAGTCTGAAACTAGATACCCAAAAACTATGGTCACCCAGCATCCACCCTGAAGAAGAAATCCAACTTCTACTTCCTTGTTCATTTGTAAACATACAGTACAATGTGGACTGTATCTTTAGCGCGGTTTGAAGAACTTTGACGTTTTTATTGTTAAATATCTAGTGCATGCATTCAATATGGTTGGTGTAAAGTTTAAAGATGATTCGAGCCGTTTCTTTTGAAATAAGAGTGGAATAAGAAAAATTGATGCGGTTGAGAGAATGGTCAGAACGCTTTTTTTCTGCCACTTTTTACCACGGAGGAGGACATTTTGAAGCGCATCTTCCAAAAGTAAGTTAAACTCAACATTATTTATCTTTTTAGAGCATGTTATTTTATGATTTTTTTTTTGTAGTACAAAACAATACAGATTACTAATGCAAGCCTTGAACATACTTATATCAACTTTAAACATACAAAATATAGCACTAAAGCAACTTACGAACAAATTCAACTTACAAACGATCGTCCGGAACCTATTTCTTTCATAAGTAGGGCAGCGTCGGTAGTCTAAATTTTACAGTAATTATTAATCAATGAAACCACAAAATGAACAGTAAAAACTTTGCTCACTTATTAAACAGCCCAGCAAAACTATATTTTAAAGATACAAATGTATGGCTTGAAACAACCATCTGAAAAAACCCCCCAAAAAAAGGAAATTTATTTCAAGCAACCAGACAAATGTTTTTTTTCAGAATTTTTTTTTCAGATTCAAAGTGATCCAAATAGTGTAACGTTCCATTTCGAACCCAATTCCGTTTAAATAGTTAAATATATGTGCAAAATGTGCACATCTGAGACCTTAGCTGTTAAGTTAGGACATATAACTACTTAACTTGTAACATTACAACACTCAATCCTGTGTTTTTTTCCCCGATTAGTCCAACTAAATGACCGCTGCAAGCTCTTCTGCCGGGTTGCCGGGACGACGGCGTATTACCAGCTAAAGGACCGCGTCATCGACGGCACGCCATGTGGCACCGACACCTACGACATCTGCGTTCAAGGACTCTGCAGGGTACATCGTTTAGCTCCCGGTAACCCGTCCTCGACACGACAATATTGATAAAATTCCCAATTTGGGTCAACAGCAAGCGGGTTGCGATCACGTCCTCAACTCAAAGGCTCGAAACGATAAGTGTGGCGTTTGTGGCGGCGACAACTCGTCCTGTAAAACACAAGCAGGAACCTTCAACGATGCTCAGTATGGTAAGTTACCGCAATTTGAGTCTAAAATACTTGAGTCAAAAGCTGACACTGTGCAATCAGGGGAAAGAAAACGTAAAAATCATAGCCCACTTAACGTGTGACGTCACAACCTAGGCAAAATAATACTTGCGCTGGTTAGAAGACACAGGAAAAGAACGATGTCGTAGCTTCTAGTTGTCGTCATGTTGAGTGTTTGTGTGCCAGAATCGGGGGAAAAAAATGTCAACGATCTTAAATTGGAGTTTTACAGGATCCCAGCAGACACTTGTCAAAGAAGAGTTGTGGTTAAATGCATTAAAGTGGAAAGACAGGACAGAGACACTCATAAGAAATGGTCTGGTTTGCAGCGCACATTTCATATACAGTAAGAGAAATCAAACGTTTATGATTGTTGCCATCGACTCCACATTACTTATCGTATCGGCAAAGAATCTTGTTTGGGGGGGTTGGCAGTCATTTTACCTGCCAAAATCTGACACCCCTGCAAAAATGGACCCTGTTTGAGATACAGACTTGTGACTTCTAGGGCAACCTTCTGTGACATAAATATGTCAGCAAAGTGATTTTGAAGAGTTTCAGACATTTCTCATAATATTACAATTATTAGTAATAATGGTAATGATAAAAACAATCTAGATTTGTCAAACGCCTATTCAGTAACACATCACAAAGTGGAGGTATTCCTCTGTAGTTGGATCCAAGCCAAAAAAAAACATAAAAAGTTTAAAGTGTGCCTTACTTTGCAAACAGTATAGGCAGGAAAGTCCGATTTTAAATGAAAAAAAAAAAAAAACCCGATTTGTTTACACCGCGGGATTCAATGCAACCAGGGTTTCATTCACAAAAAAAATACATTACATATGGCTATTATCGTACATCAAATAAAGGTTATTTGTGTACAATTAGTTGTGATCGTGGATATCATAGCGTACATCGTCTCCGGTGTTGGTGACTTTTTCTTCCACGTTAACAAACGCATTTTGTAGAATACGATCGCCCTTTATTTCTTTAATAATTGCGTTATATAGACTACGATTGCTTAATTGTTTTAATTAGCTTGCTTTATTGTTTTAATAAACTTATTATAAAGAATGCGATCGCTTTCGTCGTAAGAGCAGCAGAATGCGTGTTTACGCGAGGGGGGGAGGATTTTGCAGGGGACTCGGATTTACTGGACACAGCACATTCTAATGTATCCGCCTTTTCAGACTCGTCCTTGAATTCATGTTCATGAAATGAGGTTTAACACTTGACGTGGGAGGGACAACGTTCTCGAGGCATAATGCACAAACAGCACGGTCAATTTTTGCACAAAGCCCCAGTCATCTGTCCACGCTGACTGAAAAGAACGAAATTCGTTCATTTATCGCGCGCCGGTGTTTCTGTGGGAGAGTTAACACAGATCTCTTCTCTGCGAGGCACCGCACAGACACACGTTCACCGTAAAGCCGCTAAAAAATGTCAACATTTCAGGTAAAAATGCACATTCAAAAAAAAAGGCATTCTTGCCATACGCTCGCGTGCCACTGGTTAACCCCTGTACCATAGGTTGCCGACCCCTGTTCTAGATGAATGTTAGGCAAACCAAGTGCTGCCCCCCTGTGGCTGGAGGTCTAACATGAATTTTTTTACACTGTCCTCTTATTTTAAAACAAAAGTATAAATTGCTAAAATTGCTAAAAGGCATTAAATTAATTATTTGGTGTTGGTATATTATTTGGTGTTGGTATATAACACCCAAATTTATTTTGGAGGGATGATTATGTGAAAATCTAATGCATATTCTAGATGAATATTAGGCAAACCAAGTGCTGCACCCCTGTGGCTGTTGGTGTAATAGCTCATCTTTTCCTCAAAGCTCTATTTTAAAACAAAACTCCAACAAAAAAAGTCTGCTTCACAAAAATGTACAGACAGATTATACAGATTATTTTTGACCCGAGTGTTTTTAGCGTGTATATTTTGTCTAAAGCGTCTTTTCTGAGTTGTTCTTCCTGTCGTGCCCGCTTGTTCCCCGTGTTGTTTTACAGCGGGACAACACGATCGGTGTGGTAATTACAGGCCACATGGTAGTTTAAGGGAATAATTACCTGTCATTTCAACAAGCGGGCCTCTTGAGACTTTAGCAAGCAGGTTATTTGAGCTCGACTTGATTTTTTTTTCTGTTTTTTCAAGTGTGCAGATTCCTAGCGGATGGAAGCGGACATCCCCTTTCATTGAGCATGGTGAAACTATTAGAAAAACTGCAAAATGCGTCTGATCTCCGCTCTTTCTGTTTTTCTTCATCAGGTTACAACACTGTGGTCCGCATCCCGGCCGGAGCTACCAACATTGACATCAAACAGGTCAGCTACTCCGGAAAGCCGGAAGATGACAACTACCTCGGTGAGTTGGCGCGAGGACGCCGTTCTTTTAGGTAATATCGAGTTTTCTCAAAAGTAATGGCGCTTCACTTGACGATTTATTAGGAGCAGAGCCGGATAAGTATAAAAACATTCTGGAACGTCACACTCACAATAAATCCTCTTTTATGACAATGATGAAATCCAGTTGTCTTGGAAAAGAAGGGGAATGAGGACCCGAGGGACCTGATTTGAATTGTAAGGGCGTGAAGAATGATGCTTTGAATATTACAAAGTCAGAGTTTTGCAAACATATGTGGTTATTTATGAATAATGTTCTACAAATGCTTTATTTATTTAAGGGGTCAGCAACATTTTTATAGCTGAAAGCTCCTCCTTAATACGGTTTGAAGCTCTACTATTTGATATATATTTCTATTATACCCATTGTCATGTTATTTGAATTGTTTTTAATTTAGTAGACCAGCACATTCACCTAACACACAAAAGGTCCCCGGTTAGAGACTGGGTGGAAACATATGTTGGCCTAGAGAGGAATGGGCACTACCAGGTTGCACTTGCCCAAGACACACCACAGGAAATGGTGCCCCTATGACCCTAGTGGTTAAGGGGTCCAGCCAAACGAACCAACCAACCAACCAAGCAAGCAAGCGAAGCAACCACCCAACCAAAGAGAAACCCTCAAAATAAGGAGAGATTTAAAACTTGCAAGGAGAACAGGAGCGTAACCCACAGCACTGTGTTTAATTTCAGACCTTCAACCCGTCGCTTTAATTGTCTCGTTTGTCCGGTTTTAGTTTTTGGTTTGTCCTTATTGAATTAGTGGCCATCGTTGTTTACACTAGATCAGTAAGTACCCGATCAGTAAGTTAGGTCAATACCATTACTCCCGGCCCTCTTTACAAATCTCCCACTTCAGTGACCCGTGCAGCCAACGTTGAGTGACATGTAAACGTCTGAATGTACTTAAAGGCATCGGGGCCCTTTGGGGGTCGGTTGGTCAAGGCAACCGGGGCCGGCCGCGGATCTGGAAAGTAAATGGAGTGTCAGGCGGCCTCCAGAAAGATAAATGAGGCGGCACTAGGTGCTAATTAAACGCATGCGGCTGAAAGATGATAGGTCGGCACGGGGAAAATGAAGACATTTCAGTTCAAGCCAGGTTCAAGACTTTCTCTTGTCGCTATGTCAGAGGACACATGTGCTTGGGGAAAATAAAACAAAAAACATTGTGGCGGTTTGCAATGTCGTGTCAAGTTTGTCTCTTTAGCTGGAGTTGTAAAACAGAGAGCTAATACTGTATGTATCTATGACTTCTTAAGATGTTTAAAAAGTAATGTAACATCAATTTAAATCACAAGATTTTAGAGTTTTTATCTTTTACTAGCATAATGGCCCGATGTTGCCGCGTTTGGCGTTGTCGGTCTAAGCAATGCTGGGTATTCTACTTGAGCGAGGTTGTTGGGGCTGTGGTCAATTGAAAAAGTACTAGAATACCACTAGGGAGTGCTAAGGAACAGTATGACAGCACGCCGGTCGCTTGCACATGATAGGAGATGCATATCAATTTGGTTGGTAATTATTGGGAGGCCTGACACAAAACTTAGCTCCCAAATTCCTAAAGTACTACTGTGTCAATTTTCCCGAAAATTGGTTTTGCAGTTTGAGAACCCACACTCACACACGCACACAATTTGGGATTTACATTATAGTCAAGATAGAGCTGGAGTCACCAACCTTTTTGAAGCTAAGAGCTATTTTTTTGCCACTGATTAGCAAGATGGGCTGCCAGTCTTACACGTATGTTTTGTTGTTATCATGTTATTACCATGTTGTAATCTTATAAGTAGGATTAAAATAGGCCAGACCACTAAAACATCAGCCATGTATGCGGGCAAATTGATCGTGTATTGAAAGACATGGGTCATGTCACTGATTTCTCATGCCAGTTAGAAATCAAACTTCCTAGAAAATAGCAATAACGCGTCACTTGTGAGCTGCTTTCAGAGCCATTCCGTTGGCTACTCTGGTATTCTTAAGAGGCTACCTGGTGCCCCTGGTAGAGATACACCATAATTTACTGTTAGTAATATTTTTTTTATTTAAAAAATATGATACTTGTGGGGCAGCACGGGGGCGCAATGGTTAGCGCGTGTGCAGGCACAGTTCTAAGGTCTTAGGAACCTCCTGTGTGGGTTCAAATCCAGCTACCGGACTCCCTGTGCAGAGTTTGTATGTTCTCCTCGTGCTTGCGTGGGTTTCCTCCGGGCACTCCGGTTTCCTCCCACATTCCAAAGACATGCATTTCAAGTGGATTGGCCGGTCCAAATTGTCCCTAGGTGTGAATGAGCGAGGGAGTTGTCTTTCTCTGTGTGCCCTGCGTGTGGCTGGCAACCAGTTCAGGGTGTCCCCTGCCTACTGCCCGATGATTGCTGGGATGGGCTCCAGCACCCCCGCGACCCTACTGAGGATAAGCGGTGCAGCTAATGAGATGAGATGATATCTGTGCTTTTTTTTAAACATTGTTTTAAATTACTTATACCAGTAGTCTTTTTTTATACATAAAATGATATATGGGTACTCCAAATGTATTCCAGAAGGATTTATTCCAAATTGTTTGTCAACTTTTACATGATTGGATTTTTTACATGAGAAAATATGAAGATTTGCATTTTTGAAGTATCTGTGACGATATATAATGAATTGTTTTCTATATTTTTAACTCGTAATAAAATCCCTAAAATATGCATATAATGAGCAAAACTATTCATATGTTTTTACAATACTATTGTAATATAGTATATTGCATTATATTGTTTTACTAGTAAAACAAATAAAACGGTTTTAATTTAAATCGGAAAGTTTCTCACGGCACTTGAGGAAAGGTGCCATGGCCTGCACACATTTTATTTACAATATGATGCCTTGCTATCAGTTTACTGGCACTTTTTTAATGATTTGAATTGTTCCACATAGGTAATTATAACGAAAAAGGTATTTGATTCCCCATTCAATTATTTTATTGAGCTTACTTTTTATGCATAATAACAAAATAAATGCTCTAGCTTTACTACCTTCTTAACTTATATTAACATAAAAAAAAAGAATGTTCCAAAATGGTCGACAACATTCCTAGTACCCATATTTGGAAACTTCTTCATCGATCTTATTGAAACAATCCATCCATCCATCCATCGATTTTATGCACCGCTTATCCTTAGTAGGGTCACGGGGGTGCTGGAGCCCATCCCAACTATCTTCGGGCAATGAGCAGGGGACACTAGTCGCAGGGCACTTAATGAAACTAAATACACTTTATGTAGAAAGTCATAAGTTGTATTGGTTATTTTTACAAAGAAAAGTAAACATATTTGTTGGTTCTATTTAATATTTTTTTTGTAATTTTCAATATGACTTTGCACAGTCCAGCTTGTGCCAAACTCGCACAAGTAGCCCTTTTTGATACATTTTTGGTGCCAAGTCCTTATTTGTTTTGTTGTCGTTGCCTTTGCAAAATTTGTAAAGAAGGCAAGCTGTACTGTCTTGGGTGATTGTTATTCTGTTACAATACCTTGGCTTTTTTTCAGATTACTGGCATTTTGTTTTATTCCAATTCAATTTAACTCTCACAGAGCCAAGAAAAAAACCTCAAACCATAATCTGTTGTCATGTCATGTTTGGCACATTTGTCTTTTTGCGGCGCGCAGTCTCAACCCGCAATTATCTTCAGTTCCAAGACGACCGGCTTGGAGTTCCAACTACGTGCAAAGTCAAATGTAAACAGAGGGAGGGAAGGGAGGTCATCTCTCGCAAACTTTTGGCACGCAGACCTAGCAATTAGATGCACGCTTCTTGGAAACGTTCTCCAAAAACGACTACGTTCTGCTTACTTCCTAGGACGGTGAACCGTGCGCTCTCGTGTTGTTTTTCTGGAGTGTCCATCAAAGACCAAAAAATGCGATTATGTCTTTGGGACTGCAATATATTTCTAACAATAAGCTGGCAACTGTTTGCATTGCTCCAATGTACCTTGTTTTCATTTTTCCAGCGTTATCCGACAGCCGGTCCAACTTCCTTCTGAACGGGAACTTTGTGGTGGCCATGTTCAAAAGGGAAATCACCTTCAAGGGAACGGTCATCGAGTATAGCGGCTCCGATACCAAAGTGGAGCGCATCAACTGCACTGAGCGCATCGAAGAGGAGCTCGTTTTGCAGGTCGCCAAAACCTTTCAGGACAAGTGCCATAAGAAATGAACACAGGATTGCCGGAAACTATATTTCCTCAATGAATTTGATAACAAGCAAGTTTTCCTTTCAATTCCTGTTTAGTGAACCCTCATTTATCTATGGGGTTGCGTTCTAATAAGAACCCATAATAGGTGAAATCCGTGCAGTAAAAACCTTTATTTTAATTTTTACAATTAATTTTAAATACTCAGTTATACATTGAAATCCAAAGAACAAATCATCTTACAGGGCCAAACATTTACAAGCAGAAGTACTGAATAATATTCCTATAAAAATGTATTTATACATGGTTTACCAACACCTACTCTATTAGCCAATCAAAATGCAGAACACAATTCATGTGAAAGAGCAAGACCGTTAAAGGTGAACTGTGCTATAGCGAGGGATTATTTTGTCCTAAAACAGAAAATTATTTTAATTCAACATTGTACAGTACAAATTAATTTCAATTGAGGTCACTAGTTGGCTCTGAATATATCAGAACTGAAACATGGTACTTCCAAAATGTTAACATAATAATAATTGTTTCTTCATCCATTAACACTGCATTTGCACACTTTAATTTCGTAAATTATTTGAAATAAATGGATAAAAGAATGAACAAAAATAAGTATGTGAAAAAAACAAATGTACAAACAGATAAATGAATGAACAAAGTAATAAAATAATAAATGAATGAACAATTAAATGAATAAACAAATAAATAATAATACAATACCACCCATATGTGTAGGCTGATAAATATTATGGCCTAATATAAAAATAATAATTCACTATGTTGTAAAGTGTGCATTTTTTGGGCAGATGTTTTGAACACAAAGATAAGATTTGGAATGATTATAATTGAAAACCTAAAAAGATTAGGGGGGAAATATTGGTTAGCAATATATGAAACAAGGGGCATTTGTAAGCCGTACAACCATAATTTAATGTTCCTCTGAAAATGTTTTCTACAGTGAGAAGCTATAATTTTTTTTGAATGTCGAAAGATTTTAGATTTTTAAAGTAAAAACATGTTTTATTCACAAATACTTTTACTTTACTTCTTTGTTACTGATTAGCACAAAGAGCTACAAGTTTTATATGCATTTCTAATATAACAATATATTATGTTATTACTATGTCGTTAATGTGTTATTATGTTATTATTCGGTTGCAATTATTAGAAGTGGGGTTATAATTGCCTCAAATACATCTACCTTGTATAAGGGTTTACGTAAATAGATTTTTGGCCAATTTTAAGGTAATTTTGGAAGGGTTCAAAGGCACTGATCATTTCAACAGTTTTGTGCCAGTTAGCAATGATGTTTCCTAAAAAAATCACGATTTCTAATCCCTGGTGAGCTATTGTCAGAGCTGCTGTTCTGAATATATAATAATAGAATTCTCTTTGTTGTCATTGATGACAACATAGTGAACACGATTAGACATTGCATTCCAGGATTGGCGCGTAACAAAAACTGAAAGGAGAAAAAAAATGTAAAAAAGAAATTCCGGATGAATAGGAAAATATGTAGTGCTTGAAGTTGTAAGGGTGCTTACCAGGTGCCCTGTTCTTAACCAACCTTACCATTTATTTATTTGATTTCTCTTTTTCTTATGTGGCACACTGCAGAAAACGTTCGGACATCTTTGGACTATTTAAACTATTTACATGGAGTCATAATAATCAATCGGTTGCACCTCGGTAGGATTGTTACGGTTTCCATTTAAAAAAATATATTCAACACTTTTCTGAAATAATAGCAATCGGAATCATGTTTACCTAACTGCCAAAAGTCGCGCTGGAATTTAACCGAACTCAGTGGAAGCTCGATCCCTCGCCTCTGGTTTATCAGCATTTTGTAACCGATATCTGTTTTAAAGGTTACATTTCCGCGTAGACAAAATAAAAAGAGGCAAGGAGATGGTTTTGTGACCTTGGCTCGGGTTTCCTGTGTTGGCAGGTCTTGTGTGTGGGAAATCTTTACAACCCGGACGTGCGCTACTCCTTCAACATCCCCATCGAGGAGCACAGCGAGCAGTTTGTGTGGGATCCCTCGGGCCCTTGGCTCCAGTGCAACCGCATATGTCAGGGTACGACTTCAAACAGGGGGGGGGGACGCTTCACCTTTTGCACTTTTAAATGTTAAGAGAGCCAAAAATGAAATGTGGCATTGTTAAAAACATTCAATGCATTCCTATTACCCTTTAAATGGACCAATCCTGCCATGCATAGAAATAAATGTAAAAATACAAAAATACCTACAAATATATGCAAAAGAAGTAAATGAATACATTATGGAATAACTTAATATATCACATACATGCAGTTTATTTATTTATTGAAGCATTTTGTCATTTAATTTGTCATTTATTCCAGTATTTAATTTGTCATGTATTTTGTCTTGTAATATGATATGTATTTTGTCATACATTTTAGATATTTTGTCGTTTCTTTTGACGTGTATTTTGTGTTGTATTTTGTCTGAACAAAATGTTACTCAAGCATTTTTAAGAATTACCTAACCTCCCGTTTTTAGGCAAAGTTTGTGAGTTTGTATTTTTATTCAGCCGAATTCAGCATTTTAGAGAAATTTCACTCTGGATTTAGGATCGACCACAGTACAGAGACTGCCATTTTAAACAATTTAAATGATATCAGGAACAATATGGATTTTAATAACTTACAATTCTGGTGCTACTGGAGTTCAGTGTTTCCTTTGACACAGTAGATAACCAGATTTAATTTAATAGACTAAAAAATCTGGTAGACATCTCTCACTGTTTTCAAATGGCTTTGTTCCTATCTCACAGACAATTCTTAGTAGGTATGGATGCCTGTTATTTCAGAACCCGTGAAGTTACATGTGGGGTTCCCCAAGGTTTAATTTTAGGCCCAATACTTTTTAATCTGTATATGCTTCTCCTTGGGGATGTCATCAGGAGACACGGAGTACATTTCTATAGTTTCGCTGACGACACCTAACTGAATAGTACTGTGTCCCCTGATGACACAAATCCTATAGCTACCCTTTTAAAATGTATTTCAGATATTAGGTCATGGATAACTTCCAACAGCCCAATCATGACAAAACAAAGTCTTGAAAGCCAAAGGGTGAGATTTTTACCATAACAAGATACAATATTTTAGACCGTCTAATTGCAA
The DNA here is from genome assembly GCF_059441175.1 of Urocampus carinirostris. NCBI lineage: Eukaryota > Metazoa > Chordata > Actinopteri > Syngnathiformes > Syngnathidae > Urocampus > Urocampus carinirostris. Next base: position 26,079,335 of record NC_142355.1, read on the forward strand.
AATTTTAGGCCTTATTTTTTATTCGGAGCTCAATTTCATTCCACATATCAAAAATATTCCGAAAACTTGCTTTTATTATCTCATTGTTTCCGTCATTCACATTAATTCATTGACTCCCTATGATGATTTTAGACATCTTTTGCTGTGAAATAGTTATGAAAATTAGTGTATAATTTCAATTTAATTAATTCAAAATGTTTGCATTTTCAAAACGTCTGTAAACAATGTATAAAGAAAAATAAGTAGAAAATATAAAAGGTATTGTGTTCTGTAGGCCAATTAACATAAATGAATGTTGTATCAATAAAAAACCCTCACTTATATGTGAAAATGTACAAATATTGTCAGGAATGAGTACAAACTATTGAAATGGTTTGTATTACATTGAAAATTAGTTCACGGATTAGAGTGCCAGTTCAAATTATCATCACAAAGAAAAATATCTGGAATCATTTAAAATAATAACGTCCCTCATTTGCTCCCTCCTGTTGACCTTCCTTCGACCCAAGCCCCTCACAATTCCCGTCACATTGCCCTTCACCTTTGCCATAACCAAGATCGTCAAAGTTTCCTTCTGGGAGCGCTCAGTCAGTCTTTCCTTAGGGCAAAGTTCCCCCAGGGGGTCTCATCAGGAGATATTATTATGAGGTGAGGCTGACTGGGACCCCTAAGGTTACTCGATACGTTTTTGCTGAAGAAATGTGAGATTTCAGCCACTGATTATTGCGTTCTGGGTTTAATTTCAGGTGAGCGGCGGCAGAATGCGGCCTGCATGCGGAAAAGCGACCACCTTCAGGTGTCGGACCAACGATGCGAGCATCTACCTCGACCTATCACAAACACAGAGCCTTGTAATGAAGACTGTGAAGTCAGGTATGATGCACGGCAAAATCAATGCAAAAAAAAACCCAAAAAACAGAAAAAAGACCATTACCTTTCCTGAGTTTCACCCATATGTGTCTACATTCAGTAATTATACATAACGCCTACATTTTGGTGGCCAATCAACAATTAAGATCATCAAAATTGGAATTTAGAACATCAAAAAAATAACAAAAAGTTAAGATTTTAAAGGAATTAATTACCGAAAAATTTGGACTATAAAGCGCACCTGATTATAAGCCGCACCCAGTACATTTGTAAAAGAAAAAAACATTTGTACATACAGAGCCGCACCTGACTGAGTAAAGGAGCTTTAGTTTTAGTATTATACTTGTCAACCACAGCAAGTTGCCCCCTTATTAATAATTGAGATAAGTGATAATAAACAATAACAAACCTTACACCTATTTACTTACAGCAACACAGAATATGTAGAAAACAATAATAGCAATCTACGATGATGTCTTCCAGTGACCAATACGATCCGGATTTGAGCCACAATGCGCAACACGAGATCAGTATAACAAAAAACGCATTTTTGATTTTTTTTTTCTGTACAACACACAGTTATACGGAATACACAAATTTAAATGATCAATTAAATGTAAAAAAAAATTGGGAATACATATAAGAAGTATTGCTGTGTAGCCATTCGAAATATCTTTGTTTCTATAACGTTGCCATGATTGCCACCTTCATACTAATTATGACGACATCCTTCGTAATATTTTCCCCCAGGTGGCATGTGGCCGGTAAAAGCGAATGCTCGGCGAAATGCGGAGCGGGTTACCGCAGCTTGGATGTTCAATGCATGAAGTACAACCTGTTGAAGAGGCAAAGCGAGCGTGTAGAGGCTAGCTCCTGCAGCGACTCAGTCAAACCGACAACTCGAGAAAGCTGTCACGGGGATTGCCTTCTCAAGAGCTGGCAGTACAGTGCTTGGTCTCAGGTCCGGTGAAACTCAGACTCACGTTTAAGGTTTTTCTTTTATATTCAGTAAACATTTTTCACCGTCTTCTCAATAGTGTTCCAAGACGTGCGGTCAAGGCAGTCGCAGCCGAGAGTCGTACTGCATGAACAATCTTGGCCGGCGGTTGGCGGACGGGGATTGCGGCGAATACAAGAGAGTGGTCACGGAGGCCTGCAACGAGCAGCCGTGTCCCAAGTGGATGGCCAGCGAGTGGACCGAGGTGGGGAGGTCACGTTGCGGTTTTCTGTTTTCAAAGAAGCTTAAGCATCCCTTACATAAAACTCAACCGTTGTGAAGCTGAGAGCTTAAGGCTACCATTTCCATATGCATTTCCAAAATAACACATTATAATATTTTTACCAGGTTGTATTCACTAAGCAAGGTTAAAATAGGCTCAGTCCACCACTCAAACATACCAGTTGGAAATCAAATTTCCTTGAAAATCACAATGACCCATCACTGGTGAGCTATTTCCAGAACCAGTCCCAGAGACCAAGTTGCTGACCTCTATACATTACAAACAACTGTGCAACTATTTTCCATTTCGATTTGTAATATTCAGCCCTTTTTCCAATGCATGTTGAATTAAAATATTTATTGTCATTGATAAAAACGTAGTGATACATTGCATGCAACGAGATTGGCCATGGTGCTTCAGTGTAAACATGTAATAAAGATTTTAAAGAGAATTATCAGATAAAAGACTGTCAGGATAAATAGGCAAAACAGGTTAGAAAAGCAAAATGTTTTTTGTCATTTGTTGTATATTTTGCATTTTTGAAATGTTTACAATGTAAATACTAATAATTGTAAAATGTAAAAAAATTACAAGAATGCTTACAATGCCAATGTGCAAAAATCTGCGAAGCAGAATCCACCAATTAGAAAATATGCTCTGCTGGCCCGCACTTGCAGAAATCGTCGATCGGGGATAATGGATGCCACAGAAAAGAATGAAAACTGTGCAGAAAAAAAAGAAAAAAAAACTAGACTCCACGCATGACAAAAATGTGATCTCTTGGCCACTGCTCTCAGCAATAGTCAACTAGGGATAAAGCATCAAAGGCAAAACAGTGCAGTTTATTTTAGGTGGAAAAACAGCATTAGAAAAAATCCGCTAGGCCCAAAAACTGCTCTATGCAGGTCCCTGCTCGCGGCAATATGCAATCAAGGACTATTGATCGTTGCTGCATGAGTGCTGACGGAATAGTAAAAAACAAAAATAAAAAAACATTCTGCTCTACAGGCATTTGGTTGCAGCAATTTTTGATTGTGGATAATGGATCACAATATTTTTAAACCTGCTATACACTGAGGCCACTAAGTCAAAGTGCAAAGCAGTGAGGAGAGACAGATTTTTATTTTCCATCCATTATCTGCACTGCTTATCCCCAGTGGGGTGGCGGGGGTGCTGGAGCCTATCCCAGCTAGCCTGGGGCAGTGGGCAGGGGACACGCTAAACTGGTTGCCAGCCAGTCGCAAGGCACTCAGGGACATACAACTCACTTACTGATTCACACCTAGGGATAATTTGGACCGGCCAATTAACATGAAATGCATGTTTTTGGAATGTGGGAAGAAACCGGAGTTCCTCGAGGAAGCATGGTGAGAACATGCAAACTCCACACAGGAGTATTGAATCCCATGACCTCAGAACTTATCCTACGTACCGTCCAATTTTTTATTTTAAAAAAGATAAGTATGTTGGTTATAATTCAGCGAATTTCTCTTTCTTTCCTTGGAGATAGTTATACTAGTTGCAGTTTTCTAAAAATGTTATCCTTGTGCAATTGGCTTGCTAAAACCGGCCAATCTAAGGATAGAAAAATTGCGATATCATTGTTGTTGAGTTCTATCAGCCAGCAGAAATTATTCCAGAATTTTTTATTGGATGATCATCCATATGCTACAAATATTAAAGCCAAGAGAAATGTATGAGAATGTATCGTTTTATTTTAATGGAAAAAATTAAAATATACAGTATGTTGTCATTGACACATAGTTCTTGGTTCCTCCCCCCTCACTTGTTGGAGTTTAGTGCATGGTGACATGCGGCAAAGGGACAAGGCACCGACAGGTTTCGTGCACCGGCGCCGCCCGTCAAGAAAAGCTGAGGGAGCACTTATGCGACCCGTCCATCAAGCCCGCCTCGGTCGGAAGCTGCGAGCTGCCCGAATGCGCATCCTGGCAGGTCGGCGTGTGGGGAGCGGTGAGTCCACGCGCATGTACGTGCACATCCTCGGCGAGACGCACTCGGCGGGAGGACACGTGCACGTCTTGTCGGAGGAAATGGGTTGCACGTGTGCTTTCGGTTCTGCGGCCAGATGCTTTGGAACCAAGTCTGCGTGCCGACCGCATATGCGTACACACGGCTCCCACTTTATGAAATCTCACTTATTATCAAGTGCAGACAAGTAGATGTGGTTTTAGTTTGATTTTTTTTTCTACACTATGAAATGAGTGTTGCGAAATCTGGTTTTAAGCTGAGGCACACAGTGTCTTCCCGAAAGGCGTAACTTCACACAACCAAATAAAATGACAATATAAAAATACAGATTATGTCATAATTAACTCAAACACGTTCAGTGACGTCAATGGCCAAAGTAGGTAATTGTTATGCTAAAAATAAAAAGAATGAGGGAATATTTTTGGGTGATTCATCCATCCATTTTCTGCACCACTTATCCTCACTAGGGGCATGGGTTTTCTTTTGGCTTTGGGCAGGGGGCACACAGAGACCTGCCAATAGACCTGACATGCATGTTTTTGGAATGTGGGAGGAAACCCAGGCAGGAATTGAAACGTGGACTTCCACGTCAAAAAATGGATGTGTTAATGGATGCATCGGGGATGAATGAATGAATGGATTATGCGTGATGACTGGATGATTGATAAATTGATAACAGCATTTGTTAATGGAGGCATGGGTTAATGGATGGATGGATGGATGGATGGATGGATGGATGGATGGATGGATGGGGCAATGTGTTGAAGAATGGATGAAAGAATGGAAATTATGGTTGGATGAAAGGATGGATGACATATGGTGTGTTGAGGGACAGAGGGATGGCTGGAAAGATTAATTAAGGAATGTAAGTGGGGGTTGGATGGATTAATGGATGGGTGGATGGAGAAATGGCAGGTGATGGGTTGAAGGATGGATGAAAGAATGGACATTAGGGTTGATGGAAGGATGGATGACAGATGGTGTGTTGAGGGAAAGAGGGATGGCTGGAAAGATGGATTAAGGCAGGACGGGTGGATGGATGGATGGGTGGATGGAACAACGGTAGATGGTGGGTTGAGCAATGGATGGATGAAAAAATAGAAATCAGGGTTGGATGGGAGGATTTATTAAGGAATTTAAGTGGGGGTCAGATGGGTGGATGGATGGATGGATAGATGGATGGATGGATGGATGGATAGATGGATGGATGGATGGATGATATGAAAGACTGGGGGTTGACGGACAGATGGATTGATGGATTGAATCGGTGGATTAGATGGAAGAAGGAATGAAAATAGGGTCTGATGGATGGGATGTTGAATTCATAAATGCATTGTAAATGCATTGTAAATGCATTTATGGATGGGTAACAAACATGAAAACAGAAATGAAAATCAGATACTCTAGGAATTATGTTTTCAGACTGATACCAGTAGAAGTGGGATACTCAAGTGTGTCATTGTTATCAATATCAAATTATTGATACCACCAATACTTTTACTCAAAATATCTCTACTAGCCCCACCCCAAAAGCGAAAAATAAGGCAATGCCAGGCCAGGGTTCTGAATATGAAATTGTGTTTGTTTGCATGTGTAATTTGTAATCTTAGACCTAAACCAATGGCGTATCTGAGGTATATCCTCACACCTCGACATTATAGGACAATTTTTGAATTCCGTTGTTGTTTCTGGGTTCCCTCACTCTCTCTTGTTATCCACAGTGCTCAGTCACGTGCGGCCACGGCTACCAGATGAGAGCAGTGAGGTGCGTTTCAGGGAATTACGGCAACACGGTGGACGACAGAGAGTGCAATGCTGCAGCCAGACCTACAGACAGTCAGGTAAAATCTGGCTGATTTCAGCCAGACACATCCTGAACACTTGGCACATTGCTCATTATTCATATTGCTTTTTCCTGAAAAAAAACTTAAATCAAATTGCTCTTAAGATCTATTCCCTAATGAGTCTTGAAATGCAATCATACTATTAAAAGTTTTCTCAATGAACAAATATACATGAACTGTGTTGTCTGAGACTGTCAATTTTGTATTCCTTTTTTTTTTTTTGAAGGACTGTGAGCTGCAGGCGTGCTCTTGGGCCTCTCCTGTCCAAAATACACCTGCGCCCGACAATTCTGCTCAGCACCAGACGCAGTGGCGATACGGCTCCTGGACAGCGGTATGCTCACTATTTACAATTGTTTATTGCAAAGAATCAAGATTTGCATTTCCAGATTTATTTTTACAGAGGAATGGTTATTTGTATTATGCCTTTTATTGCATGTTGGCATGCAGAAAATAGAAAGCAATTGCACTTGTGCTGTATGTTGTGCATAGAGCAAATTTGACAATAAAGTTTAAGAGTATAGTAAGCTTTTCAAGACCAAATCAAATCGTTCCCGTCCAATTTTCTTTAGTTGCTTCGTCAATTTACTATAGATCAAAATTTAAAAGACTCCAAAAGTTGCAAAGATATACCATACATCAAAAGAAAACAGAGCAATACTTACATAAACAGTACATAGAGTACTGTAGATGAACACATTTACAATACTACATTTTTTAAGTCTTAGGCCAACTTTTAACAAAAAGCACGCCAAAAAAAACACTAGTAAAATATACCAGACGTCTGCTGTAAAAGTTCATACCAATTCGACTGTTTTCCCCACAATATACCCCCTTTATCTATTCTAGAAATCATTGACTGATGTTAACTACAGAAATTCAGTTAGGGCTGGTAAATAAAGCAAACAAACCTGATTGATTTTGAAAATCGACATTTATAAAATTTGCTTGATCTCGAAATCTATGTATGAATTTACTACTTTAATTTGAGTTAGTCAAAGCTGGAAGTAATTGTTAAACAGTACTTACTAATTCAGACATTGAGTTACAAACTGTGAGGCGCTATTTTCTTGCATGCGCCATGTGTCTTTTTGAAAAATCTGCGTAAAATGCATTTTTGTTCACACAATTAAACTTCCTTTGAATAAACACATGTGTTGGGTAGGGATTACTGTTTGAAACGCCGGAAAAAAAGAGATTTAATTTTTGGGCCATATCACCTAGCTTAGTTTCAATAATACTTCACCAAAATGTATACGTCAGATATAAACAATAACCTGTACATTTTCTTTCTAATTTTGCTGAATCAAATTTTGAATTTGAACTTGATAGGTTTTACCATTAGATGGCAGAAGAGCAACCTCAAGCATACTGTCATATTGCTTGAATTGTTGGTGACGCGTTTGTAACTGCTTGAAATTGTTGCCATATTTATCAACAAGTCTTCCTAAAAATGTTTACTTGTGCAAAGATTACGTTTTAATCATAGATAATTGTTATGACCCATGCAAAAAATTTAAGTGGTGTTTCCCAGTGGCAAATTGTCATGGGAAGAACTTCCTGAACTGATATATAATGACGTATTACTGTCATTTTTACCCATATGCGAAGAGATTTGTCTTAAAAAACAAATATAATCCCGATTTACTCAAGATCTGAAAATCAGATGTCCTGATAAATGTAGACGCAATATTAAAACATGAAAATCGCAGATATGTTTATGGCTCTACAAAACACATGATTCCCACTAGATTTCTTGTTTTAATGGTACTGGATAAATTGGAAAATTGGCTTTAAAGGTCCTTAAAAAGGGCTTAAATTTGGCAACGAAAAAAACCCTGTAGGTACCCTGATCTCCGTCAACAGCATTCAATGAGCGTGGAAAGAAAATAACATTATTCTGGTTATTTAATTTTTACAGATTACAGTTTGCTAATTTTACAGTTTGAAAACTCTCAAGTCTTGACTTTACTTTGCACCGCTTACTTGTTGTTTTTTTGTTCTCCAGTCTCGCACAGTTTGATGCATCTCAGCGTTAGAAAGCGCTAATGAAAAGCACATGCCCTGCCAGTCTTCAATGCCCGAGCCCTTGCACCATCCGTCAACCGAAATCCAGTGTGTGGTCTCCCGTCACGCCACACACGTTAGCATATACGCTAGGATTTAAATTGCGCTCATTTGAGCTTTTGATTGCATTAGCTATGCGTGACCTAGCGAACGTCTACCGACTAGCGGCGGTGTCACGTAGCGTTGCCCCCGCCACGCACCCAAAAGCTGTTTCTAATACTTTGGAGTTCTTTCAGCGAGAAGTCCAAAGCGGGTCTTGGCTAATAAACGCCGGGTTGGGTTGTTTTGAAGAGCACGGGGAAGCCGACCAATAAACAAATAGGAAAGCCAAACTGCTCATGTTTTATAAGATAGCCTTTTTTGAATTAATCAAACACAGCGGTTCGTGATACCGCTTAATTCCTCTCGGGCTGAGAAAAAAGCTCATCTTTATCCTAATGCCAGGAAAAATGGTGGGAAATCACGTAAAGATCGGATTTTGTTGATGTTAATGGGAATATCGTGAGTGACATCGCCTCAAGTATTCAGATTGGTTAGACACGCAAAACCACAAAAATGCTTACTGTTCTTTATGAACCAAATCATACTTTTGTCAGGCTTTATTATCTGCTACTACTACTACTACCAAAATTAATAAAGACAAAAACTCATATGTGGCAAAGATATTGTTTTGTGTCATGACTTAATCACAAACTAGCTAAACTTGCTAGGTAAACATTTCACTTAATTTTTTGCATTTACTTTTAAAATTCCCAGATAGTATTTCTTAAAGCAACAGCCTTTCAAAGATTACAGGTAACATTTTTAACCTTAGCATTTTTAGGTCCCCAAAAATACTTTTTTTGTAAGCATTCGTCTATCAGGCTAAGGTTAATGTTTTTAGCATTAGTATTTCAAGTCCCCACCCAGTATTTTTATAGTAGTTTATTCACTCTTAAAAGGCAAATAGTGTGGACTTCCTTTTCAACTCTAGAAAAGGACGATACCACGTGTTATTTTGTGTGGTAATGGGTCTGCTAGTATGGTAACACCACAAATTGACATAAACACATGAAAAAGAGCAATGAGCTGAAACCCAAAATGTAAACGTGTTACTGTACATGAAAAAAAAACTTGTAAATCTGGTGTCACAAACACAACAGATTGACACTTTATTTGCATTGTTGGCTTTAGTTCCACAGTATTTGTATTTTTTTAATTACTGCTCTTTGGTTTGACTTTCTTGCATCCAGTTCTGAAACAACCATGCTAAAGTATTTCTAAGTATTTTGTTTGTACTCTAAAATTTTGCAATTTAGTTATTTAGTAAAAAAGAAAGAATTTATAGTGTATAAAACTTTCGTGCTGTGTTTATTGTGATTATAAACTAACTCAAGGGAGGAGGGTTCACTTATGTAATCAACCAAGCAAGCAAAAAAGTATCAATATCGGATTGGTATCAATCGAAACAACCATATATTTGGATCCGATCGATACCCAAATTTCCAGTATCGCCCACTCCTAGAGGATTTTTTTTTTCTTGGTCTTTTTTGTTCCTTAAAACCAGAAATCTGCCCTTTGAAATGACTTTTAATCAAAATATCGTTTTTTCGCAGTGCTCCGCAACCTGCGGGAAAGGCAAGCGTGCACGCTACGTGAGCTGCCGAGATGCCCAGGGGGGCGTGGCCGACGAATCCTACTGTGTCCACTTGCCCCGCCCACCCGAGACCTCTTCCTGCTTTAGCCCTTGCGGCCAATGGCGCGCCGGCGAATGGTCGCCGGTGAGTGATCTGTCCGATCGCTGTGTCGAATCAGTACAGATGTTTTTTGTTTTTTGGAGATTTGCAGTAATCGCTCCCATTGTTCACATGAGGACTTGATGGGGCAATGGTGTATTTGTTTAAGGGGTGACTTTTGGGGGACGCTCTTTTAATCAGTCAGAATTCATGTGGGATGATGTCAACGCTAAATGCAAAAGTTTCGGTTTGAGTCATGGGAACGATAGATGGAAATCACAGTGATGATTTATCCCTTATTGTTGTCATTTATAATATAGTGGTTTACATGATTGCTTTGCCTGGAGCTTAGAAAAACAAATTTTCTTCTGCGATTAGTGGATCAAAAATGTAAAAAGTATACATATTTTTCAACAGAGATTGAGGGTTTTAGAAATAGCGGTTAGCACATCTGCTTCTTCGCCAGAGTTGATGTCTTTGAATCCGTTTTGTGTTTGGATTTTCCATTCGTCTGAGTAAACAAGTGTCAAATCAAAGATAAAAGAAAACATGTTATTCTTTTGTGCCCTGCGATTGGCTGGCAACCAGTTCAGGGTGTTCCCTGCCCACTGCCCGATGATTGCTGGGATGGGCTCCAGCACCCCCGCGACCCTACTGAGGATAAGCGGTGCAGCTGATGAGATGAGATGAGATGAGATGTTATTCTTTTTCCAAAACTATTTTATTTCGTGTTTTCCCGAAAAATTTTGAAAAATTGAATAAAATACCCAAGATACAGAAATACTGTGTACTATACACGATAAAAATAGTTGTTCCTATAGCAAATAACTTGGTTTCATTAAAAATGGATTCAATATACAATAGTATATATAATTTATTTTCACAATTGATGTGAAAATAACCTCTGGATATGCGATGAATAATCTTCCATGGAAGATAATTTTGCTCAATTTAAGTTGTATTTAACAATATTTCAATGTTTCTATTATTTCTCTTGAAAAATTTAAAACTGTGATTTCAAACGAGTCAATCAATGGAACCAGATTTCATTTTAAGTATTCAAACCATTTTAAAGTACTTTCTTTAATGGTCAAATCCTGTAGTTCCGGGTATGTATCTATTTTATTCCTGTAAAAAATAATTTTAGATTTTATTCTAAGGAATCGTTTAAGTAAACTAGGGGAAACAATACTCAAATTAAGAGATTAATATTAACTCTTTAGCCTAGAATTTTGTCAGGAACCGGATCACGACCCAAATGCGTGACGTTTCTCACACAAGCCTTTATTTTACGGGAATGCACGTTAGGCAGCAGTCTGGCGTGGAATGACAGGAAGCCAGAGGCTGACGAGATCGGTGCAGATATCGGATGGCTGGGGTCGCCACACGGGGTTGACCGATTGGGCGCCATGGCAACCGTGACAGAATTCAAACTGTAATATTGTTTTTACTAGAAACAGAAATAAAATAACAATAACAAAAAATACCTAAAATAAGCAGGTACATTTGAAAAAAAACAAACCTCTATTACTCTCATTTTGGATATTATTCTTTTGTTGCTTCCCAGAAGAAAATTGTTTTACACATATCATTATATCACATTTTCCAGCTTTCCTGAATTGTTTAGTGAAATATATTAATAAAATAGAAAAACGGTAAAAGTTGATAGAAATATAATAGTAAATAAAATACTACTTAAAACGTTTTTGGGTGCCTACTTTGTCCCTTTTATGTATACAAAAGAAATACTACAAAATTACTACAAAACAAAGTATCAAATGTAGTGCTTAAACTGAGACCTTATGTATTTCTTTAAAACAAATCTATCAAAAACGAATGTGCAATTGTAAATGGAACACAGTATTGATCCCAAGACAATAGTATTGATTTGATCCAAGTACTAGCTCGGTATAGATGATATTGATAGCTGCATCGTTCTGCCCACCCTTATTTTGCAGTGTTTTTCATAGTATTTAGTACTTATTTTTACTTTTTAGCAGTTTTCAATACGTTTTAAAACGTTTACAACTTTTTGGTACTGAGGTTATTGAGTTTTTTCTTGCCCTCATGTAGGTTTTAGATCAGGGGATGGTGTAGTCTGGAGTTTGCAATAATCTACGTCTGTACAGCCCTTTGAGACTTCTTGAGATTAAGGGCTATACAAATAAACATGACTTGACCATTGCTCTATAAAAAATAATTTTGTTCACTTTAAGTCAAGTCAAGTCATTTTTATTTGTGACGCCCTTAATCACAAAGAGTATCAAAGGGCTGCACAGACCACAGATTATTGTAAACCCCAGAAGTGTGTTTTAAGCTTAGATTCAAACAGTTCCACTGAGGTTGCAGATCGAATCTCAGGGGGAAGAGCATTCCACAGCACCGGGGCCCGAATGGCGAATGCTCTCGAACCTGCGGATCTTTTCTTGGCTCTTGGAATCACTAGTAGACCACTATTTTCAGAGCGAAGGCTGCGGACCGGAACATAGGGGGAAATTAAATCTGAAAGATATGAGGGAGCAAGTACATGCAAGATTTTGTATACTACCAACAGAATTATTATCTTTTTTGCATTTTTTCCTGAAATAAAATAATAACAACAATAATGATAATAATAATAAATAATAATATTAATAATAATAGTAAAAATACCTACGATGAGCCAATGTAATAAAATTATTTCAGAGAGCCAAAACGTTTTAAAATGTTGTTATAGTCCATTTAGTTATGTATCCAAATATGAAACTGTTATTCCATTTAGCCTATTGTTTTATTTTCTTCCTTGACTAAAACTCCTATTTACAGCACCTCCTCCATTGTACTATATATATTTTTTTAATTTTACAAAATGTTTCTTAAATTGTAAATAATATGTCGTATGACCCAAGCCTGACTAAATACGGCTATATCCGATATTTTTCTCAACTTAAAGTATTATTTTCATTGTTTTATACAAAAAAACAGCTTTAGAAAAAAGTGATTTACTGGTTAATGTTTTTTTGAACATTCATTTTGTGTGAGTAATATATTTTTTGCTTGATTTGACCAATTAATACAAAAACGACACCAGGAGTATATTCTTAAGATCTCTACCTGGATTACTATTATTAAGTATTAAGTATCCGTAATACTGAATATATAGTTATACGTAAAATAATGACTGATTGGATGTATTCCATCTGCAGTGTTCAGCGACGTGCGACACAGGACGGTCCACCCGACAAGTCCTGTGCTCCAACTACCACCAAGCGGTGGACCAATCCTTCTGCGACCCGGACGAGAGGCCGGCCTCGGAGCAAGAATGCTCGGCCGTCCCTTGCTCCTCCGTCTACCAACGCCAGCGCATCAACGACCAGCCGTACGGCTACCCCAAAGATCCGGGACACCACCCTGGCCACAATAGCTGGAACGTACCGTCGGCCGACAACCAGTGGAGGACCGGACCCTGGGGCGCAGTATGTACAGTCATAAAATTGGGGAAATGTAGCCACTGTTTCCCTCTAATCTTCCACGTGTGTTCACAAGAGTGATCATTTATTCATTTACTCATTCATTTCAGGCAGTTATATTCTGTGTGTACACCAGTAAATATAACCTAAATCAAAACAGAATAACTGAAAAGGAGTGGAACAACGAAAACCTCAATCCCAAGAAGGGCAATCAAATCATTATCGAACATGTCTAAACACTCGAGATCAAATCAAGTTACATTTTGCTGACAATGCTCATTTATTTTTCGCATTTGAATGAATTGACTAATTGATCTCATTGCTGTTATTCTGAATTTTTTCATTTTTTCAATGGACGAACTAAACATTGAAAATAGTGCAAAATTGCCAAAAAGCAAAAAAAAAACGCCCAAAAATGGAGATTTATTTTTCTGTATTAGAAGCTGTAAAATAAGCCATGCCTAATTAGGAGGGAAGGAGCCCCAAGAAAATCCTTCAGTGTTCTGTTTTCTCCCAACTTTTACTCCGACTGAGAGCTCCGCTGCGAAATCTCACCTATAATGGCGTTGAGTGAAAACACCTCTGTTCATGCTCATTCGCCGCTGTCCTCCCTTAAAGGAGGGAAAGAGGGCGTGGCGTCCCAGTAATTGAACGCAGGGGGCCAAGGTCAAGGCTGCAGTGTTAGTCGACTTTGCCTGTACGAAAAGCCCCTCGCGGGTGATCAAACATTTGGAATTGTTTGCCGATAAAGGCAGTCCAAAGCAATGTACAGTACATGTTTATGCATGAAAGCCACAAAATTCCAAGAATTTCACTCTATGCATCCCATAAACACTTCACTGGCAGTAAAGATGGATATTAATCATGCGGAACATAACAGAATACATTTCCATGAATCATTTTTGGGCTTTGTGCGTTTGTCAGTGTTCCAGCACCTGCGCGGGGGGCTTCCAGAGGAGGGTGGTGGTCTGCCAGGACGCCATCGGCCGTAGCAACAGTTACTGCGATGAGAGGGTCAAGCCGGCCGAGACCAAAAGCTGCAACTCGGGGCCCTGCCCACTCTGGAACTACGGAGTCTGGGGGGAGGTCAGTTTATCATCTTGCTTTCTCTTCTCTCGGTTTCTCTTTGAATCATCTTGAACCTTAGTACACTTCCTGCATCGTTTTGTTGTGTCTCTTCAAATCTTGGATTTTAGTTTCGGTTATTTGAAAAGGGACTAGTATCCTCCATAAACTTATGTCTCATCATATTTTAGCCGAAGCTAATTCTCAACATATGTCACCCAGAAGGGCTTTAACTGTAAAAAAAAAACCATACATAAAATACACAAAATTATAAACAACACAATTGCAGAGGCTACAGGTGGTCACATATCCGACCTCTGATGAAAAAGTCTTTAAGTTTATGTTCAAAAATGATCCAGTTTGACTCTTCCTTTAGTTCAGTAGGTAATCAGTTGATTACCTACTGATTGTCCAAAAGCTGATTGTCCAAAAGTAGTTTTCCTGCCTCGGGACTTGACAGTTCCCGCTTTGAGCTCCACTGTTTCTGGAGCCCACAGCCCCGAGGGGAACTATGCTCTCCCTAAGAACCTGTGGGGCCTGAGGTCTTTGATAGAAAGCGTCCCCCTGAAGTCTCTAAGGACATCCAAAAGAACCCAAGACCAGCAACTGCTGGAGCTCAGCTTTCCCAGGTCGAACAGTGGTTTTCCCGGCGAATCCACCGCGCTCACCGATATGGACAGCTCTTAAGTGATTTAAATCCCCTGTCTTGGGAAGGGTTTCCAATCATATTATAGAGGGCCACACATCGAGAATTAAAGGGGCAGTGTGTAATGTTTAGCCTCTCCTAGTTTTTAAAACGTGCTCTCATTGCCACAATACGGGTTTAATTCCATCGCATCCATTGTTGAGCAAATTTGATCGGCGTTATCGACCGACTAACCATTGGCCAAATACTATAATTTATCACCAACCTCAGAAACTTTGAGGTTATTGTGAGGAAAAAATAAAGATGTGTATACTTAAATGAATCCAATAAAACATTTTTTTTCTTTCTATGCAGCCTATTACAGGTTTTAAAAATCACTGATGTAGAGGTTATTGTCGGTAACAATTATGAACTTATATTAAATTAATCCATAACTTAGATTTTTTTTTAATGGAATAAAAAAGAAATAGATAAGTGTACGTAAAAATAAATATAATTTGTACACAACTGGCATACAAAATATAAATATAAAATCCAAATATCTAAATATATTTTTGGGTATTTTAAACTTTGATTTAGAGCATTTTCTGGTAATGTTTTTATATTGTCCGGTCTGGTGATAGACAATTAATCTATTTTCGAGTATTCTTTTTCTACTGTTTTTGAAAAATACTAAAACATGTTTGGCAGAGAATGTCCCTCAGTATTTTTTTAAATTTCAATATATTTATCACATGCCCTGTGACTGGCTGGTAACCAGTTCAGGGTATCCCCTGCCAGAAGATGACTGGGATGGGCTCCAGCAATCCCACGGCCCTACTGAGGATAATTGGTGCAGATAATGGATGGATAGATATTTTCACATGAAATAACAACATAATAGTTAAAACACTGTTACACGATATAGCAGATGACAAATTTGCCATAAATATAAATATTACCAATTAATTAAAACAATATCTACCCCACTTGCTTTTATTACTTTAAGTACAGTTTTCCCTATTTTCAGTATATTTTATTTTGTTTCTCAAATAAAATGAGAAAAAAAATCATAAAATAAGAAGCAAGATAAAACACAAAATAAAAACATTTGTAAAATTATCCACCACTTGCAAGATAAGACAATTTTTCTTAATTCTCCTCTGTTGGCGCTATACTGCCACAGTTTTATACATGAGAACATTTCCAATAGTTTTACAAGGATTGTTTACAATTTATTGTATAGAACAGAGGTAGGCCACCTGGTCCTCAAGGGCCGCATGTCCTGCATGTTTTTGGAAGTTCTCTAAATTATTAGCTTGTTTGCAGGCTGGCTTTTTAACAATCTTGTTGGGGAGTTGGAGAAAGGAAAACCTCCTAAAATATGCAGGAAATGTGGCCCTTGAGAACCAGGTTGCCCAACTTTGGTGTAGAACAAAATGATGTCAAAAGGTATTGAGCAAGGGGACGTCTCAAGTGCATTTCGCCGGCTCTTGCAGTGCACGGCAAGCTGCGGAGGAGGCCGCCGAACCCGGCTGGTGGTGTGCCAGCGGCCCAGCGGCGAGCGTCTCAACGACTACAACTGCGACGTCCTGGAGAAACCGCTTGACATGGAGCAATGCAACCCGCAATCCTGCGCAGGATCGGCCTCCTGGCAACGCCGACCATGGAAGCCGGTACGATAGCGTTCCCTTAAGTCCAGTGGTCGGCAATCTTTTCTGTACCGCGGACTGGTTTAATGTCTATATTCTCGCGGCCCAACACAGTGATAACATTAGTCATAACAACAACAATAACAAAAATAATCATAGTATTCATACCAGCCTCCCTGTGTGTATTTTGCATTTTCTCCCCGTGCCTGCTTGGGTTTCCTCCGGGCACTCCGGTTTTACCCCCACATTCCACAAACATGCATGTCAGATTGATGATCCACGGATCCAAAATTGTTCCTAGGTGTGAATGAGCGACCAAGTTGTCTTTGTCTACCCTGCAATTGGCTGGCGCCCATCTCAGGGCGTCCCGTACCCACTGCTTGAAGACAGTTGGGATGGGCTCCAGCACCCCGCGACCCTAGTGAGGACAAGCGGTGCAGAAAAAAAGATATATGGAAAAAAATACAATAAAAATAAGCCTATATCTACTGTGTACTGTGACCACTAGGGATCTAGAGGACATAAGAAAAGGTATTTGATCTATCTCATCACCACACTGATTTAACTAATTGAACCCCCAAAGTAACATTGTACAACCTGCACGCTTTACCATAATGCTCCATTAGAACATCGTACAACGTAGCACTGAGAGCAAAAATAGTGTGAAGGCGTGATAAAATGCAATGTCATCCTTAATCTTATAGATTAGTGTTAAGAATTCAACGCTCTCACCACCGCATTCCGTGTTTGATTCTGCTATATCTACTGATGAGCAAATCAGCCATTACCACAATGTACAACGTGATTATGGCCGAATTATTTTCCATAATGCTCCATTACAACGTTGCAAAACGTGGCACGGTGAGTAAACATAGCGTGATGGTTAAGTAAAATCTAGTGGCTTTTCTTTTGTCATCTACAGACCTAGAAGCTTAGTCATTCATATTCAACACTCTGACCAAAGCAATCCAGGTTCGATACCCTTTGCATCCAATGCTGGCCAAATTAGGTCAGCGGTATTTGTCGACTGATCATTCATTGCTCAGTTCGGCAATATACTACTGTAAAACCTAGGTTTAAGACCCAAACTTTATGCATGTGTTCATAAAGCATTTTTTTTCTTTCTGTGCGGCCCAGTACTGAAAGCCCACAGCCTGGTACCGGTCCGTGGCCCTGGGGGTTGCCGACCACTGCTTTAGTCTTAACGCAGGGAGGGAGGTCTGCAAACTTTGGCCGGCCCACCCGGTCTGGGCCCTGCGGTGCCATGGTGCTGATTAAAAGGGAGAAAACAAAAGAGCTAAAACACACAAAGACACAAAATGGTGCTTCTCATAGGGGTTTATTGCGAACACATGGAATCATTTTTTTAATCTGCTGTTGTCACTCGTTTTGCCATGTATCCAGAGTACACAAGTGTATATTTGTGTATAAGAGTTCAAAATATGGCTTTTATTGAATTATTGTATTTTGTATATGTATCCTTGTACAGTATTTTTGTTTCCCCCAAGGGTGCTTATTTTTTGGTGCTCATTATTTAAAAAAAAAACGTTTTCTGGTGCTCATGTATGCCTTGAAAGTAAATACAGTGTTGTACAGTGGAAATATTTTCATTGATTTTTGTTTGTTTAGAAAACGGGTTACCGTTTTTTTCCATCTGAGACAATTGGTGCTTTTTACAAGCAATTTTTATACCACTTGGTGAAAAATACATGCTTTTTACACATTTTTGGATGCTCTTTATTTTTTACCTTTTATATGAATGGTGTAAACTCAGTAAAAAGCTGACTGGAACATCACAACTTTATTTGGAGTGAATCTGAGGCACTTGAAATTATACCACCTTATAAAACGATTTTTGTCGTGGTGATCACATATTTGGGATCACATGTCCATTCTAGATTGCAACATCGGCTATGTAGGATATATTTTTACGAGCTTAGGCGTCTGGCATAGAGTCACAATTCGACAGCGATGGTGATGCATATAGGGAGTCACAATGTAATTGTTCTATCGTATGCAATCAATGCTCACACTTCTCCCTTTAACATTCTCATGGTGTCCTCTACTACGTCTGAATTACAACTACACGCGCACATACACGCTCACACATGGGCAGCACACATTTGACCTTATAGTCATGAAAATAAGGTATTTCAATCATAGCCTTTTCCCCAGTTTTGAAGTGAGGGCGTGCACACTTTTGCAACCACAATATTTCTTTTGTTCTTTATAATTATTGATTAAATTAATTAATTTTGATTGAATGATTAAATCAGATCTTATTTTTTAAACACAAATACCGGGAAAAGGATGTGTGGGCGGCACAACGGCTGATTGGTTGGCACGCCTGTGGCACAGTTCTGAGATCATGAGATCAATTTGAGCTACCAGGCTTCCTGTGCGGAGTATGCATGTTCTGCCCGTGCTTGCGTGGGTTTCCTCCAGGCACTCCGGGTTCCTCCCACATTCAAAAAAAAAAATGCATGTCAGGTTAATTGGCCGGTCCTAATTGTCGCTTGGTGCTAGCAAGCTAGTTGTCTGTTTCTGTGTACCCTGCGACTGGCTGGCAACCAGTTGAAGGTGTCCCCTGCCCACTGCATGAAGATAGCTGGGATGGGCTCCAGGACCCCCGCGACCCTACTGAAGATAACAGATCATGAATGGGTGGATGGATGGGTGTGTGTCTTTTCAATGTTATATTTGGATTTCAGTGTGTAGATTTATCCATAGCTAATAATAATTATTGCAGCTTATTGTTCTAAAAATCACCTTAAAAGACATTTTTTTACACACATTACATATTTTTGAGTCTGCCTCAAGTTTCTATTTGCTCAGTTTTGTGAGTGAACACAGTTAAGTTGCTTGCCGGCTTATGAACACAACTTCTCTGGTCCTCTTGAAGTTCAGCAGGCAATGGACATTCCAGGAGCAAAAATTGACTTTCTATAAATAGGTAGAAAATTGAAGCATGTCACGTATGTTTATGAAGAGACCGCAAGCTAACCTTTATGGGTACATAATGTAAGGTTAGCCTGAAGGGGAATACAAAAGAGGCTCTTTATTCCACATTGTCTGTGGCTGTGTCCAGGGTCCAGCGGGGCCCCTAAAAATGTATATATACATATATACACACAATGTTTACTTGAATAATCGCGGTTCAACTTTCGCGTCCCGCTGTAGTTCGTAGATGTTTTCCGTTAATTAGTTCTTTGGATTTCTGCGTACATAGCAGAATTTCGGCGATACTTGAAAAGCACCAGTCCACTCACACTTCAAAAGAATCGACTAGTGAAAACAAAAATATGTTATTACAAAAAAAATCTACCAAATCAACAATGCTTTTTTTGCTCTTTCTCCAAAACTGATATCTATTCCTAAATCCGATCGTTTTCGAGACTTGCTTGGAAGAATAGACTTACACTAGATATGGATGGACACAACTGTGTCACAGACCAGAACGGACACAGGACTCAATTGCATGCATTTCTCAGATTTTATTGAAAGAGGGTGAGAGTAAGTCTTGCTTGATTGCTTGATACGAAGACTGGCAGAGAGCGGGAATCGAACAAGGCGGGCATGACACTTCCGTGTCTGAAGAATGCAGGCGGGAATGGCACGTCGTTTGACCAGGGCTGGAGATCAGAGGCCATGTCGAGTTCGTAATAGTAGTCGTAGGCAGGCGGCAGGCAAAACAGGCGTAGTCAAGTTCGGAAACGGGTCGAAAAACGGGAATCAGGCAGGAAACAGGTTTTAACAGGGATGAAGTCGGGCGGTAACGCTCACTGAGTGAAACACAACAGCTCGCAACGATCTGACAACTGAAGTCGGGGCTTAGGAAGGTTGTGGCCACCAATCAGCTTGCCCGGGCTGTTGGCACCAAACAAGCTGTCACGGGTGTTCCAAATAGGGCAATTATGACACTGTGACGTCTATCGTATATGGATGGATACAACAGGAGCATAAATTCATACGATGATTGATAGATACAATTGTGGTAGATGGATAGATACAGCAGATAGATGGATAGACATCATGTTTAGAAAACACATGTGAAGCCAAAATTGTTTTATTCCTTTTGCACAACAGCTGAGAGAAATGTGTAGTCTGTATGTTCTATCACTGTTGAGGAAGTCAATATTCTCTTTAACATATCAAATATTAGGCTGGCTCCCAATTAAACAATGCGACATCATTCTACGAAGCCCCACAATAAAAACGTTAGACAAGAAACTACTTGTGATCAAACCCGCAAGTGCTTTTATGGCTTGTGTCATTTTTCCTCTGCTTTTGTTTACGCGGCCATAAAAGCGCAGCGTGAGCCCACCATCGTCATGCGCAATTTTACAGGAAACAAATGGCGAACGCTCATAAAGTACCATCCCAACCTTGGCCACAGACGGCCACAAGTCGGCTTACTTAAGATTGACTTGTTGCAAATGTGACTCGCGTCCCACCCTGAAGAAAAAACAGGCTGTTTTACAGCATCTCCTCGCGTCAGCATTCCTTCTTTCTATCCGTGCATGGTTTGCTCGATTGTTCAAAGATGATATTTATTTCTAAAGGAGCACAAAAGCTCAACAAAAGTCAGCTCCTTCCCCTTTGTGAAGGTTATTAAAGGACCCGACCAGTGACGCAAGTGTTGTTTATCTCTGAAATCAAAATATTGCATGAACGTATGCAGAAAAACTATGTCAAAAATAACAACAATTATTCGAAACACACAGTTTATTATCCAGGAACCATACAAAAAGTCACACATTTTTGCTGACAATTAAATAATTCAAATTAAGTTTCACATTAATGTAATCGGTACTTGCATATCTTTTTCTGTCTTAGCAGACAGAATAAGAATACAATGTAAATAATAATTACTAATGCTATACAATCAATTCACATATCGTAACAAATATACAAAATGTATTTATTTCGGTTATTAACTCTGGAGTTAAAGCAGCTTTAAAGTATTTAAAGCAGCTTTAAAGCTTTGATTCCGGAGTTTATAACAAAGCTTTAACTATGTTAAATTCTAAAACCTCCTTTAAATCAAGTTATAGCAGCTTTAACCATGGAGTTAATAACTCTGTAGTTAAAGCACCAGCAAAGCTTTAATTCTGTATTCAAAGCAGCTTAGAAACTTTGATTCCATTGTTATTAACAACTCTGAGTTAACAGTAAATCAATCTCTATGAAATATTAGCGTTTTTTTTCTCAGTTTTTAACGTGGAGGTAAAGCAGTTTTAAAACGTTAACTCTAAAGTTACAGCCTCAAACCTGGAGTTAAAGCAGATTGAAAGCTTGTAATCCAGAAATTATAACAAAGCTTTTATTCTGAGCTAAAGGTTTAACTCTAACATTAAAGCAGCCTAAAACTTGAAGCTAAATAAGATTTGGAAGCCTGTACTAATAGAAGAACTAATAGCAAAGCGTTTACTCGGAGTTAAAGCTTAAACCTGCCTTAAATTAAGAGTTCTAAATTTCCTGGTTTAGTTATTAACTCTGCAATTTTTAACTCTAGAGTTAAAGCAACTCTCAAGTAAAAGCAGGTTTTAAGCATCAACTGAGGTTGAGAGATTTTACTCAAGAGTTTATAACAAAACATCTACTCTGAGTTAATATTTTAAACCTATTTAAAACCTGATTCCCCTCAAGAGTTATGGCAGCTTTTTCAAGATGAGTTATTAACTCTGGTGCTGCTAACTCTGGGGTTAATGCCAATAAAACTCTACAAATCTAGAGCTATTAGTATAAACAGGATACAAATTTGTATTTTAAATATAGGGGGTATAATGATGGATTTAATCTAGATAAAAACACATGTTCTCTGATAACATAAGTGAGTACATTACTGTACAATAACAATTTAAAAGAGGGAATCAATCAATTACACACACATCAAATCTTCAGATCATATGCAAAATGTTATTGAATCCATATGGTACCTTATTATTATAAAAAAATCTATATAGTCCAATATAGTCCACTTGTTTCTTGTATAAGCTAATTGATTCCTCACATGGCCTCTCCCTTCGGACTCACCTCTTTATACTCGTTCCACTCTTCTTCAATGCTCTTCTTTGTCAAAAAGCCATAAAATAAAATGGTGCTTCATTTGAAAGCTCTTACACATCACTCCAATCCATGCAACTGCTTTAGGGTCTCTTATTAATCCCTTGCTGATCACTAATAGAATTAAATTTCCCCCAAAGAAAAGACACCAAACACCTGACGTATTTATTGCACATAGAATATTTTGAATTACGTGTATCGACTTGGAAGCAATCAGCAGTATGTGTGTGTCAAGCTTTCACGTGGGATCAATTGCTCAGGAAAAGGATCAATTTCGGTCATTTGAGGCTTGTTGGCTTCTTATAAAAACATTGCGTTTCCTGGTGGGCTATGTTCCCATGGATCTGTGCACTCATCCTAAATGAAATCCACATGTAAAGTTGACATATTTGACTTTAGTCTTAGGGTAGGTAGAGTGTGCCTCAAGCCTGTCACACTCACACGTACGACATATGTTTTACAAAACATTTTACATCACATACATCTTACAAATAATACATACTTTCGACAAATAGGTGTTGTTTCCTTGAAAAACTGAATTAACTCAATTTTCTGTCGCCAAAATGGCCAAAACTTATGCAGTCTTACTTCTCAATAGTTTACACTCAATAATTCGCTATGTTTAGCATTGATTATAGCTGCCACACTCCCGTAGCAGTCATGGTATTATTGGTTAAAACGTTTTTAATACAGAGCCTTGTTTTTAGCACTGTGCAAATATGTGATTTTAAATACATTTGAAATAACAAACAAAATCAAACTAACTACCACAACAAATCAACAAGTTATGCAGTTGTAGATAAAACAGTATGGTGGCCTTAAAAGAACAAAATTCATTGTAATGCACAAAACATAATAAAGGCCTACTTGATAGAGATTATTGTTTTTTTTTGTTTTTTTTTTTATATTTAACAATCAAATCACAGATATAATCAGGGCAAAGACAAACAGCCAGGCAAGCTGGGAAGTGTTTAGGATCTTCTTGATGGAGCAGGAGCTGCTTTGGTCTGGTTTTCCTCAAGCTTGTCCTCCGAAAAACGTTTAAACCCTCGCGGTGATTCTTAGATATAGCAAGCTAGGCCAAAACTGGCCTGCCTTTAATTGTGTGGTACCTACCTTGTTTTTGGGGGCGGGGTTGTTTTTTTTTCATTTGAGATTGCAGAACAAGTTCTCTGTCAGCAATAGCAGATTTAGAGATTTAGCAGATGTCAGGAAACAAATTAACACAGTAAACATGCCAGTAAAGAAAGATGAGCTGAATAATATTTCCAACACTGGTTGTTAACTTTTGCATGGTGCTGTTTAAAATGCGCTGACGGTGATTAATGAGTTGCACTAGCCATAATTCAGTGCTTCGTATTTGTTTAAAAAAAAAGATGTGAAACTTGAGCGCAGGTGTGCCTAAAATATGAATAGTATTGACATTAAGTTTAACTTTAAGTATAGTCTGCAACTGTGGTTAATGTTAAAGCTTTCAAGCTTTAACTTGGATTGACTTTTTTATTTAACTGTTGAAGTTGAAGTCGAAAACCTGCTGTAACTCAAGAGTTGAAACAGCTTTAGGTGAGAAAAAGCAGGTTTAAAGCTCAAGAGTTAAAGCAGGCTTGAAATAATTAAAAAAAAACTTAAAAGCTTTAAGTCAAGGGTTAAAGCAACTTAAATCTTAAAACCCTTAACAGTGACTGTACTTATTCATATAATTCTAAGTTAAAACATAAAACCTACTCTAACCCAAAAGGAAAGGATAGCCATCAAGTGTTAACTTGCGCAGCACTTGTTTCTTTATTTCTGAGTGAAAGTTTGCACTAAAACGGATTTTAAGAGTTAACGCTTCAATGCTCCAAGTCTTAAAGTAATAAACATAAACCTTGATCTAAATCTAGAGATGGTGCTTTAAAGCTTTAACTTGTTCAAAGCTGCTTCAAATCTTTAAAACAGTAAGCTTCAAATTATAGTAACTGAAATAGTCAATCTAAGTTAAAGCTTGTTTCAACTCTTGAGGTTAGTGCTTTAAAGCTGCTTTAACTCATTCAAACCTGTTTTAACTCATGATTTAAAGCTAAGTTTAACCTTTGAGGAATAAAACAACCAAAATTGCAGGTTTCATGAGTCAAGTAAGAGTTAGATAAAATAGTGCAATCAAAGTTGACTCTATAACATCGATTCTGCTTTAACTCTTGGGTTACCGCTTTAACTCATTCAAAGCTGCTTCAACACTTGTGTTACAGCAGAGTTTAACTTTTAACTCCAAAATAATGATGATGTACTACAGCTGCAGGTTTTAGGCTTTACATTTAAGTTAAATAAAATAATGAGACTCTAGAGTCTAGCACAACGAGCTTGGATGTATGCAGAGTTGAGTTATACTTAATCCAAAACTAAAGTCTTCGATCCTGTAGGAAGCTTCAGAGCTCTGTAAAGGAAGACAGTTTCCGTTGTTAGAGCATGGATTTGAACATCATCCCTGTAAAGCGAGCCTAAAAACAAGCCATATTCCTTTCGCGGCAGTTTGTTTGTGTCTCGAATCTTTTCTTAGAACCGGCTGAGTGGAAATTCATCTGGCCGACGTTTAGCATGAGAAGGAAGTTGAGCTTTCTGTCGACGTCAAAGGTCAACCATTCTGCGACGTTCCCTTCTACATGCGAGACACATGCTGTTTTTTTTGTTTTTTTTTGTTTATGTTTCTGTCCTATAGCCTTCGAATGGGAGGGGTAGGGAAACCCTCTGCGGAATGTTTAGCCTGGAAATAGTCTGTTTTGGCGTTTCTCTTTGACTTATGGCCGAGTGCTTCGGCTCTTCTGAGTGCTGCTGACTTAAAAAGGAAACTCCGCCAAAGGAGATTCTGTGTCAATGCCGACGTCCTTGAGACTTTGACGCCAATTTCACTAGACAGAAAAAAAATTCCCGCCCTTGATCTGCAAACGTGACCATCTGAAACCTATCAAGAGGTTCGCGAATGTAGTCCATGAAAATCCGCATTTCATCTGGGCTTTGCTCTGTACCAAGCCCGACCGTGTCAGGATTTTACGCTATGATTTTATTGTTTCTCGTCAACATACCTTACCAGCTGCTCCCACATGGGGTTTTGTTTTGACCTGCTAACGTGGTTGTGGAGATGCTCCGGGACGCTTTATTGTCCTCTCCGGCGTCTCGGTCACGTTTCATCTTTATCGGGCTTGGGTCTGCCGGTGCTAGTGGAAAACAAAATCAGACGTGGGTGGTTTGAATTGCTCTCCTGCTGGATCAAGAAAACAAGCCAAGCAACGCATATTACTCAGATATACTGTACTTGAGTCTTTTATAACAGTACTTGACTCTTTAATCTTTTAAGTGGTCATATTTTTAGAATTTGGATTTGCAGATTTATAGCAGATCTAAAAGATTAGTACATTGATACAAACTTTAATATCTGTTTGATACAATAATTGGTTTGGAAGTGTCTTTGTGACCTTTTGTATTTGATCCTTTCAGTGGTCTGTGATGGTTCTAATTAGCCTACAAAAACTGAGTCGGCGGGATCATCTTTCAATTGCCATTTTATCTCTCATGTAAAAAAACTAAACAAATTGGTTAAAAATACTATTAATGTTCAGTGACTCCATGTCCGTTCCCATATGACACTCTCAATTAATACGTACTAACTCCCATTTAATTCTTCTAAATAACTCTATAACAATTCCCTTTTAATTCTGACTATTAACACTGTGTCAACACTTGTTTAACTCTGTACGTTACTTCCTTTACAACTCCCATTTAACTCATTTGATTACTTCTGTAACAACCCATATTTTAGTCAATGTATTACAACTCCTGTTTACTCATCCGATTAACTCCAAAATAATTCCTGTACAACAGATGAGTAACTCCATGTCAACTACCATTTAACTATCAATTACTTACATTAACTGTAAACTAAAGATTTTCCATTTAAAATTCTTGATTTACTCTGTAACACTTACTGTTTCATTGACTATTGTCCCACCAGCAACTCACATTTTATTCTGTTGATATACTCTGTAACAACTCTGCTTTCTCTGTTGATTCTCTGTTGAACAACTGCTGTTATACTATGTCAATCAACCCTGTAATATATCCTGTTTAACAGACAAATAACTCCGAACAGCTTCCATATAACTCTGCCAATTACTTTTGTGACAAATCTTGTTTATCTGTCAATTGACTGCTTAACCACTCCCATTCAAATTTTGTGATCAATAACATCCATCCATCCATCCATCCATTATCTGCACCGCTTATCCTCAGTAGGATCGCGGGGGTGCTGGAGCCCATCCCAGCTATCTTCGGGCAGTGGGCAGGTCACACCCTAAACTGGTTGCCAGCCAGTCGCAGGGCACACAGAGACAGACAATTCCCTCGCTCATTCACACCAAGGGACAATTGGGACCAGCCAATTAACCTGACATGCATGTTTTTGGAATGTGGGAGGAATCCGGAGTGCCCGGAGGAAACCCACACAAGCAGGGGGAGAACATGCAAACTCCACACAGGAGGTCCGATCTCTTGACCTCAGAACTGTGCCGCACACGCGCTAACCACTGCGTCGCAGAGCTGCCCATCAATAACATCAAATTTCCCAATTGAAACCTTGGCTAAATTTTTTGAACAGCTACTGTGAAACTGTTTATCAACTCAGTTACAATTTCAATTTAACTCTCTCAATAAAACTGCCTGGCCACTCACATTTTACTCTGTTGATTAACTCCATAAAAACTCCTTTTTAACTCTTTCCATTAACTCTCTTGCAACTCCTGTTTAACTATGTCAATTTACTTTGTAATAACTATTGTTTAACTCATAGTAAATTCAACTCCCATTTCCTTTTGTCAAAAAACTCTGTGACAAGTCTTGTTTATATGTCGATTAACTCCGTAACATTTCACATTCAAATCTTTCATTTAACGCTGTCTCATTCATTATCTATTTGAAACTCCATTAGCTCTGGAACAACTCCCATTAAACATATCAATTTACTTGGTGAAAACTCCTGTTTACTCTGTCTATGAACTACTTCAAAACTCCAATTTTACTTTGGAGATAAACTCCACCTGGCCCATTTGAAATGAAGTGTGTCATATTTAGCTCTAAATGAAGCTATTTGGCTGACAACTGTCAAATGCAGAACGGCTTTAATCAAAAAATTCTGAGCTTGGAGCGCCGTTCAAAGCAAACATATCGTGACGGGGGGGATCTGTTTTAGTTGGCCGCTATCGGCGAAATAGCGTTTCCGATTTTAATCCTTGCGCGGATCCTCCCTCCCCACCCTTTGGATTACGACAGATTTAAGGCGGTTAATCCTGTGAAATGAATGTGACAGCGTGGGAGGGCATAATGTGTGTCAAAAGTGTTTCCCAAATGAAATTCGGTTTTTCCAAACCTTACACACATTATCTCAGCAGTATTTAAAAGGTGCATTCTTGATGATAGCATTTTTTTAGAAAAAGGGAAAAGACGCCCTACCTGTGTGTGTGCTTTGGGGTTCCAAAGGTCAGCCTTGATTTGTCGTTGTTCCCTCATTTTTGTCTGAGAGGTCGAACGTCCCTCGGTCTACTACACTTCACTGAACTTCGCTGTCCTGTGCCAGCTCTCTGCGATGCACTAATGGTGGACATATGAGGCAAAGGGAGGAGCACATTGCCCCCCCCCCCAACTCCTTTACAAACACTCCTCCCCACTCCTCCTGCCATTAAAATCCAGATAAAGTTCAGCCAGGGGAGCTTGGCCCGTATGGCTGCGATTTTCTTCCTTCTGAGCCTCTTTTACAGCACCGAGGAGTGGCCTGCTCTTCTCTCTCTCGACAAAATGCAGTTTCAGTCCCCGGTGGGAGTTATCTTTTTGTGCGAACGCTTCGGCTTTGATGCCGTGCGTCAGCTGAGGCTGCCCTGTGTTTAAAATGCCTCTGTAATTACAACGTGCCTGTTTTTGTGAGTGTGCGGCATCAAATGCTTTGTTTACAAGCATACTGTGGAGTCGAAGTGCCAAAAGCCCTCGCGCTCATGTGTCGAGTGCAGAAAAAAAATAATGTTCTGATTTTCGTGGAAATATGAGTACATGTTCGTATCCATCTATTCCATCCATTATCTGCACCGCTTATCCTCAGTAGGGTCGCAGGGGTGTTGGAGCCCATCTCAGCTGTCCTCAGGCAGTGGGAGGGGACACCCTGAACTGGTTGCCAGCCAGTCACAGGGCACACAGAGACAGAATACTCACCTGCTCATTCACATCTAGGGACAATTTGAACCAGGCAATTAATCTGAAATGCATGTTTTTGGAATGTGGGAGGAAACCAGAGTGCCAGGAAGAAACCCACGCAAGCACGGGGAGAACAGGCAAACTCCACACAGGAAGGTTTGATCCCATTAACTCAGAACTGTGCCGTGAACGGGCTAACCACTGCGCAGCCATGCTGCCCTATGTTCGTATCCTTTAAAACAAAATATACTAGTGGCTAAATGTGAAGATAAAAGGAAGTCTGTCTATTTCTGGTAGTGTTACTGATGAGTTTATAGTTCAGTCACGGTTAAGGGTTCACAGATCCTTTAACCGCACGGCTTGTCGGGGCGCCAATGAGGACCCAATTCTGGACAGCCTTCTCCACTGTTGACAGTCTCTGGCCTGTTCTTGGGTCGTGGCAACGTTGGCACCAGTCCATTCTTTAATGTTGTCGGCACCATTCCTTTTTGCTCTTCCTTTCCTGCTGCCCCCTTGGACTGTGCCCTGGAGAATTATCTTGGTCTCTCCGCGCACAGTTGACAACAGTTCTTCGTAGGGTCCAATGTGCCCACTGATGGTGTTGTGTACCGTTTTGTTTGTCACTTGTGTTAAGAAGCTGATGCCTATAAGATTCCTGTAGCATCGCATCTCCAAGGGCTGGATTCTCTTTTTCAGTTTTGCTGCAAGAGTCCATGTCTTGCAAGCGTAGAGGAAGAGGGAAGTGTAATAGACACTCAAAATAAAGAGGGAAGACATCAATGAATTTTGAAAACCAGGGGAGAGCTTGATTTCCGATAAGTAATTTCAACCATTTATTTTTTATCAAATCTCCTCAGTCTTTGGTTGACAACCACCAGGCTGCAGACCAGTGCCTGGCCAATGGTGGTTTATTATTGGGTGGCACACAAAGAAAAAAAAATCCTTGCTTTTTGCTTATATCATATTTGTTTGTGTACACACACATTTTATTAACCCAAAGAACAAAGTTTGTATGCAGATTATACCAAGGTTTTACGGCAGTATATCGCTGCAATTGAGAAATTGACATACAGTATCTCGCTGACCACATTTGCTTAGCCTTGGATTGCTGCAGTGAGAGCGCCGAATCCTAACCACTCGGCTCCTAAATAGTCAGTTGTTTGGGGAAAAACATTTCATTTGATCTCATCATCACACTATTTTTAGTCACGATGCCACGTTGTACAATGTCATAATGCAGAATTATGGAAAAGAGTTTAGCCAAACACTGTTGTACAACATGGTACCATGTGTAAGAAAATTGCAATGATGATATAAAATATGATGCCTTTTTTTATGTGATCCGGAATACTTAGTGGTATAGTGATTACACAGTGTAATTGGGCTTATTATTATTATAACTGTTATTACCATAAATAGTGTTATTGTTACTATTACTAATGTTATAATTGGGCCAGGCAGTGAGAATATAGTCAATCATTAAACCAGTGCATGGTACTGAGAAGGTTCCAGACCACAGTCCTAAATTACAAAATAAAGGGTGTGAAAATCAAAGAACACCCACTGGATTAGCCGGTAGTGACAATAATGTAAACATGGAATAACAAAGATGAATAGTGAGGTACATTCATAATAATCATCTGGCAATTTTCTTTGCAGATGTCCAATATTTTAGAGGTGTTTAATTCGGTGTGTTTGGTTGTTTATGGTGATTGGTTGTTTATGGTGGCTTTGTGTTTTTAAAGGAATGATTTTAAGTCTGCGGATAAATTCTGCGTGTTTTAATTGGGAGTTTTACTATTTAATTAAGTGATTGGTTGTTTTTTTTTACCTGCATAAATGGATTTCATAGGATGCCAGTTCGTTTTTTGACTAGTATACCTCACCGTTATTTGTTGTTCTGACTATTACATCATTATCATGTTGCTATTCTTTCCTTTGAACACCCTTTAGATCTTCTTTTGTAACCTGGGAGATGTAATAAAAAGAATGGCCTTTAGAACAGGTTGGAATTTCATACCTGCAGGTTTCTCTCCATGTACTCCTTGTAAGTTCAAAACTTGTTGATTCATTCTCCTTTTTAAGGGTCTACAAAACTAGTAGAGTACTAGTTTTTATTCTGAGTGTCTACTACACTAGTAAACTGTCTCCTAAAATAATAAGAGACATTACCATTATATATCCTGCAAGGAAAACAGGGGAGAGCTTAAACTTTTAATAAGAAATGTTAAAGTTATAAAAGCTAACAACATGTCACGGTTGCCCATTGCCCTTGCTTGGCCCCGCCCGTTTGGCGCAAGCTGCGGCTCGTTGCCTGATTGGCTTCCCTCCTATTTAAGCTCACTGCTCTCACTCACCCCTTGTCAGTCCATCAATGAACCTCTGCACCCGCAAGACGTGTGTTTTGACTCTGTCCGGTATCCTGCTTGTGAATCTTGTCTGGTATCGATCCCGTGTGTCTTATCCTGTCTGATATCTGGCTAGAGTCTCCAGTATCCGGTATCCTATATCGGCTCTGCACCCGCTAGTCTGTGTTTTGACTGTGTCCATTATCTTGCTTGTAAATCTTGTCCGGTATCGATCCCGTCTGTCTCATCCTGTGCGATATCCTGCACCAGTCTTCAGTATCAGGTATCGATCCTGTCTGTCTCGTCCTGTCTGATATCTGACTACAGTCTCCTGTATTCGGTATCGATTCCGTCTGTCTCGTCTTGTCTGATATCTGACTCCAGTATCTGATATCGATCCTGTCTGTCCCGTCCTGTCCGGTATAAATCCCGTCTGTCCGGCATCTGCTCGTGTATCTGGTATCGATCCTGGCTGTCCTGTCCTGTCCGGTATCGACCCCGTCTGTCCGGTATCTGCTCATGTATCTGGGATTGATCCTGTCTGTCCTGTCCTGTCCGGTATCGACCCCGTCTGTCCGGTATCTGCTCGTGTATCTGGTATCGATCTCGCCGGCCTCTGGCTTCCTGCTTTTCCACGCCGACTTCTGTCTTACTTCTTCCGCCCAGCAATCGCTGAATCACTGGCATTTGTGTTCACGCACATGACTGCCCCATTCCCGTAAAATAAAGCTTGTGGGAAAACATTACGCATCTGGGTCCTCCCCCTGTTCTGGTTCTGACATAACGTAACAGTAAAATAGTGGTAACATGATTAATTGTTATTTCATAACGGTTTCCAAAAGTTAACAAAACCGTTAGCCTTTCGTGCTAAGCATCAGTAAAAAAGTAGCTGTCAGCTGCGGAAAGGTGACAAGGGGTCCAGATATAATATTATCTGCACCAATCTTTTTTGTTTGATGAATATCTGTTAAAAAAATAAAACAGTATTCCTCAAAGACAAATCATACAACGTGTTTTGTTATTTGAATGAGATCCATTTATTTTAGGAATGGTTTTGTTTATTTTGTTTTTATTTATCATAATAAATGTTGGTCATTAGCATCCTTGACTTATATTAATCTGTATCAGTGTTGGTCTTGAAAAAAGACTGCAAAAAATGATTACCCTAAAAAATGGTGAAATATAAAGTATAGGTTAAAAATAGTAAAATGCCACTTGACCATAGCATCAAGCAGTGACTTGACAGAATTGTTTAGCTTTTTGTGCATTTAAAAAGTACCTTGTTTTAAAGAATTGCAAAGGATAACATTCATAGTAGATTGATAATTTTATCAGTTGTAATTCTCAAAATTTGGTTTTTAATTGCGCCAGGCAGTCAGAGGCAAGTTTTAACGTCCCTAGCCAGTAAAAGCAAGGCCGTTTGGAAGCAGTACGCGATGCCAAACACCCACGTGTGAGCAGACTGCAAACCGGACAAAGCTCTCCAAAAGAGGGCAATGTTTCTTAAGGTTAAAGCCAGTCAATATGGTTAACTACTTACAAAAAACAAAAATTAGCTCAGAAAATGCACTTTTCTTTTACAATCAAAAATCGCATCGAAATTGGAATACTGGTCTGAAAAATCGCAATTAGGTTATTTTCCAAAATCATGCAAACCCTAATCCATTAGTTATTTGTGACGCTTGATCGGAGAAACCAAGAATAGATCTTTATTCACTTTTAAGCAACTGAAATTCTGCGGATTTACACAAGGCATCTAAATAATGAGCACTTTTGATTATGAGTGTGTTGTCGATTAATCGTTTTATTGAAGCAGGTACTGACCGTGTCGATCTACTCTTGATTATCATGCCCGCCGTTAGGGTTGAGCGATTAGTTGTAATTCTCTGAGTGCCCCACGATTGACTAGCAACCGATCCAGAAACGTACGAGTAGGAGGTTTTCCATGAGTGCCCTTGTCTTGTGTCAGTTGTTATGCAACTTTCTGAGATCATCATTAGGAGGACAATGCCATATTATGCGAATGACCTGGACTGGAAAATAAGGCGAGGCCGAGAGAATACGCCGTGTCTCGTGAAGCCGGATCTCAAAGGGAGGCCTCCGAGCAAAAAATAGCCTAAATATCCGTCTGGCCCTAGAAAGACTCATCCGCTTTGTAACCCCTTCCTGAAGTTCTTCAGGGTTCCTTATTGGTACCAGATGATGGTCTCGACATGTTTGGACCTGGTCGGTTTACAGGAGCTCCTCGTAGTCCTCATTTTGTTTATGGGTTAAATAGCAGGACGCACTGTGGGTTATTGAGCTGACTTGAGGTGTTTGAAGCATGCTCACTTGGCCATGAAATGTGGCAGGAAACCCAGTGACCACAACAAGCACGTCAGGTTTTTTTCAACATTTAATATTTCATGTGATTTAGTGAATGATGATCATCTTCAAAGAGTTGTTCCTAACCATCCTGTCCCCAATTATCCATTCTTTTAAATTGACTCGGTTTTGTTGCACAATGCCTAGTATGGCTTATGTTACTCTGATATCCAACAACAGATGTGTGGGGGGGAGGCATTATGAACAATAATTATTTATTTGTATTAGATACTTTTGATGTCTCCTTTATAACCCACAAAAAAGGCAGATCATTTTGCTTTTCCCGCCCAGTTTGGAATGCTTATTTCTGTTTTTTATCTCATAAATATGTTCAAATACCCGGCCAAATATAATTCATAAAAGTGGGAAAAAAGGAAAAGAAATAGTTATATGAGAAAGAAAATTACCTAAAATATGGAAAATATGGTGGAGGAGGAATTTGACCAAATAATATTCCTATTTATTGTGAATTAGATACGTTTGATGTCTCCATTATAACCCACAATGAAGGCAGATAATTTTGCTGCATTTTTTTTTCCCAGTTAAGAATGTTTCCCCTCGGTTTTTATCTAAGAAACGTTTTATTATACCTGAAAAATATAATTTTATAAGTAGGAAAAAAGAAAATATATGGTTGTATAAAAAAGACAATTACCTAAAATAGGGAAAACATGATTGAGAAGGAATAATGACATAATTATTTTCCTATTTATTGTGTAAAGGATACTTTTGATGTCTCCATTCTGTATAACCCACAATTTTTTTTTTACCATTGTTATGGTATACAAAGTTTGGATTTCTTTGCCCCTGCAAAAATATGCTCACAGTTTTAGTAATTATTTTCTTATTTTTGCTGTGTACATCTGTAAGCATTATAGAAGGAAATATATTAAAATTGGCCAAAAAAATACTTAAGACTCCAAGAACACTGATCTCATTTAATAAAATAAATAGACATAATTTAAGGGCGGAGTGAGTCGATTGAGGTGTCTTAAGAAAGTTAAAAATTCCCCCCAAAAGTATGTGTTAACACTGCCCAGCTGAGTTCAAAGAGCCTTTATGCTTTATTTTTCGTTGCGTCTATGTGCTTTTATTTTACTTTGATCATCTGTGTTCCGGCCACTCAGCGCATTAGACTTGACGAAAGTAGGCAGGGTGAATGGGGGAGGAGAGTGATTTTAGGCGCGTTGTTGTTGTTTTCATTTATTTGAGGATGAAAATGGTGAAAACAAGAAAATGACTGCTTCAAATACAGTCCGAATACCAACGCAAACCCCCAAAAAGATGAAAAATTAAGAGTTTATTTGAGTGCGACAAGCAGTTTGACAGAGGCTGTAATGATGATTTCAGACAGAAGATGGACACCAGCAACTAGAATATTTTGGAAGTTACGGACAGTACCTTTAAAAAGCAAAAACATTTTGCGTAGAAAGATGTTTTTTTCCCGATTTAACTTTCATTGTCCATTTCTTAAAGCGTTAGCTTAAATTACTATCTTAACATATTCTTTAATAATACTTAAACTAAGCAAACTAAGCTCATTAAAAAATATGACCATTTTACATTGAAAAATTATTCTATTTGTAATATTTTACTGTAATCTATTCTTTTTATTTTACAATCCTTGCTCGAAAAACTTTATGATAAAAAAGTAAATACTTTAAATGAGCTTAATTATCTGCTAAATTTTACTGGAAGAATACTTTTTATTTGTGTTTTACCTAAGTCTGACAGTGTGCACAGGCAAAGTTTTCCCTTATGTGTCCAAACTGTTCTTGCGTAAAACCAACCCTAATTGGCTACATGCAAACCTCCTAGAAAGACAGACCCGGTTGTGCACAATTGCTGGGTATGCAGGCCAAGCAATTATTATTTTTTTGGATCCTGCTTTGCTCGCGGGTGACTTTGAGCCCATGCCTCCTGCTTTTGGTCAAGAGGCAGGGTATTTCCCAAACCTCAAAAGTCAAAAGGCAGATGAGCTAACCATAAGGACATCAATTAAGCCCAACAAATGAATATAGGATAGAAACTAAACGAGCACATTTGATGGAATATGTCCCGTAATTTAAGGACTGTAAGTTGCTCCGGAGTATAAGTCGCATTTTGGGGGGAAATTAATTTAATAATATCCAATACCAAAAACATAAATGTCATTTTCAAAGGCAATTAAAAATAGAAGAGAGAACAACAGGCTGAATAAGTGTACGGTATACTAACATTACATGACTGACATGCCTGGTAACGTCAGTAACAACGTAACATATTATTCAGATAACTTTACCATTAATAATATGCTCACCAAATCAGTTTCACTCCAAACCACTAAATCCAATGAAATCTTTATCCTCGGTGTCGATATTAAACAACTCCACCAACTCATGTGGTTGACGATGCGCCGCTTCCTCCTTCCACTTCTAAGTTGCTTACGTCACTCATTTTCACCTCCACTTCTCGCTAACCCCAAACTTTCTTTCTGCTGACCCGTTACCATTTTTGACTGAATAATTCACTATTTGCAGCTTGTACTCTGCAAATTGTGATTTTCTTTTCGATTCCTTTTTTGTTGAGGTCAGCTGTTTTTATAAGGTACGGGTTTTGTGCCGAAAAATGAACCCCCTGGCGCCCCACAACAGGGCAAATTTGAAATTGTCAACACAGGCTTAGAGTGCCCTCTTGTGGTTTAGTGTTAAAATAACATGTGAAACGATATACTGGTAGTAAAAAAGTAAAACTCAACTCTATGAAAATGTGTTAATAATTTTACATGTAAATTGCACCTGAAGTGTAAGTCGCATTTATAGTGAAGAAAATATCGAAAAAATTAAAGTTTTATATATAATTAGGCGTATTGTTTACCTCCTAGACTCTTAGCGCGCTAACCCTTCCCTATGTTACTTAAAGGAGAAATTAAATTGTCTCCTTTCCTCGTAGTGTTCGGTGAGCTGTG
Source organism: Urocampus carinirostris (assembly GCF_059441175.1). Classification (NCBI taxonomy): domain Eukaryota; kingdom Metazoa; phylum Chordata; class Actinopteri; order Syngnathiformes; family Syngnathidae; genus Urocampus; species Urocampus carinirostris. The sequence goes on from NC_142355.1 coordinate 26,115,766, forward strand.
GGCGGGGCATCAAGCAACGCGAGATCGTCTGCGTTGATGGGAATCGAACCAAAATCCAAGAGGAACACTGCGGTCCCCTTGCTCGGCCCAGGACTGAGACAACCTGTCGGGCCCGAGGGTGCCCGGCATGGAAAACCAACAAGTGGAGCAAGGTATGCAAAATGGGCCAGTACATTTTTTTCCAGTAGCTTTATCCTGAAATTTTAACACAGACAACTTTCACCACTACTGCAACATTTTATTTAGCTGCTTATTGATTCGGTATATTGAATCGATGATTACTCTTGTTATTGGTACCTGTCTGAAAAAAATTAAGTGATATCATGCACCACTTATCCTCAGTGGGGTGGTTGGGGTGCCGAAGCCCATACCAGCTCACCTCGGGTAGTGGGCAGGGGACAACTTGAACTGGTTGCCAGCCGGTCGCAGGGCACACAGAGACAGACAACTCACTCGCTTATTCACACCTAGGGACAATTTAGACCGACCACTTAACCTTACAATTTACCTTTTAGAATGTGGGAAGAAACCGGAATGCCCGGAAAAGAACACGCAAGCACGGGGAAAACATGCAAACTCCTCACAGTAAGGCTGGTAGCTGGATTTGATCCCATGACATCAGAAGAGCGCCAAAAACGCGCTAACCACTCACCCGCCGTGCAGCCCCAGAAACCATTTCAATGTTCTCGCCCTGCATTCCAAAGTATAGATGAATAATGAAACATTATAATTCCAAGCTAAATTTTCCTTTTTTTTCTGGCAAATATATTCATTAATTTTAAGGATTATTTTTTTTATTTCATAAAATGCATTTGAAGCACGGCGGCGCAGTGGTTAGCGCATATGCGGCACAGTTCATGTCTTGGGAACCTCCTGCGTGGGTTCAAATCCAGCTCCAGACTTCCTGTGCGGAGTTTGTATGTTCTCCCCGTGCTTGCGTGGGTTTCCTCCGGGCACTCCGGTTTCCTCCCACATTCCAAAAACATGCATTTCAGGTTAATTGGCCGGTCCAAATTGTCCCTAGGTGTGAATGAGCGAGTGAGTTGTCTGTCCCCAGGTGCCCTGCGATTGGCTGGCAACCAGTTCAGGGTGTCCACTGCCCACTGCCCGATGATTGCTGGGATGGGCTCCAGCACCCCCGCGACCCTACTGAGGATAAGCGGTGTAGCTAATGAGATGAGATGAGATGAGAAAATGCATTTGAAAAATATTTTTAAAAAGCAAATAATGATATTTACACTTTGTCAGAAAAAATGATCAAAGTAAGAAAGAAAACAAAAATGTTTCACTCTTGCTGGCAGATCGTTTCAATTAATTTTAATGTTTTTTTATCTTAAATTTTACAAGAATATTTCAATAAATTCCTAGAGAAAAAATAAGAAAATATTAAATCACACACTGAAAATAAGCGGGAAAAATCCTTTTTCAAGACTATTTAGCTGATTTCTAATATTGATTTTAATTTGAAAAATAATTTTAAGATATTGAAGTTCTCGATGATTTATAGTGAATTTATAGATTATTTCTAGTAAAACAATACAAATAAATAATGGCAATGAGCAAAATTAAAACAGGAATATTTTACATGGAAATATTTGTTTTTTGAACTTATCTAATTGGCGCACTGTTAAACACTTCTTGTCTCTTTTATCCTTAAACAAATGCAAGCCGTTTTTTCCTGAATTCTCCTCAAAAGACAAAATCATTCCCTACTTGTATAAGAATTTCTGTATCAGCGCCTTTGACGTTCTTTCTGAATGTGCCGCGTCAAATACATCAAAAGTCAGGGAGGTAGCAGCCCGAAAAGAAATGACACGTCATGAGTTTTGTGCTAAGCACAGAGTGTGATGGCCTTAAAGCACAATACATGCAGACCTCATAGCCCACCCAGCCCCCTCCTCGCACTGGAATAACTAAAATCCCCAGAGATCCATTTCCGCCATCTCTTTTGTGGGTCTCCTCCTCTTCTTCTGGAAGCAATCAGGGTCCTCTCAGAACCGCCGGCGAGCGTGAAAATCCTTCTTCCTGTCTATGCGTGTGACACTAGTCCTCCTGCTGATCTTGCAGGCTTTTTACTGGATTTGTTTGCCTTAGGTGACAGGCTGAGTTTCATTTTTTTAGTAATGAAACGCCGCACTCCACACTGGGAGAATTGAACCCAGGACCTCTGAACTGTGAGGTAGACATGCTAACCAGTCAGTCACAGTGCCACCTCATTTTGAACCTGATCCATTAATATTATTGTTCAGTTGATAGTTTAGTAGACATTCAAAATAAGGACAGAAACATCAATCATCAATGGATTTTAAACTTGCAAGGAGAATAGTGAGGGACCCACACCTTAGTTAACAAAATTCCAACTTGTTCTAAAAACCCTCCCCTGAGTCTTTTACTTTTACTAAATAACCTAGGCTACGAAGGCAGATTTGTCCTAAATAGTGTGGGGAAAAATAGAAGTTAAGTCAAGTCATGTTTATTTGTATAGCCCTTGATAATGAGGAGTCTCAAAGGGTTTCAAAGACCACATATTATAGCAAGCCACAGACTATTATGACACCATCCCCTGATCTAAAACCTACATGAGGGCAAGGAAAAACTCAAAAACCTCAACATAAGGAAAATGAAGAAACCTTTAGAAGGGACCGGACATGAGGTCATCCCCCTTCCAGGATGACCAGGCTGCAATGGATGTTGCAAAAACAAATAATACACACATATTGTCAACATGAAATATACGCCTAGATTTAAACAGTTCTACTGAGGTTGCAAATCGAATCTCAGGGGGCAGAGCATTCCACAGCACTGAGGCCCGAATGGAACGATCTCGATAGTGTCAATGATGACAATACAGCCACATTTAGTAGTCAAATGTTTAACAGTGTGCCTTTTATAAATCGTGGGACTTGATGTGTTTACAGAAAGCAAAACACTCTGTTGCAGGCAAGGTTATTATGGTTGAAGAACACTTTGCAAAAACCTTGTTAGTTAAAAAACAAAATACAATGTTAGCTAATGATTAGCATGTTTCCATTCGTAAAATACAGTAAAAGAACAGATATAAAAAGTAGGGGAAAGGACAAAATATATATTAAAGTAAGATAAAATACCTAAAGTGTATACAATCACTCTATGCAGAAATCACAAACAGAATTCATGAACTGAAAAGTTAAAACATATCATCGCGCTTATTAGCCAATGTAAGCCATTGATTAGCATGTTTCCACATGGTATTTTTTTCTGAATCTTAGCTAATGATTAAATAATGATTTCCACATAACATTTGGTTCACCTTGAAGGGGCTGACATAATTGTCTGCCATGTTGCTGCTGTGATACTTTCAAAAACCAATAACCTTGTGAAAGGCTAGCAAAAAATGTAGAGAAAAAATGGTGGGATTTGATCACTCTCTGTAGTTTTTATTCTTCCTCGTGTTTTATACCACTTGTTTTCGGTTGCATTACTCAACACAGCTACATCTTGTGGTCAAATAATACACACTGTCCCTTTCATATATCCTACGCATGGAGCATGGATTCATTTATTATTAATGGATTTTTTTTAGGAATATAATTTTCAATGTTTTTATTTTAAAAATCTTATCATGTGTCGCAAAATTTAAACAAGATATTTGAGAACATTGGAATGGTTTCTAGGGCTGCACAGCGGCTGAGAGGTTAGCGCGTCCGCGGCACTGCCCTGGGGTCATGTAATCAAATACAGCTGCCAGCCTTCCTGTGCGGAGTTTGCATATTCTCCCCGTGCTTGTATGGGTTTTCTCCAGGCACTCTGGTTTCCTCCCACATTCCCAAAAACATGCATGATAATTGGCCGGTTCAAATTGTCCCTATGTGTGAATGAGCGAGAGAGTTGTGAGTGTCTATGTCCACTGCCCGAAGATATCTGGGATGGGCTCCAGCACCCATGTGAGGTCGCTCGTTCGCGCCTCGGCCGAGACATACCTAATTGGTATAATGGCGGCGCCCTCTGGCTGCGGCTGCATCGACTCGCTACAACGGGTCAGGTGTATCGACATTTCGTTCTGTGTACATTGTTACAAAGAATGACAATACAAAGGAAATTATTATTATTATTATTTTTATGTGACACTACTGAGGATAAGCAGTGCAAATAATGGATGGATGGTTGGATGGATGGATGGACGGTTTCTTCAGAGCTTATTTTGTGAATAAACAGATTTCGCCCAACCTCATCATCTTAGTTGAGTTTGAGGCCTCTGCTGTAGATACAGATGGATAAGAAAAATAAAATGATAAGTCTGCTCACACCTACACTACACAATACAGCGACATCTGGTGGTCAAATAACACACCCTGTTCCTTTTAGATTTTTTTTCACAGTATTACACCCACAGTTCAACTCAACCTAATCAGATGCAAGCATTTCATTCTTTTTCTTATTCTTTTGTCTACGTGTCCGTTGACGTCACCAGTGCTCGGTCTCATGTGGAGCAGGACTCCAGAGCCGAAGCGTCTACTGCAGGCTGAAAGGAAGCGGAAAGGTCAGGGAAGATCTATGCCACGCTCCGTCACGGCCTCCCGTCGTCCAGCAATGCCAGGCACAAGAATGCACGCCGTACACTTGGATGTCCGCTCCCTGGAAGGAAGTAAGTAGGGACCAGTAGACCAAACAATTGGAAGTACCGTATTCTCTGGGCTATAAATTGGCTAGAAATGTGAAAGTACGCCTTATAAACTAGTGTACCGCAAAATAAGGTTGATAAGATTGGAAAATCCATACAGTTTTATACCTGTGTGTTACTACACAAGGTGTTACAGTATACTACTGTATTTGTGCAATGATTGATCAATCGGAAAGCTGCTGACCATAATCGCAATGTATTATATGCAACGAGAATTGAACCCTGGTCCAGGGTTAGAAAGTAACAGATTAAAAAGGTGCTCTCAAATGCTAAACAGATTAATTTTTTGTTGATTGGATGGACTTTGATAATTAAATGATCTGATTGGTTGTTTCAAAAAAGTAGATAAATACGACGTTGCTACAGTTACTCAGTACTCAATTTTATCGCCAAGTACTTTTTTACTTTTACTCAGGTATGTATTTGGATGACTACTTTTACTTCTACACGAGTAATATAATTTTGAAGTATCAGTACTTTTACTTGAGTAACATTTTTGACTACTCTACCCACCTTTGATTTACACACATCTGTTGTCTTGATAGTACAGAGGGGCAATTTATCAACCACTGCCTGTTTGGCAGAACGTGTTGCAGGTAAAAGAACTTTTTCTTTTTGTCAGTATTTTATTTCTCCTTCAATGTGGCACTCATTTTGTTGAACGGCACGAGCCTACAGTTTTGCGAGATTTCTAAAATGTGTGCCTTAATGGTGTGTTCAGGGACATTTAGTCAATTTATAAATTATCTTCTTTTTGAATCTAGCAGTTATTTATATTCAAAATCCAATATTAGATCACTGTACATATTGTTATGGATTGAGCATGTTTAAATTAGCCCAGTAATTCTGAATATTTTCAAGAGGTTTGGCGTCCATAAATCTTAAACTTGATCACGAGACTGTCACGACCAGAACGGAATTATAACCCACATGCGTAACGTTCATTGAGATAAAGAGCAAAGGCAGCGCCCGCGATCCGGTGCTCGCTGGACGCGGGAAGCAAGCCGCTCTCAGAATTGGAACGTTTTTGTCAGTGGATATTCCGGAGCGGGAGATCATAGCGTCGTAGACGGAAAAACAGGTCGATGGCCGGGACAGGAGAGCAAAACACGGTCGGGATCAAAAAACGAGTCGTAAGCCGGGACGGTAGATCAAAATGTGGTCGGTGCTGATTGTCAGTGAGAGGTTTGGTTGTGAAGAAATATGCCATAATACCTACACGGCAGAGATTAGGTCAATATTTGTCTTTACTGATATTATTTTGAGGGGTCAATCCGGTCTCCCACGTGTAGCCAATATTTTTATACATTTGTCTAGTCATTGAACATTTGATCGCTTTTGTGTAGGACTTCAAGCAACTACCTAACCTAGCTTTCCTTACATTTCTTTTCAAGGTTATATTGTTCATTTATCTTGATTACGATTTCATAATTTTATTCATATTGTTTTTTTTGTCTTTTAGTAGCAGATTTGATAGTGATGTAACTCAAAAGTAATCTACAATAATCAAGTTACATGACTTCAATAGTATAGTATTTGGATTCTATTACTATTTACATTTTTTAACAGGTAACTAGTAACTATATTGGATTACGTTTTTAAAGTAATCCTCCCCACCCTCACCGAGTCACAGCGATGAGAATGCTGACTTGAGGTAAGATCAGGCCCAAATCCTTGAAAATGCTTCAATTTTAATGTTTTTAGGATTTGAAAAGTGTTTGAATTTTGGGTGAGGTGCTTTCAAATGCTTAAAATTGTTGCCACGTTCCTTGGCAGTCTGACTCGAAAGACCACACATTAAATGAAGAAAAATAAATCAAGTGTGCTCAAAAAGCAATGTCGACACGCTTGCTCTAGTGGCTCTGCTTTGCCATTGCATTTTATTCTTCCCTTGAGACTTATTATACCAGATGGCATTCATCTGTATGGCGCTGTCATGTGAAGCGTCATTGCCCCCTGTACGTCATGCCCGAGAGGACAGGTGAAAAGACTAACATGCCGGGTACTTGATAAATTGGAAAACTGGCATTAAATGTTTTGAAAAAGTGCTTACATTTGGTCATGAAAAAGGTGTACAAACCCTGCTCACTGCCGCAACCTGGGTTCAAATCCCATTGCATACAGTGATTTACAACTTTTGTCAGCGGCATATTTTGACTGATCAATCATTGCGTTATTGTATACCATAAGGATAAAGATGGTAGCTCTTACTGTAGTTTTAATTCCTTGCACCTTGTAGTTTATAGCGCCTTATATATGAAAACTAAATGTCAAAAGACTATTTTGGGGAGTGCACCTTATAATCTGGTGCGCCTTGTAGAGTGGAAAATACGGTAATCCCCACAATTGTTACACACACCTTCAAGCTTTCTTTTTAATGTATTGTTGCCATGCCAGGATGCCGACATACGTTGCCTAGAGAACCAGTCCGGTTTTTGCAATCATTCAGTCACATAAAAAACAAAAATCCTTAGGAGACTTTACCTCAACCCTACAGTAAAATGTATGCGGGCTCACTCAGCAGACAATAAATAGATAGTGATGTCCTGCTATGTTAATGACATTTAGGGACCCTAAAAAACGTGCCGCAAAATGGCAGAGGACTCTAAAAAGGAATCAGAAACACACTGAAAACTGCTACGAGCCAATATTGTTAGTTGATTAATTTGTGGATTATTTTATCAGTTGATTAGATAAACTAAAAACAAAATCCAAGATTTTTTTCAACCATAACCTTTTGCTTTTATGCCTCCAAATTATACAGGTAACACACATAAATACATTTTTTCAATAAATACTAATATTGGTATGAATATTATCCATATTTTCAATATGTAAATAATAATACAATAAAACAAATGAATAAATGAATAAATAATATATGAATAAACTAATATGTAGATTAATTAAAAAATACTGTAAAGAAGTAAATAAATGTGAAAAAAACCTAATTTAAATGGATATTATTTATATTTTGAGTTGGTACAAAATAAATCAATACCTAAATAAATGAATAAATCAATCTATTGATAAATGAACGGACAAATAAAAAAGATAATACATAAATTCATAAATGATTTAATAAATGAACAAACAAATAAGTAAACAAATGTGTGTGGTTATGACCTATATTTTGGAAAAAAACAAACATTTACTGAATTGTGTGCTTTGTTTTATTCACATCAGACAGTTTATTCATATTAATTAAACCTATAAATATTATTAAAAATAATTATTGTTCTATTATTGTTTAATGTAAAGGTTGTTTAACATTAAAAACAATAATATATTGACACATAGTCACTTTCATAAGTTGAATTTCTAAATTTTGGAGAATCTGTAAAATATCAAGACGTTTACATTTCTATTAAAAAAAATACAGATTGATTTGTTAAACGACTAGTTTTCGACTATTTGATTAATTTCTGCGACTCTATTGCAGGTAACAACAAAACTAGATCAAGATTCAAATCAGTTAATGTAAAACCAGCCCCCCAAAAAATGAACTTGCCGCCAAAATAAAAGAAAATTGTAAGGATAACCCACCCAGTGGTAGACATGTCTTGGATGTTGGATTTTGGGCTCAATTGGATCAGGTCTAATTTGAAACAAATTTTGTCTGAAAAGTATTTAACTCATCTAATACGGTCCTGATTTAACCTTCAACAAGACGTCTTTTCAACCTCTTTTTTTTCGAAGATAAATTTCTTTTTGACTAAAACTTGGCATTAACGTCTTTTTGACCAGTTTTTCTGGGTGGTAACGAAGGCCCCACCAGGACTTTGCCCTGAGCATTCAAAAGCATCAGAAAAAGCGAGGCTTTCCATCACTTCTCATTTACAGCCACATAAACGCTCCTCTAAATCATCAGTGGTGCTGAGGGAAATCAGCTGATCTGTTTTTATAGTCGCACATGTCGGGTCCTTAAGCGGCCCCAGCTGTTTGGGCCTGGAAACGGGCCCCAAGGCCAACAGCGCCCCCATCGGGCTGCTAAGTTCTGACGTTGTCCTGTTTTGGACTACAGTGTAACGCGACCTGTGGGGACGGTGTGAGGAACAGGGAGGTGAGCTGTGTTGGCCCGCATATGACGCCAGCTCCGGACGATTACTGCGAGCCATCAACCCGCCCGCTGTCCCGGCAGCCATGCAAGGGGGCGCTGTGCCGCTATTTGTGGACCGCTGGGCAGTGGTCGCAGGTAAGAACTTTAAACCAGAAGATGCAATGTCTACCTGAGCATGGAATCGATTTTTGAATCGGTTTCACCCTGCACCAGTGTTCCGCTAGCTGTGGCGTCGGCTACCAGCAGCGCCGGGTGTCTTGCACTAGGACAGCTTCCTCTCAGGCTTTGCACTCCTACGCCGCCCGTCCGGACGCCGCCCAAACCGAATGCTCGGAGCCTCGCCTCCCTGGTACCAGGCCGTGTCTCCTTAAGGACTGCCCGCAAGCTTCCTATTGGAAGGTCGGGCCGTGGAGCAAGGTAAGCATGAGAAAAATGTTGACTTTTGCACCTTGTTGCATTTTAAGGACTGAAATAATTAGTTTTAAACATCCTTTTTTCTTCCTTGTTTTGTCGCCTCTTGCTTCTTAACTTTTTAACGTTCTACAACTTTTAGCAAAAAGTATGGAATCACCAAACTTTGGCAAGCCTTCACTCAGACATTGCATTATGTAGAAAAAACTCAGATCACAAACATGAAACAATTAGTTCATTCTAAAGTGCGAAATATTGGCCTTCAGAAACACACAAAAAAAGAAAACATTGCAATGGTCGGTAAATGTTACTTTTATAGAGCAAGTGCAGAGAAACAAATGTGGAATCACTCTATTCTGAGGAAAAAAATATGGAATCAGTGCATTTTGAGTAGATAATAAGGACACACCCAGTCAATTTGCTTTTCTTAATTGGGAACTTGGCTTGGATTAAGTCTGCTTGTCAGTGAGAAGTTAAAAACAGTGCAGTTATCACACCTTGGTTGACTCCTGGACTAAGTGGATTGGCAAGAATCATGGCTCCAACAAGAGAGATTTCCCTTGAGACAAAAGTCAAGATTAAACTTCTTTAAGAATGTGACTCTACTCGTATGGTTGCCAAAGATGAAATTAAATGAAAATGATCTGCATTTATATAGCTAAGATGTGGGCTGTTCACAGTCAGCTGTATCAAAGACAGGTGTTTCAAATCAAGCCTTCTGGTAGGCCAAGGAAGACACATAGGCTTCAAGACAAGCAACAAAAGGCCCTATGTCTTGATAACAGAAACAAGACAAATGAAGAGGAAATGGGAGGAGGTTAGAGTCAATGTATGTGACAGAACTGTGCAAAATGGCCTAAAGGAAATTGAATTTTCATATGGGAAAGCTAAAAGGAAACAATCGTTTATGCTTTGACTCATCAAGTTCATGCCTCAGAGACTGCAAGCTGTCATAAAAGCCAAAGGTAGTGCAACTAAATACTAGCGATATGTTTTGATTGTCATTTATTTGTCTGATTTTCATGAGTCCATATTTTTTTCCTCAGAATGGAGTGATTCCATATTTCCCTGTACTTGCTCTATAAAAGTAACATTTACTGACAATTTCAATCTTTTTTCTTAATTTAGTGTTCCTGAATACCAACATGTTGAACTTTGGAATGAACTTACGATTGTTTCATGCTAGTGATCTGAGATTTTTCTATGGAATAAAATATTGGAGTGAGTACTTGTCCAAGACTGAAACTCTTTGCTTGGGGTTGTATGTACGTTATGCCTACCCTCCTCTTTTTTTAATAGCATTGTAAAATATCAAATGATAATTAGATAAACATATCATGATTGAGTTCTACAACTCTGTGCTGCGGCATACTAACAAATGTTCGCCGATTGTTTGGACGGCAGTGCTCCCAAACGTGCGGTGCGGGAGTGATGGAGCGCATCGTGGAGTGCGTGACCTCCAAAGGAACCGCGTCCAAGCACTGCCGTGCCTCCCCAAGACCCGAGACTCAAGCTGCGTGTCAACTGCAGGAATGTAAGTCGAAAAATCACCCACCCACCACCCTTCCTTGCAGTAATGATATCAAATTGACTGTGTTGTGTACGTTGGCCAACACCGTATCTGATTGTGTTTATAGAAACCCGCTCGCTTTTGACACATTAGCCAGAATGTCGATTCAGGCTCGTGCAAACGCTCCGTGGGTCTTATCGGCCATGTTTAGGCTAATGCCTTACAACGGAATTACTTTACTCAGTATTGAGTACTGTAATGTGTTTGAAATAACATTTAACTCAACTGTCGTTACAACATGGTGCGATACTCCCCTACTTAAAAACACGACAAATTATGGTGTCTTCTGTGCTTTGATCTTCCCTCACAAAGTAACCTGTTACCCAACACTAACAATCACAAACCTGTCAACCTCCACGGCTCCATGCCCTTACAAACTGTCGTATTTTCCCATACAAAATGCAAAATGTAAGCGCTTTTCAGTCCTTGAAAACGCAAATGAGAGTTAAACAGTAGTTGCGGTACTTCCCTCAAATTACTGACACCCAAAGTAACGTGTAATTCTGAAAGTACTCACATTGGAGCCAACTCCTTAAAACGGCTTAAAAAAGACCAAAATTCAGCACTCTTTTATCATTAATTCAGTGGAATTGGCTTCAGAGTAACACGCTACCTTTGGGTGTCAGTAATTTGAAGGACGTACCGGAACTATTGTTTAACTCTTATGCTGTTTTAGGAATTTGCGCCGCTAACCCTTGTTAGTGGGTCAATTTTGACCAGAGGTCTAACTTAGTCATGACCACCAAAACGAGTGCTTGTAATCCTTGAAAAAGGTTGAATTTCAATTTTGCGTTTTCAAGGGTTGAAAAGTGCTTACATTTTGGATAAAGTGATTGTAAATGCTTGACATGATTGCCATATTTCTGAACAAATCTGCTTGAAAATGACGCCTGACATTAGTCTCTGGTGATTTTGCTTTGCCCTTGTGACTAACTGCAGCTGGCATTAGTCTGTACTCCATTATATTATTAAGTGTCATATCCGCCTATGTGTCGCACCCAAAAGGACAGGTGAATGCTTCACCTAAACAGGACACTTTAAAATGTGTATTTTTGGAAGGATTACGTATCGACTATGTACATTTATTATGGGCCATGCAAAAAATTAAGGTAGCGTTTTCCAAAGGTTAATTGTAATGGAAGGAACTTCCTGCAACTGAAAATGGAAGCTGCATATTATTGTGATTTTTACCTAAAACCATTATGGAGAGAGATTTGTCTAAAAAATAAATACGATTTTTAGATCTTGAGTAAATCAAATATATGTCTAGATAAATGTACAGGTAAGATTAAAGATTGCATATGTAAATCACAGATACAGGAAATTCGTACAAAGTTGTCAAGACCAGGACAGGAGAAGGACCCAGATGCGTAACGTTTACTCACAAGTTTATTGAGAAATAGAGGAAAACAAACGCCAGTGATCCGCTGCTCGCTGGACAAGGGAAGTAAGCGTGATCGGAATACGGAAGTGGATCTCCCGGAGCAGGAGATCGTAGTGTGGTCAAACGTGCAAAACGTGTCAATAGCCGGAGCGGGGGATCAGAGCATGGTCGGTGGTCCAAAACAGGTCGTTAGCCGGAGCGGGAGATCAGAGCGAGGTCGGCGGTCAAAAACAGGCCGGAGCGGGAGATCAGAGCGTGATCGGTGGTCAAAAACGGGTCATAGCCGGAGCGGAAGATCAGAGCGTGGTCAGAAGGACAAAACGGGTGATAGCCAGAGACAAATGGAAATCAGTTACAGACGAGTGGTATCCCGATGAAAAACGGGACTGACGAGAGCCAGAATCAAAGTGATTGCCTTGCGTATGCAGAGGTTCGCTGACGGATTGACAGGGCGAGACTGGCGTACTGGGTATAAATAGGAGGGGAATTAATCAGGCAACAAGCTACAGCTGGCGCCAAACGAGCGGGCACAGGTAAGGGCAATGAGTAATCATGACACATAAAAGGTGAACAAATCTGGGGTGGCAGTAGGTAAAGCGCTCGTCGTCTTGGGATCAAGATGTCTCAGGTTCGATTCCCGGCTCTCTCCGTGTTATATGTCGAAGTGTGGCAAGACACTGAATGCCCCCGATGAACAGGTAGTTGCCTTTCTTAGATGCTGCTGCTATCGGTTAGTTAATGTGTATAAAAGGGAAAGTGCTTTTGGTGGTCTGTCTTCAGTGACTTGAAAAACGCTATATAAATGCAGACCATTTACATGGAAAGAACTATCACTCAATATAGTTAATACAACACCCTAACAAAAATTATATATATGCATAACCATCTATCCATATTGTAATTTGATTTTATGGTCCCTGAGACACATCTTTTATTATTATTTTTATTAACCTTCAACGAGTCACTGGAGACCCTTAAACCACATTAAGGTTAAATGAAGTAACTAGTAACTGTAACTAAATCCTTTTTTTCTATAACACGGTTAACGGTTCCTTCACCCTGAACTTTTTGCCAATCGGCAGCCGGCCAGTTTTTGCGCGTTCGCCCGTCCGGCCTCTGCCAAGCTAGTCCGCGGCCGGATTAAAACGATATGCTCGGATCGGAGCCAGTACGGCGCTCAAGAATTAACGCTAATCAGCGCGGGATGGCCGCCGAGGGACTCGTGTCGACACACATGGTGAAACGTTTAAAATAGCAACTCGCCATTTAAGGAAACATACATTCATCATGTTGCTGTTTTTATTCCATCATTAAAGGTTTTATTTATATGACTGGCAACCTCTTCTGACATAGACCAAATAGTTTATTGAAGGGGCCTGTTCTCAAGCCAGTGCAATAGCAGTGCAATCACTGAAAATGTAACTGTACTGTATTCTTCTTGCGTGTATGTATGTATGTATGTATCTATGTATGTATGTGTATATTTGTATGTATGAATGTGTACATGTGTATATATATATATATATATGTATATATATATATATATATATATATATATATATATATATATATATATATGTATGTATATGTATGTATGTGTATACAGTAATCCCTCGGTTATCGCGGTTAATGGTGACCAAAACCACCCGCGAAAAGAGCAAATCCGCGAAGTAGCGGCGCCCCCTCAAAAATGCTTAAAAAAAAATATATATATATAGCTATACTCAAGCATTTTTTATATATATATTTTTTTTTTTATTTAATTTTATTATTATTATTTTTTAGACTTGTGAAGCTCTGAACCTGCGAACGTGGAACCACGAAGTAGGGACGCCCCTTAAAAAATGCCTAAAAATGTTTTTTTTTTTTTTTTTTTTTTTTTTTTTTTAACTTTTTATTTCTCACACCAATTTTGACAGAGGTTTGATTCCTCCATCATACATCAACACAAAATATATACACTTGACACACTCATAAATAACAGAAGAAACAACAAAGAAAAAAAATACTATTAATAGAAAGGAAGAATAAATGTTCATACAATACATCCATACAAAAAGAAACATCTATATATATATATATATATATATATATATATACACATATATATACACAAATATATATATATATATATATAAAATAATAAATCAAAATATACACCCAAAAAAAAAAAAAAAAAAAAAAAAAAAAAACACATAATAAATAGGGGGAGGTGTTTAGACATCAAGTAAAATTTGTGTGATAGGCTTCCATCTTTTCTCAAATTGGTCAAGTTTCAGTTGAAGTTTTGCAGTGATTTTTTCCATAATGTACATTTGCTTTAATTTGTCTCTCCATTGTTTTATGTCAGGAGGTTGTGGTTTCAGCCAGGACACTGTGATCATTTTCTTTGCTACCAGAAGCATTACCCTTAGTATATATTTCTGTTGACCAGATAGTAATTCTCCTGGCAAAATTCCTATTACGTAAACCTTTGGGTCCAACCGCAACTCCCAGCCCGTGATTAATTTTATTTCTCTCTGGATACTTCTCCAAAAATTTAATATTACAGGGCAATTCCAGAAAATATGCGTAAAGTCACCGACCCCCCCACAGTTACGCCAGCATAGATTTGAGGTATTTTTATATTTTGAAGTGATAGAGGGTGTATAGAAGAATCGCATTTTTACTTTCCATTCAAACTCCCTCCATGTCGGGCTGTTGGTTATTTTGTGTCCCTCTTTCAATGTTTTTTCCCATTCGTTGTCTTTTATCGCTACATTAGTTTTTTTGTTCCCATTTTTCCTTAACTGCCATGTCCTCATTACTGAGATCCATTCTCAGGGCTTTATATAGTTTTGATATAACCCCCTTTATTGATTGTCCTTTTGTATACGATATTAATAATTCCTCTACCTTAGTTGGCTCCTTACATATTTTCCCCCATTCCTCGTGTTTCTGGAGGTAATGCCTTAGTTGCAAATATTTGTAAAAATCATTTCTGGGTAGGTCAAACTCTTGTTGGAGTTGTTCGAATGATTTCATTGCCTGTGCTTCCAATACTTGGGTAATCAACATCAGTCCTTTTTGGGCCCATTTTTGAAACCCTACCTCCATACCCCCAGGTTTAAAGTCTGGATTTTTCGCTATTTTGGTAGCCCTATTCACAGATCTTGATATTTTTAATTTTTTTTGTATTGTTGACCAAGTTTTAATAGTTCCCTTAATCCATTCATTCTGGATTTTTAATTTCTTCCACCTCGTGACTGATATGTATGGTAACGATTCCACCAGCATATTTGGACAAGATCGTTGCTCCATGTCCACCCATATCGCATCTTTGTCTGTAGTAATCCACAAGATGAGTGCTTTAATTTGAGCTGCCCAATAGTAATATTTAATATTGGGTAGGTCTAGGCCCCCCTTTTCTTTAGGAGCTAACAGGGTTTTGTATTTTATTCTAGGTTTCTTGTTTTGCCAAAGGAATTTTGCTATTAACTTATTTAACATTTTAAATGTGGATGCCGGGATCAGAATTGGAAGGGATTGAAACAGAAATAATAGTCTTGGTAATATGTTCATTCTGATTGTTTCTATCCTGCCGATAAGACTTAAGGGCAAAATTTCCCATTTTTCCAAATCTTTCCTTATTTCTTTTATCAACATTCCATAATTTGCATCAAACAGCTGTGTGGAATGTGGTGTAATGGTCACCCCCAAATATTTAAACCCTTTATTTGTCCATTTAAAATCAAACCTTTCAATCACATCTGTTGGACATTTTCCTGATATCATCATTGCTATTGATTTGCTCTCATTATTTGAATACCCAGCTACTTCTCCATATATTTTAAGGCTCTCCAACAGTGGTGGTATTGATAACGAAGGTTCCTTCAGCATTACCAACAGGTCGTCTGCAAACAATGATATTTTATGTTCTGTTCCTCCTTCATCCAATATCCCCCTTATTTGCTCATTTTGTCTAATTGATTCTGCGAGTGGTTCTATGCTTATTGCAAACAAGAGTGGGCTTAAGCAATCCCCTTGCCGGACTCCTCTTTTGATTTCAAAGAAATCTGAACAGTGACCATTTACTCTAAGACGAGATTTCGGATTTTTATAGATAATTTTCACCCATTCAACAAATATTGGAGGGAAGCCAAAAGCTATAAGTGATTGATGTAAGAAGCTCCATTTCACCCTATCGAAAGCTTTTTGTGCATCCAAGCTCAGTAACATCGAGGGTTGGGTCTTAGATTTTGTGCTCGTAATTATGTTTAGTATCCTCCTAATATTGTTTGCACCCTGCCTTCCCGGAATAAACCCTGTTTGATCATTTCTAATTAATTTCGCTATAAATTTCTGCATTCTTTTTGCCAGTATGCTTGTAAGAATTTTTAGATCATTACAAAGTAAACTAACTGGTCTATAGCTTTCACACAATATTGGGTCTTTTCCTTCTTTGTGCAGGACTGTTATGATGGCTTCCGACCATGATTTGGGGGGATCTCCTTTTGTTAGAGCATAGTTAAATACTTTCTGCAGTACTGGTGTTAGAAGAATAGAATATACCTTTATTGTCATTGTTACAAAATGGGTTAACATATTGTGACAACGAAATTGGGCATGACACTCCAGTTTTACACATTCACAATGAGGTATGAGCCAAGAAGATAAAGGAACGGAGAAGATAAGGTTATAAAACAAGGGGGATAAGGCTATAGTTATAATTTACATGGTATTTACACAAGAAATGTCGGCATGTGGGATGTTACATACAGTGTTGTCGTGATACCGTTGGTATCGTAAGGGTTGTGCAATATTGCATTTGGTGCAAAGTCATCATAGTGCAAAAAATAGTCAGCATATGCATTGGTGCAAACATAGACAACATAGTGCAGAAAAAAGGAAATGGTCAGACATTGTGCAAGGTGAGCAGTAAACGTAGTGCAGTCGACATGTGCAAGAACATAGACATTAGTACCATTATATTCGTATGAGGTAGTGTTGGCACAAGTTTTCAGGTTTTTGTGCTGTGTCTGTTTTGAGCAGTGAACAAACATAGTGCAGACAGCATGTACGTGAGTACCATTTTACATTCGTGTGAGGTAGTTTTTTGCAACAGTTTTCAGTTTTTTTGTGCGGTGTCTGTTTAGGGTGGTAATGGCTGTGGGGAAGAAGCTGTCTCTGAGTCTGTTTGTTTTTGCTTTGTGTGACCTGTAGCGCTTGCCGGAAGGCAGCAGGTCGAAGAGGTGGTGGCCGGGGTGAGAAAAGTCCATGATGATGTTTTCTGCTCTGCTGAGGTAGCGAGAGCAGGCAATGTCCTCCAGACTGGGCAGAGAGCAGCCGACGATTCTCTGGGCTGTTTTGATGATCCTCTGGAGCTTTTTCCTGTCTGCTGCTGTGCACCCAGCATACCACACCGTGATGCAGTATGTTAGGATGCTCTCCACTGTGGCTTTGTAGAAGGACACCTGCAACTGCTGTTTTAGGTTATTTTTCCTGAGCAATCTCAGGAAGTGCAGTCGCTGCTGGGCCTTCCCTACCACCGCTCTGGTGTTTGCAGACCAGGAGAGGTCGTCGGATATGTGCACACCCAGAAATTTGAAAGAGTGGACTCTCTCTACACAGTCTCCTTTTATGGTGAGTGGTGCTGGATTCCTGCCATTCCTTCTGAAATCCAGAATCAGTTCTTTTGTTTTTGTGGTGTTCAATATGAGGTGGTTTTCCGAACACCACGTTGAAAGTGACTCCACCTCATCCCTGTATGCCGCCTCGTCCCCTTCAGAGATGAGGCCGATCAAGGTGGTATCGTCAGCGAACTTAATTATAGTGTTTGTGGGGTGGGTCGGTGAGCAGTCGGAGCTGTAGAGGGTGAAAAGCAGGGGGCTCAGTGCACAACCTTGGGGGGAGCCAGTGTTCAGTGTTAGGGTGGGAGAGACGTGGGTACCGAGTTTCACCGACTGTGGGCGGTTGGAGAGGAAGTCCATTATCCAGTGGCAGATGGAGGGAGAGAGTCCTAGGTGTGCAAGTTTCTCCACCAGGATCTCCGGGATAATGGTGTTGAAGGCTGAGCTGAAGTCCAGAAAGAGCATTCTGACGTAGCTCCCCCGGTGGTCCAGGTGTTTCAGCACGGTGTGAAGTGCTGTGTTTATGGCGTCGTCAGTGGAGCGGTTTGCCCTGTAGGCAAACTGGTGGGGGTCCAGTGTGAGTGGCAGGGAGTTTTTGATGTGCCGGGACACTAACCTCTCGAAGCACTTCATGACCACAGGCGTAAGAGCTACAGGCCTGTAGTCGTTGAGGCTTTCCACTGCTGACTTTTTGGGGATGGGAATGATGGTGGAGGTTTTGAGGCAAGGTGGGACGGTCGCCTGTGACAGGGACCGGTTGAAGATGGTGGTGAAGACCCCAGCCAGCGGATTGGAACAGTCCCTGAGTACCCTCCCTGGTACTCCATCCGGGCCAGTTGCCTTCCTGGGGTTTATGGTATTCAGCGCACGCCTAACTTCGTGCTCCTGAAATGTGAGAGAGTTGCTGCTGGTTGTTGGTAGGTGTGATGTGGCTGTTTGTGGCCTACCAGCTTCAAAGCGAGCGAAGAACTGATTAAGGTCCTCAGCTAGTGAAGCCTCAGCCTCAACAGCTGCCAGGTTGTGGCCTCTGAAGTTGGTGATGTGTTGGAGGCCCTGCCACATCCTCCTCGGGTCATTTCCAGCGAAGAGGTGCTCGATCCTCCTTGTGTAGGCTGCTTTTGCTTCCTTGATGCCTCTCTTCAGGTCAGCCCTGGCCATCCCGTAAAGAGCCTTGTCTCCAGACCTGAAGGCGGTGTTGCGGTGTTTGAGGAGGGTGCGCACCTCGCTGGACATCCAGGGTTTTTGATTTGGGTAGTTTTTGATTTTTTTATATACTGTGACTTCATCCGTGCAGTAACGGATGTAGGATAAAACCGTGTCAGTGAATTTCTGGAGGTCATGGTGTTCAAATACCTCCCAGCAAGTTTGATCAAAACAGTCCTGCAGCTTGGAGAGGGCTCCCTCAGGCCACGTTTGTATTGTCCTCGTTACAGGTTTTGTTTTCCTTCGGATGGGGGTGTATGAGGGGGTAAGGGATAGGCATAGGTGATCCGAATTTACTAGGTGGGGGAGGGGGGAAGCTTTGTATGCGTTTCTGAGGTTGCTGTAAACGCGGTCCAAAGTTTTTTCACCCCTTGTTGCACAGTTCACATATTGATGGAATTTTGGAAGAACAGTCCTTAAACATGCCTTATTAAAGTCGCCAGCGATAATGAAAGCTCCGTCGGGGTGTGCAAGCTGTTGGATGTTTATAGCGGCGAGTAGAAGGTTTAGCGCTGTGCTAGCGTTAGCATCCGGAGGAATGTAAACAGCTATCACAATGAGCACGGTTATCTCTCGCGGTATATAGAATGGTCTACACGATACCGCCAGAAACTCTAGATCGGGCGAGCAGTGTGCATCAATAATTCTGCTGTTATTGCACCACGCATTATGTACGTAAATGCATAGTCCCCCACCTCTTTTTTTGCCGGAGTCTTCGTTGCGGTCGTATCGGTGTAGCGTGCGTCCTGCTAGCTGAACTGCAGCGTCGGGGATCCGCGGGTCAAGCCATGACTCCGTAATCACAAAAATGTTGCTATTCCGTACGAAGTTGTTGGTAGCTATCCGCAGCTCAAGCTCACTGATTTTGTGTACGATGGATCTGGCGTTGGTCAGGAAGATACTCGGAAGCGCTTGTCGGTGTGGTCGTCTTTTTAGCTTCTTCGCTAGGCCTCCCCGAGAGCCTCGTTTTTGTTTACGTTCCCTCCGCCGTCTCCGTCGCTTGATGGGCGGGCAGGTAACCCAGGGAGATCCCGGTGGTCTTCGTATGTCCTTTGGGATGTTGTTGTTGGTGTTGTAATCGTGAAATGAGTCGAAATCTAATCTTTGACCCAGGTTAATAAGTTCCTGGCGACTTAAGGTGATAGTTGCCGAACAGGTATTTATAAAAGAAAAGATGAGAGAAAAAAGAACACTTAAAGTAAAAAGATTTACTGGAGGGACATCAGCCGCTGCGTGTAGTCGCGCCGCCATGTTGTTAATTCTTCCTTAAAGCTTTTGTAGAACACCCCTGGGAATCCATCCGTTCCTGGTGATTTATTTATTTTTAAGTTATTTATTGTATCTTGTATTTCCTGTTTTGTAATGGGGCGAATAATTTCTAATGTATCCCCCCCTGTTAGTGTTGGTAAATGTAGTTTTCCTAAAAAGTTTTGTGCCGTGTAGTTATCTAAGTCATTTTCTGAGTCCTTGTATAATTCTTTATAATAATCTGCAAATGCTTCTGCTATACCTTTGGGTTTTACTAAACATTGTTTAGAGATAGGATGTTTTATTTGTGATATAATTCTATCTGTTTGGGCCTTTTTAAGTTGGAAGGCTAGCAGTCGACTGGCTCTATTGCCCATTTCATAGTATCTCTGGTTCACAAAGCGCAGAGCCCCTTCTGCTTTATTTGTCAAAAGTTCATCTAATTTGCTTCTGGTTGTTTTTAATACCTGTAATCTGGATTCATTTGGTGTTTTTTTATGTTCTTCTTCTAGTTCCTTAATCTTATCCTCCAATTCCTTCTGATTCTTTAAGCGTATTCGTTTCAGCCGGGACGATATTTCTATTAATTTCCCCCTTATTACAGCTTTCCCTCCTTCCCATAGTATTGTTGGAGAAACCTCATTGTTGTCATTGATTTGGAAATATTCTTTTATACACCGTTTTATTTCCTGTACTACGTTTTTATCTGAGAGGAGAGATACATTCATCCTCCAATACCTAAAATGGGGTTCATTGTCTAAACTTAATTTCAAAGTAATTGGAGAATGGTCACTTATAGTAATATTCTCTATACCACACTCTACTACTGTATGCATATGTTGTCTTGAAATGTAAAAGTAATCAATTCTCGAGTAGCTGCCATGCGGGTTTGAATAGAAAGTATAGTCTTTAGTTTGGGGATTCTTCTCTCTCCATGGATCTATCAATCCCAATTCTTTAGTTATGTTATTTAACATCCTCGACGTCTTTGTATTTGTTCCATGTACTGAAGGATACTTGTCCACTTTGCAATTCTGTACAGTGTTAAAGTCACCTCCTATAAGTAACATTCCCTTCGCACAGTTGGTTATTACTTTAGCTAATACTTGAAAAAAAGTCCCCTTTTCCTCAACTGGTGCATAAACATTCATTATTGATATTTCCCTACCGGCCATTGACCCTATAATCATTATATATCGCCCCAGATTGTCCTTCACTTCTTTTTCGACTTTAAACGCCACCCCTTTTCCAAGTAAAATTGCTACTCCCCTCCTTTTACCATAGGATGCGTAGAACACCTGGTTCACCCATTCTCTTTTTAGCTTCTTATGTTCAATCTCGGTCAAATGTGTCTCTTGTAATAAGGCTATTGAGCTCTGCAATGTCTTGAGTTGATTCAATATCTTTTTTCTCTTGATGGGGTGGTTTAGCCCATGTACATTATATGAAACAATATTTAGATTGCTCATGCTTTGTATTGAGTCTGATTTTTGAAGCATACAGAAACACTACATTAATTACTAACACCTCCATTGACAAAACAAACCAAATTACTAACAAACATATTGACAAGCACACATAATTTCCCACCAAAAAGAAAAAAAACACACCCAAAAAACAAAAACCCATGTCTTCCAAGAGTCCAATTGGAGAGTTGTGGCTACCCTCCTGGAAATATGCACTCAGTGCGTGAACAACTTTTGTACCGTCGTCCATAATTATAACTAACTAAATATTTTAAAGTAGCTCTATGCCAATATATATACATACATTGTTTTAATTTAAAGATAACAATTTTACTTGGTATTTTACTTACTTCTAACTTATTGAATTTATAATAGAAAGGGCATATATGGTCCTTACTCTTTCTCCCCAAATCCGAATATGGCTTCGTTTTGCTCCATAGGAGCTTGTAAGTCACCTTCTATGATGGGGGTGTTCCCTTGTCTTCCTCTCGATTCCGGTCACTGTGGTCCAAATGTTCTTTGACAACATCTTTTGCAGTGTCTCCGTGTTGTCCTCTTCCACTTCGATCCCCATTTCTTTTAGCAATGTTGCTGCCTCCATCAGTGTACAGAATGTTCTTATTCCTGAGTCCAAAAACATCTTCAGCTGGGCGGGATATGGTGATTGTGCCTTTACGTTCTTTTCCTTTAACTTTTTGATAACGTCCCTTACTTGTTTCCTCTTTTTTTGGATTTCTGTGGTGTAATCTTGGTTGAAGTAAACGGTCTTGCCTTCGTACGTTGTCTTCTGCTTCCATGCTTCTTTCATTACGGATTCTTTCACTATGTAATCGGTGAAACGTACGATAATTGCCCGTGGCAGTGCTTTACCTAGAAACTTGTTCCCCAGTGAGCGGTGTGCCCTCTCAATGCGCACATCCATATGTTCGGTTGTCGGAATGTTCGATTTAATAAAGTTTGTTATGAAGCCGATTGTGTCGTTTCTCTCGGCACCCTCGGGAATCCCATGTATCCTAATGTTGTTCCGTCGTGATCTCGACTCCAAGTCCTCACACTTTGTTGCTAGTTTGGTGGTTTGTTGGAGCAAGGAGACCGTTAATTGCTCTAGTTTTGACGTTCGCTCTTCCGTGTTAGCATGTAGCTCCTCCATGCTTTCCACCCTCCGCTCCAGCAACACAGTGCGCTCCAGAAGTTCTTCGATGCTCTTTTCCAGTCTTATCATCGCATTCTTGCTCTCCTTTGCTGCTTCAGTGTGTTCTTGCCGTAATTTACGGATTTCGTGGAGGATGGCCGAGTCACGTCCCTCGTCGATCGACGCCATTCCTTCTGCTCCCTCGATCTTTTTCTCCTTAGCGCCCTTTTCCTCGACAAGTTTCCCCTTCTTGACCATGTTTTGTTGAATAATTTGTCTTTAATATGAGTCACAATTTATACCTTTTCTGTCTTTCTCCAAGTAAGTATTACATTACTCTTTAGTGATTTTTGTCAGAGCTACTTTCCTTGCTGCCGTCTACCTCATTGCGCCACCGGAAGTCCTAAAAATGTTTTAATTTAGTTTATTTTATTATTATTATTTTTTAGACCCGCGAAGCTCTGAACCTGCGAACGTGGAACAGCGAAATAGCGAAGTCCCACTGTATAGGCGTATGTGTATACGTGTGTTTGTGTGTGTGTGTTTATGTATATATAAATATATATATATATATATATAATGTATGTATGTATGTATGTATATATGTATATACATATGTGTACATATATGTATATATATATATATATTAGCGCGTGTGTGGCACAGTTCTCGGTCATAGGTTCAAATCCAGCTACCAACCTTCCTGTGCGGAGTCTGCATGTTCTCCCCGTGCTTTCGTGGGTTTCCTCTGGGCACTGCGGTTTCCTCCCACATTCCAAAAAGATGCATGTCAGGTTAATTGGCCGGTCAAAATTGTCTCTAGGTGAGAATGAGCGAGCAATTTGTCTGTCCCTGTGTGCCCTGCGACTGGCTGGCAACCAGTTCAGGGTGTCCCCTGCCCACTGCCCACTGCCCGATGATTGCTGGGATGGGCTCCAGCACCCCCGTGACCCTACTGAGTATAAGCGGTGCAGCTGATGAGATGAGATGAGATGTATATATAGTGAAATGAGTGCCAGGCAGGAGGAGTTGTTCGGCTCACAAGTTAGTCATGGCAGGTCCTTTTCAACAATGTGCCATTCTGCTTGTACATATCAAATCACTTGTTTATCGTGATTATTGGGGACTACAATCCCACTTGATACGTGCAAATCTACAATGTAGCAAAGGCGGGCCAGAATGCGCTCCCCTTGACAAAAGTGTATTGTGCAAATCCCCAATCAGCAATATAAACCAATGAATCAATGAATCAACGAGTGGCCTTTATTGTCAATGTATGACAGTATAACAGCATTGGAGGATTTTTTTCTTTCACTGCAAGTAAAAAAAAAAATCAAATAAAAAATATATATATAATGAAATAAAAACAAGACAATATATTTAAGATATGTTTAAAAAATGAGCATTTTCACAATGGAAGTCATACAATACATAGTGTTCATGGACACTGAAGTTAGGTGCCCATGCAATAGGGTATAATGGATTGCAGCCACACCAGTGCAGTTTACTTTTTGGCAGACAACAAAAAAAGAGCCGCCAGGTCCAACCAAAATGCACTCTACTAGTCCCTCCTGCAATCAGGAATAATGGATCGTGTAATATTTCTCAACCTGAGATGCACTGAAGGCATTACAGTATAAATAAACTAACCAGATCAACTGAATCAAACCAGGTCCACATTGTGGTGTCAGTGGTGAAACACGATTCTGATAAAAATTGCTGCTACTCATAATCAGGCAAGCGAAGTTGTCTCCAACTGAGAATTTTACATTAGCCGACATCCACAATAATTAAGTATTTTTTGGTCTACTTTATAGGCATTTTAGATAGATAGATAGATAGATAGATACAGACAGACAGATAGATAGATAGATACTTTATTCATCCCCGAAGGGAAATTCACATTTCCAGCAGCATCCCTGAGCTGAGAACAATACAATAATAAAGCAAAAAGAATACAATATACAAATACCCAGTGTGACATGCAAATGCCCACTGTAGCGTGTTATATAGAATAACTAAATAGTGCTACACAGAATACATATTGCAATAAGATTCGGTAATATGCAATGTAGGTGGTGTGGTTTACTGTGGGCTTTTACTCTGCCGGGTAGAGTTAAAGAGCCTCATGGCATGAGGAAGAAAAGATCTCTTCTGTCCGTAGTACAAAACAGTGACAGCAGTCTGTCGCTGAAACTGCTCTTCTGTCTGGAGATAATGCTGTGTAGTGGATGCGATGGATTGTCCATGATTGACCGCAGCTTTAAACTTTTGCACATGGCAGGACTCAGAGTTGTACTTAAAGTCCGATGTATATCGAGTGAATAGAAACGGAGAGAGCACGGTCCCCTGCGGAAATCCTGTGCTGCTAACCACAGTGTCCGATGTACAGCCCCCCTGTTTCACATACTGGGGTCTGCCTGTCAGGTAGTCAGTAATCTATTCTATAAGGTGTGAGCTAACTCCCATCTCTGTCAGTTTCCTACTCAGTAGCAGAGGCTGTATGGTATTGAAGGCACTGGAGAAGTCCAAAAATGTAATCCTCACAGCCCCCTTAGCCCTATCCAGGTGAGAGAGGGATCGGTGTAACATGTATACTATAGCATCCTCCACTCCCACCTTCTCCTGGTAAGCAAATTGCAGTGGGTCGATGGCGTGACGGACCTGTAGCCTCAGGTGGTGCAGCAGCAACCGCTCCATGGTTTTCATCACATGTGATGTCAGGGCGACCGGCCTGAAGTCGTTGAGTTCCTCAGGTCTTGATTTCTTTGGGACTGGGATGATGCAGGATGTTTTCCACAGCTGAGGGACCCTCCCCTGTTCAAGGCTCAGGTTGAAGATGCGCTGTAGAGGGTCTCCCAGCTCAGACGCACAGGCTTTCAGCAGTCGGGGGGATACTCCATCTGGACCAGCTGCCTTGCTGGTTCGCAGCCTTCTCAGCTCTCCACACACCTGGGCTGCAGTTATTTTTAGTGGGGGGATGTCTTCAATGCTAGTGTCCAGAGGGGGAGGGGGAAGGACAGCTGCAGTACTCAGGGAGTGGTCAAACCTGTTGAAAAAGTTGTTCAACTGGTTGACTCGCCCCACATCTATATCCACAGCCACACCCTGCTTGGTGCTGCAGCCAGTAATTGTTTTCATCCCTTCCCACACCTCCTTCATGTTGTTGTTCTGCAGCTTTTTCTCCAACTTCCTCCTGTACTGCTCCTTCCCTTTCCGGAGCTGGACTTTGAGCTCCTTCTGTACTCGTTTTAGCTCCTGCTGATCACCATTTTTAAAGGCCCTCTTCTTTTGGTTCAAAAGGCACTTGATGTCGCTCGTGATCCAGGGCTTGTTGTTGGCATAGCAGCGTACAGTCTTTATAGGAACAACATTGTCCATGCAGAAGTTAATGTAGTCAGTAGTGCAGTTTGCCATCTCCTCAATGTCCCCACTGCTGGACCCTAGCAGGACATCCCAGTCCGTACGTCCAAAGCAGTCTCTCAGAGCCTGCTCTGCCTCGGTGGACCATTTTCTAAAAGAGCGTGTGGTTGTTGGTAGCCTTCTCACTTTTGGTTTGTACTGTGGTTTAAGCAGAATGAGGTCGTGGTCTCCTTTTCCAAGGGCAGGCAGTGGTTTTGCGCTGTATGCATTTTTGATATTTGCATACAGAAGGTCAATAGTCCTATTTCCCCTGGTCTTGGAGTCCACATACTGGACGAAAGAGGGCAGTGTCTTATCAAGAGTCACGTGGTTGAAGTCCCCAAAGATTAACATTGCAGCCTCCGGGTGTTGTGTGTGTAGTTTTGCCACGGCGAGTGGATGACGTCACACGCTACTTCACGCTATTTTAACTTTGTTTGTTTGTCTTGTAAATCAATAAAGTATATTCTTATGATTAACTAATGTTTTTAATTTAAGGATTAGCAGGCGGTTAAAGTCTAATGAGTAAATCTTAATGGGATAGTAATATTTATTACATTTTTTTTTACCAATTTAAGGACTTTTGGATATATTTGTTTTAAAAAAACTAAATATCCATTCATTTATTTTCAGGCCACATATCCTCACTAGGGTTGTGTAGGTGCAGGAGCCCATCCTAGCTGACTTTGGGAAGTGGGCAAGGGACACCCTGAACTGGTTGTCAGCCAATCACTGTGCACATTCACTACATTTTGACTGGCCAGTTTGACCTGCCATGCATGTTTTTAGAACGTGGGAGGAAACCGTAGTACTTGAAATGAACAAATATTTCTGCTCATGGGTTAATAAATGATTACACCTTATTCTTAAAGATAACAAGAACTATATTTGTAGTAACAAAATATGAACATTTTCGGAATTATTGCTCAATGTTGTTGTTTCTCCCTTCCAGGCCAGTCCTTCAGCTCGTGCCGGCAGGTCCAAATGCGACTGGGCGTCAGGATGGACGGGGAATATTACCTCAAAGTCAAGTCCCGCATCCTTCAGGTACCTTTCCAGTCTCCATATACTTTGCGAGTCACTTCTTCCACCTGCTAATCTATTCTTTGATCGACAGATTTATTGCGCGGAAATGGAAACCGATTCCCCTAAGGAATATGTGACGCTGCGCAGCGGACAAACGGACAACTACTCGGAGGTGTACGGTTACAGGTGCGTGGTGGACCAATGACTTTTGGCACATTTGTTTCTACAACTCTGGTTATGTTTAAAAAGAAGGAATTTTATCAAAATTTTGGAATAAAAATTATTTATCATTAAATAGATATCTCCATTATCATAAGTGACAAAACAACTGTAAAACTACACCAAGTGTGAATAAAGCAAAATATATAATGGGGTCACAGTAACAGCACATAGAACATGCATAGTAACGGTTCCCATTACTGTATCCGTGTTATGGGGTATTATAAAGGTCAACTGACACTTAATGTATGTGACATAGTAAATAAATAGATAAATGGACTGCCTCTATTTAGTGCTTTTCAAGTCACTGAAAACCTCCCAAAGAACTTTACAATGTATTGCACACTTACCCATTCACACACACACTCACATACCGACAACAACTGAACTCTTTATTTTATTCAACGTAGTAACTGTAGAAGACTAAAAAGAACTGCATGATTAATAACCATTCTTTGACATAGTAAATAAATGAACAGTCAATATTGCATTATATCCAGTGTTATGGGGCATAATAAAAGTAAACTGCATGGCAACAAACAATATTAATGTATGTGACATAGTAACTGAGTGAACCTAAATAAATTAAGTGTGACTAATACATAACACCATCCTATGTTATAGTGGGCCAAGGTAATAGAAGATGTAAATAGTAACATAGTAACTGTAGAAGACTAAATTAAAAGTGAAAAAGTATTCTTCAACATACGTTACAGGGCACCATATGGGCCACGATTGTGGCACATGGAAACTGAAAAGAAACTGACGCATGCATTAACATATGTGACATAGTAACTGAGTGATTAATAAAATAATTTGGATGTTATCATGCAGGAAATAGTAAGTGCCCTTTAAGATAAATAATAATTGAATGTTTTTTTTCTGTGTTGATATAGTAACTGTGGGAGTGTGACTCATAAAGGGGTAGGGAACCCTGGTCCTCAAAAGCCATTTGACTACCTTTTTTCCATGGTTCCCTCTTGCAACACAGTTGCAGATTAATCTCGAGTCCTGTCATACTCTCATATCAATCCTGTTTATGGAATCAGCTGTGTTTGAGGACGGAGACATGACAGGACTATGGCTCCTGTGCACCAATATTCTCCACCCATGGATCGATGCATTGGTATCATGCAATATTACCATTAGAGACATAGTAACTTTATGAAGCAAAAAACAGCTAGTCGCTAATACATCATTTACTTCATCATCCTCGAGGATATAATGTAAATGTAATGTATACAGCTAGTAGGTAAGACATTAACATGCATTTTCATTATTTGGGATATAGTAACTGCATGAGAATAAACAATCACTCTGGTTTTCTCATTTTAAATCTCCCTCTGTTCCCTAAAGGCTGCTGAACCCCTTTGAATGTCCCTACAACGGCAGCAGAAGACAGGACTGCGACTGCAGGAACGACTACACGGCGGCGGGGTACACGCTCTATCACAAGGTCCGCCTGGACCTCGTCACCCTGAGGATACTGAGTGAGTCATCAGCATCCACTTTCGTGCCCACCCGCCGCATCCTAGACCACACGTAAAACTGGGCCCACGCCACCGTGCCTCAGGTTCTCAAAATTCAACAAATGGCCTTTGCAGTACCGGCTAATTGCAAACATGACGGCACAATCGAGATACACGTGCACTCGTGTAGGCTTGCTATCATTATCATAATAACAGCGTACATTCCCATCATGTAGCATCCCGAGGCTACGTCAGGGTGCTTATTATTATCCCAGTCGGCTCCGCCTCCCCTTAGTGATTAGCCAATTAGCGTATTGCATGCAAAGAGTCCCAGTTCTAGTGGATTTTACTGCAGTGTTAGATAAAAAGGTCGTTAAAACTGGCCTAAAAACATTTTGGTCTTCACTGTACAGTGTAAGGCAGGGTCGCCGTATGCCTTGGTTCTACCGTACTAACATTTCCACTGGTAGCACAGCTACAACTAGCACTGGATTTTGTTGCACTCTTTTTTGCATTACAGACACACAATATCTTTTTTGCCAGCAAACACTGTAAATGTTGTCACATTTGCGAGTGAATTGGTCAGGGTTATAGGCTTAGAATAAAATTTAATCCTCTGATTTTTGCTGTTCACCAGTCACGGACCTGCGCTTCTCCCAGACCCCGGTTGGACGACCTGTACCCTTCGCCACAGCGGGTGACTGTTACAGCGCCGCCAAGTGTCCGCAGGTCAGTGGAAACTATTAAAATATATCTGATACAGTGCTGAGCTCGACTGACTTTAGAGGTAAGACCAGTCCGACCGGACCTGAGTCGCGGGTATATGAACCCGAACTAGCCCACACCCGACGGATTAACTTGGTTTGATAAACGAGCCCGAAATAAACCCGAAGCTTTAACTTGCTGCCTAATTGAACACAAAGCTTTACTTCCGCCCTGCATACTTCAGCGCCAAACTGTGCACTTCGGCTTACTACGCAGCTTTGTATTTACTTCCAATCCCTCAAATCAAGTGATCACCACAGCCGCAGCACCTAAATGAAGGGTTTGGTGCCGAAGTGCGCATTTCAGCGATGTGCAGAAAACAAAAGTGAAACCAAACAAAATGGCACCGAAAATAAAATAAAAATCTGCAGGTTACAAATTACAAATCGTGAAAGATTTGGCCAAAAGGCAGAAAGAAACTGTGAAGCTTGTAAGCTATTGGCAAGAAGCAGAAATGACATCTAATGTAAGTGAGATGGAAGGAGGAAGCCGGGCATCTTTTACCCCATCAGCGAGGACGATAATTTCTTTGGATTTAGTGATTTTAAGTAGTTAGGTCAGCATTTTCCATTTTCTTTATTTAAGTAATTACATGAGTAATCGTGATAGCATGCTGTGTAGATCCTCCACGGATTTTGGTGGGGTTCGGGCCTGGGCCTAAGATCTTACCTCTAACTGACTTGCAACAAATTGCTCGCAGGGTCAGTTCAGCATCAATCTGATCGGCACCGGGCTCAGAGTGGCCGAGGCCACCAAGTGGACATCTCAGGGAAATTATGTTTCCATCAAGGTTCACAGGTCGGAGGTAAGTTAATGTTAGACAATTACTATGTTTACGCGCATGCAATAATCCGATAGGAAACGTATTAGTGCATTTTCGGCACAATCCGGAGGAATCTTTAAAAGAAAAACAAATAACTCTGTACTGTTATCCCCGCCACACGATCGCAAATATCTGCAAGCGGGGCTGGCAGAGTGCATGTTTGTCTCTTTTTTTTAACTGCATTGGAGTGACCGCAATAATTTATCCCCAATCCCTTTTTGCTGCAAGTCGGGACTGGAAGAAGGCGCTTTTATCCAGAGGCGTGACGTCTGGACCCACCCTAAATGAAACACACACGATTGTGGCCGCAATCCTTTATTGCTGATAGCAAGGGCTAGTAGAGCGCATTTGGGGTTTTTGAAACACGTAATTGTGGGAACCTTACTGCACTGTTTTGGTCGCGATCCCTTATTTCAGTCGATTATTGCTGAGATCCAGGGCCGAAAGAGAAGATTTGTGTTATGCGTGGGGTCCTTTTTTTCCTTTCCGTATAAAATGAACAAGATCAGTACGGGCGGGTTCCATTATCTCCGGTTGACTATTGCTTTTAGTGGGGTGTAAATTGTGGATTATTGCACATCGCGTGGGATTCCGGTCCCCATTAACAATGCTCAAAAGGCATTAGAGTATTACAATGACCAGAGTAGGCCACAAGCAACGTCATTACTGAACGTTATCTGATCAGGGGGAAAGCAAGGGTGAAATTATTACGCCAATAGATGCTGTTACCGTATTTAGCTTTTGACATTAAAGAAACGATTTTATTCATGTCCCTTACCTTATCATCTAAATATGAAGCTTGTTTTCTTAGGGATTCAACGTGAGCTCCTTTAGTGCGTCTTGTGTGTTTACAAGGTGTGCTCGTATGTGGCTAGCTTGTAGCATAGACTTACAATATATATAGATGGATTCAACAGGCATCCACTATTTTCACTGTGAGATTTTCACCGCCGGGACAGAAAATAAAATGGAATTATCCCTGGGATTAAACTATTACACATACGTTTTTTTAAAGGAGTAAGCTTGAGTTATCATGTATCTTTTGTGTCTGTACTACAAGTCCCTCAGTACTTTGGGGCATGAAGATATCTAGGGTGAGCTAAACTGTTTGTGTGCACTAGCATTGAGATTACTTTAACCCAGTAGATGCGCAATAATCGGAAAATGAAGGGACTTACCGACCAGTGCAATCGGAATACTTGCAGACTAAAACCTGAATCGGATTGAAGTGCGCGTCTTTACTTAATCAAAATATTGGCAATAGTCAGTATATAATCTGATTATTGCCTGCATTTTGACATGCCCAATGTCTACACTTTTATATCCTGTATTATATTTAACTACTTCTGCAGGATGGGACAAGAATTTATGGCCGCTGTGGTGGTTTCTGCGGTAAGTGCATACCACAGATGCACAACGGGCTCCTACTTCAAGTCCACTGAAGATCTCCGAATGGACAAAAACTTGACACTGGCATTAATTGGGGGGACACCACGGACCAGTTCCCAAAAACGCAGTGACGGTTACCTCTCGATATCGGAAATGACAATCAAACTGTTGTCCGAGACTACGAAAAAGGGCCACGATGCTTCACCTGACGGACTGGGAATGCTATCAAATCTATCCTACCATTTTCATCGTTTTTATACAAGTTTGGGTTGCAACTAGGAACTATTTTTTTGTTGTTCTTTTTCAATAATGTATTTTTTTGAGTGAATACAACTAAAAAATTATCTTCAAGAAAAAAAACAATTCAACTTGTCAAATATGCATGTTTACTACAAAAGCGGCACAAGTGGCACAAGTGTGAGGTAGCCTCAATGAGTTTTTCAAGTTATTGTAGCTAAACGTATGCTAACAGAGCCTTGATAGTTTGTCTGTTTTTCTCCCCACACTCAGCTAAGTTTTTAATGTAGGCCGATGCTATCAATTTCTCTGTATATCCGTATATTTTAACTTAGCTCATCTACCTTAAACGTAAAAATGGATTCCTTGAGTTTGAAGAAGTGCCTTAATTTTAGCCTATCCCAAGTACCCTTCGTTAATTTTTGGGGGGTTGAAAGTTGTTCTTATTTGAGTTTATGGCTAATACTAGCTTAACCTGGTTGATTTCAGGTTTTAGCTTTTTATAGCCCACCTACATTTCCTTTACTTTTACTTCCGCTACCCACTAATTAGTTCCACTGCGTCCCTCTTATCTTAGCGTAGCTCAGCCTTTTTGTTAGTTCATAACTGTTTTAGGTTGTCCAAGTAACTTTAGCTTTAGTCAGCGGACCTTCATTGGCCTTCACTTTCAATTCTGCTATCAGTCGGTCAATTCAACAAGTCTTTTTTTACATAGCCTAGCCTAGACTTTACTTTTCTTTTGCTTTATCTCAGTTTTCCTGCTTGTTTGAGCTAACATTAACTTACTGTAACTGAGCTGACCTTAATTTGATTTTACTTTAAATTCTGATACATGCTAGCTAGTTTAACCTCTCTTTTCCTGTATTCTCTTAGCCTAGCCTTCACTCTTTTTGTTCACTGATCCCAGTTCTTTGTCTAAACTAATCAGATTTTCCGAGTCAACCAACATTTTTCTTCATTTTGGTTACGGTACAAACTAGCATGCCCACTTTAGCCTCTCTTTACGTGTCTTACCTGAGCTTAACCTTGCCTCTTTTTGTTGGTTCATATATGTTTTTAGCTTGTCTAAGGTAACATTTTTACAGATCTGACTTTTATTTTACTTATCAAGCCAGTTGAAATTATTCTCACTTTGCTAATCTTTGTGGATTTAGCCTACCTGTTTTAGCTTGTCCTATCGCTTTTTTCCCCCTTTAGTAGAGTTCCTTGCAAGCTAGCTTGAATAAGGATCAAATATTAAGCGCTATATTTTCTGTTTTAGTATGTGTTGGTTGCGACCAGCTAAAATGATATAAAACCGTAGCTTGTGCTAGCTTCGTGTTGCTTTACTGAACAGTATTTAAATTTCTCAGACTTTTTCAGCTTTATTAAATGGGTTTTAATTTTCTTAGCTCAGCAGTTTTTGCCTTAGTCCAGGAAATCTCTTATGTTTGGCTAAACAACCTAAATTGAAAAAACTTAGTTGATCCTTGTTAAATTGAGCTCCCTCGGTTTTGTTTTTGTTTATCTCATTCATTTTCCGCTCGTATAGCTCATATTATTATAGCTACTTTAGCTATTGTTGCTTTAGCTTGGTTTACTGTAGCATGTGATAGCTTGGACAAGCTAAATGAAGGTACTTTTTCTTAACCGAACATGGCTTTGCTTTGTATTATAGAAAAAAACAAGTTGATTTGGGATCAAGTTGGCCAAATGATCGATTACACTCATTTTTGTGGTCATTTTCCTGTACGAACTACATGTTGTCATTTTATCTAGGTACGGTGCTAAAACAAATATTTTTCACGAAAACATATACGTAAATCTTTAGCCGATGATGCTCCGGAGGTTGTCAGGAGAACAGCAGTTTATTGTTTATCTTTGTCTAATGTGTTTTTGGGACATGCTAACAAATTACATAGGAACAAATTGTGACTTTCAAAAAACACTGTTTTTTTATCGTCTTTAAACAAGTTCTCTGATTGATTAATGTTTCATATGACCTTCATCCCCCTACCTCTACATATTTATGTTCGACCTTATTTATTGTCCCTGCAAAAAACATCTGTGAGGCTGTCGTCGACGCAAACGATTCCCGCGAAATACACAAATCTCCCCAATGGTGCTTTTCAAAGACTACTAGGACGATTACCTCGAACACAAACAAGACGTTTTGGACTATTCGATTAGTAAAATTCTCTGTTGTGACTACCTGTGCGTTCTCTTTGCTTTTGTCCGAGCCACAACAAACTGTCATTACTCTTATCCTGCAGTTGTCAATCGTTCAAAAGCTTTAACCAAAGTAAGACGGGAGATGGATTTGTATATTGACTGTTCTCATGTATTTTTGGAATAAGAGAAAATGAAAATGAATATATAAAAAGTAATTGAGCAGCTAGACAACCTTCATCGGTGTCGATGAACTGTGCTATGAGGTCTGTATCAGAAAATGTAAAGAAATACTTAACGCACTATGTGCCTGATGTTTTCGTAGTGATGTCATTCTTTGTGATAACCGTGAAGCATTATAACTTATGACATATGTTTTTTTTGTAATGTTCATACTTGAACCGTGTGCTATATAAATTCAGTATGAAAGATAGGCATTGCGCTCGTCCGCCTGCCGTTTTATCCAAAGATTTTTTTTTTGATGAATGCTAATTTTACCTATAAAGTATGTACAGTACATTATGTAGCCTGTATAAAAATAATTGATTGTAGTGCTATGTTACTAATTGAACTGATATTGTATGTCGTGCCACTACTAACACTTTTGGAAAATAAAGAATATTAATTTCTTCTTTTGTGTTTTTTCTATTTTCTTCTTTCCTTCTTATGCAAAAAAAACCCCAAACATTTTTCTATGCCAGAAACTAGCATCTCCCATGTCAAAAGGTTGTGTAGTATCTTTCAAATATTTAAACAAAATTATCAAATTAGCCGCAATGCGACTTAAACTCCAGTGCGATGTTTGTATGTTAAAAGGACAGTTGTTATTATTTGGCTCCTCTCAGTGGTTAGGAAAACTTCTTTTTTGTAAAAAAAAAAACTCAAAGTTGATTCACAACATGAGCAAAAATACATAAACTATCATATACATTAACATTTTAAAAAATAATCGCCGGTTGAGAAATTTGGATCTATTTATATAACATTGTCACGGTTGCCCATTGCCCTCACTTGGGCTCGCTCGTTTGGCGCCAGCTGTTACTCGTTGCCTGATTGGTTCCCCTCCTATATAAACTCAGTGCTCTCATTCACTCTTTGTCAGTCCGTCAACAAACCTCTGCACTTGCAAGATGTGTATTTGGACTCTGTCCTGTATCCTGCTTGTGTATCCAGTATCCGGTATCGATCC
Source organism: Urocampus carinirostris (assembly GCF_059441175.1). NCBI lineage: Eukaryota > Metazoa > Chordata > Actinopteri > Syngnathiformes > Syngnathidae > Urocampus > Urocampus carinirostris. The sequence goes on from NC_142355.1 coordinate 26,151,176, forward strand.
CGTTTGTCCCATCCTTTCCGGTATCTTGCTCCAGTAGCTGGTATCGATCCCGTCTATCTTGTCCTGGCTTCCTGTTTTCCCGCGCCTGACTTCTCTGTCTCACTTCTTCCGCCCAGCGACCGCCCAATCACTGCCGTTTGTGTTAACACGCATGACTGCCCCATTCCCTTAAAATAAAGCTTGTGTGAAAACATTACGCATCTGGGTCCACCGTCTGTTTGGGTTCTGACAAACATGAACCTCAATACACACTTTTCTGCATCAGAAAGCATAGGCTCAAACAGCTTAGTATTTGTTTTTTATTATTTAGCCGGAGCAAAATGTGACTTATACTTCAGTGCGGAGTTTGTAAGGTTTTTTTCTGTCGAAGGTAAGCTGTATGTCTGTGTCTCCCTCTCTCTCCCTTTTTTTTTTAAATTTCATAAATACGTACATTTATATTAAGTCGAACTCACACATAAATTCACATAACATTGCAGTATAGAAACAAAACTGAAAATCGAGATCTTCATAATATAGCCTGCAACCAAGCCTTGTTTGCCAACTAATGGCAAATGTACGTATACATTAGCGCAAGGGTGTCAAATTCATTTGAGCTGGGGGCCGCATGTTATGAAAACAAAACTCACTGGGGCCAGACTAGAAGATTAAGAGAAAGAGAGAACACAAGGTAGGCTAGAGTCTGAGAGAGAATGTAAGATTTAAAAAGGGAGAGTGAAAGAGAGAAATAGAGAGATGGGGAGAAAGAGACAGAAAAAGAAAGACAAAGAAAGAAAAAGAGAAATAAAATTAGAAAGAGATGGAAAGATCAGAAGAATGCGAGAAAAGAAAAACAGAAAGAGAGAAAGAGAGAGGAAAAGAGTGAGCATGAGAAAGAGAGATAAAGAGAATACTTCTACAGAAATACTACAAAAATATTACTTCATAATACAAAACACTATCAGAAAAATATTACTACATAAAAACTTCTCCAAAAGTATTACAACAGAAATACTGCAAAAATACAACTAGAGGGTTACTCAAAAAATTCTACTATGGAAATACGACAAAAATACGTCAAAAATAAAAATACTGTAATACTTAACTGCAGAAATACTACAGATGTACATCAAAATTCTAGAAATACTAAAAAATACAACAGAAATGGTACAAAAATACGAAAATAATAATTATAGACTATTCCGACAAAAACACAGGAATCATTGAAGTACTGTAATACTATAAAAATACTACAGACATACAACAAAAAATCTACAACCGTAATAAAACAAAAATACTGCAGAAATACTAAGAATTTACTATTTTGAAAAAACTACTGCGGAAATAGCACAAAACAACTACTGTAATGCTTGAAAACTAAATATCACATGAATTGCTTAAAATTGGGACCTTATATATTATGTTGCTTTATTTGTGAACCTGTCTTGATTACTGATTACTATCATCTGTGCCTGCTTGTTTGGCGCCATCCGCTGCGGGCTATCTGATTGGTTCCCTGTCCTTTTTAAGTCCCGTCCTGTCACTCTCCGGTTGTCAGTACGTCAGCGAACCTTTGTTGTTACAAGGCAAGCATTTTTGACCCTGACTCCAGCCTGTCCCATTTTGCACCCGTTTTTCCACCTGTTGGTTCCTGATCTCCCCGTTTGTCTCCGACCCGTTTTTTGATCCCGACAACGTCTGCTCTCCGGTTCCGGCTTACGACCGGTTTTTATACCGACCACGTTTTTGCTCTCCTGTACTGGCTTTCAACCTGTTTTTCTGTCCTTGACACCGCCATCTCCCGCTACGGAAGATCCACTTCCATGTTTGGATCACAATCCGATTGCATGCGCGGCTTGCTTCCTGCGTCCAGCGAGCACCGGATTGTGGGCGCTTTCTATCAATAAACGTGTGGTTAATGCTACGCATTTGGGTCCTGATTCCGTTTTGGTCGTGACAGATCCTTTCAAAACCAATCTAATGATCTAGTTTAAAATACTATACCATGTATATGTCCGCAAGTATATTTTTCCACAAATTTAAAAATTGGATCTTGGCCAGAAATGTTGGACCCAAAGCGACCCTCGACTCCAAATAGTTGCCCCTCCCTGGATTAGAACTTGAAATAAGTTCTAGTATGGATGCAAATGATCAAGTCATAAGGGGCCCCAAATCTAATTCTGCTTAGGGCCCGTGAAGGCTCGGGCCGGCCCTGCCTGAGGCCTCTGGCGCCATGGCAACAGTCTGAGGAAAAGATGAGTGAGCTGCCAAAAGAATTGTCATAAAAGACATTAAGACGATGATTTATGTTTTACTATGAAATGCATTCTGCACATTCCTTCCTGATCTGCAACTGCTGCAAGCTTGGAAGGAATGTTAACTTTTGCTTCTCAAATACGTAAACGCCAATTTTAACGCATTGAAAAGACAGTTTTTCAATTTCACTCAACTGTTTCAAAACGTTTATGATACGGTGTCGAATCAAGGATAGTTGGCTAACTCGTTGAAGTATTTATTTTGATATTTATGGTTGGTTTGGACCGAGTGACCCAAAAAGAAAGAGCGTTTTCACGGGCAAACACTGACCTCTAGCGTATATATGTGAGTAGTGCTATTAATACATAGTGTTTACGAAAGAATCAAATCTAGGTTTCATGAAATAAATTAGGTGTTTATTCTTAAAAACTTAACAAAACCAATACATAATTAAACGTTGTGTTGTTTTCATTTTAAGAAAACATCCTTGCTTTTTTATTTATTTTTTATTTTTTTATTTATTCATTTTACAAACAATTTGAATAGAATTTTTTTTTCTACTGCCAAAGCTCATAACATTTAAAGTTCAATAAAATATAATTTAAGGGATTTTTTTAATGTCAAAAATAGAAGTAGGTCATTTTGACCTAAGGACAACTTGAAGGTTAAATTAAACCAATGATAGTTAAGACATATCCAACTAATAGTCACCTACTATCGTTATCACGATGATATGATTCAAATAAATCAATACTGTAATAACAAGTATGGTAAATAATGATCAACACAGAAAATTCAACAGTGTAACACTTAATGAAAACCTAATCGTAGAAGACAAATACTTACCAAATAAACAAATCTGCTGATAATGAAAACGGTACTCAAGTTAGTATTTTAAAATAAAATAAAACCTTTACGAATCACAACATGATTGTATTAAAAATATACATTATACAAGTAACACTAGAATACCTTGTTTATATACATGTCATAGCCAACTATTTCCAACAGGTGGAAGTAAAGTGCCGCAGAATACAGTTTGGTATTTTAAGAAAAATATATAAATAAATAAATAAATACATACATACATACATACATACATACATAAAATTTGAAAAATGCTCATATGTACAGAAACATTGATATTTAATTTTGTACTTTAATAAATGAAATGTTTTTATATAAATACAATTTACCATGATGTTCCTACTTAGACTAAATTAACCTTACTAATAAGTACAACCACGTAAAAACATAATAATAACATATTGATCAAGATATAAATTGCTATCTTAGAACTGCATATCAAACGGGTAGCCCTTTGTGCTATTTAGTATCAAAAAAGTCGCTCTCGGATTTAAAAAGGTTTGCCCTATATCTATCCTGATAAAGTAATGTCCACACTTTATCATTTAAACGCATACTGGTGGAAATTTGTATTCTATTTTTGATCCTCCTGCCCTGCTGTAGCCAACTTAGGGCGTGTCTTTCAGACAGCAGACCATAATACGTGTAAACAAACAATACACACAGCAGCTGACAAGCTAGCATTAAACATTTGGAAAATCTAGACATTTTTACAAAAATTCTGATTAATTCAAAGCAAAAACCACAATCAGGTCTCTTCGGTCTTTTTTCAACAGAATTATGTCTTTTTTACCGCTATCTGCCCGCCATGTCCAAAGTCCGGTCCAGGGGCCAGTTACGACAAATTTTACTGGCCTAAAATAAAATTAATAATATGTGGCACTATAGTAATGTTGTACAGAGACTAGAGTACATTTGTACAAAGAAAAAATATCACAATTTCACCAGAGGAGGGCAGCCTACAGTTGGTAATCTGGACTTTGGCTTTCTATAAGAATTTTAGCCCACCCTATTCCAAGACAAGTGGAAACATCTGCATCTGCCTAATTTGCCAAATAATATAATATCAAGAAGCACTGTCAGACGAAACATGCTGACGACAAAAAGCTAACTGGACGTGAACACTGTGAAAAGGTAAAACAACTGGAAGCTGTTTTAACGGCGCAGCAGTGCTTTTTCACCAGACCCTGCGAGTCAAATGAAAATGCTACAAAGGCGAGCTACAAAGTCGCTGACCAACAAGTACTACAAACCTTTCAAAGACGGTAATTTATCAAACACTGTTCAAAGAAAGGCTGTCGGTATAGTCGGCCCTCATACATTTTTAGCTTACCAGATGTGGCTCGCCTTCTGAAAAGTTTGGACACCCAAACAGAAAGGAGCGAGAGCAGAATAAAAATTGCAGGGCTGACTTTCCCTATTGGCTATCGGGCTAAGTCTGAAGTTTATTAACAAAATGTTCTGTGTGTGAATAAAATCTGTCCGACAGATTATATGAAAGTCTGATCCGCAAAACTAGCATTTATGCTAATAGCACAATGAGTGTGGTCATGGGTTCCCCGATACAGCACTTAGTTCTTTAATTAGAACTCTAATCCCCAACAGTTATGGCCCAAATCTATGGTACAGATCCCCCAAATCTCCAGGGCCCTATTGACCCCCCAACCACAAACTTTCTCGCGTCCCCTTGACGCAACAGTTGGTCTTCCCCAGTATCAAATTCATCTTTTTATCCCCCGTGTCTACTCGAAAATCCGTGAAAAGCTTTTCACACATGCTAGCAGGGATATGAGTGACACCCAGGAAAGATTTTAGGTTTTTTTTTTGGGTGGGGGTCCAGGAAAGAGCCGGCCAGAGGCATAGGCGAGCGAAGCGGCTGCTTAGGGCCCTGCAACCACTAGGGAGCTCCCAAGAGTGGTAAACTATTTTGGTGCCAACCTTGTCCCCAGTCTCACTTTGTGTCCACACAAAAATACTTCCACAGAAATACAACAAAAATACAACACATCAACTACAAATCTAAACCACTAATGAAATTATACAACAAATATACTACTATAAGAGTTTTACAACCAAAATACTGCAAATTACACTCATAGCGATACTACAAAATTGATCTATGGAAATATCATTAAAATACTACAAAAAATAAACTACAGTAACACTGTGCTACAAAATTACTACAGAATTACTACAGATACACAACAAACATTCTTATATGGAAATACTCCAAAATACAACACAGATAGTACAAAAAAAAAAAAAACGGAAAAAAAAGCTACAGTATTATTACAAAAATACGATAATCATAAAACTACTGTAATAATACAATAATACTACAAAAATACTACAAATATACGAAAAAAAAATCTACGTTTCGAAATACAAAGAAGTACGACAGAAATACTAAAGAAATATCACTCTGGAAATACTACATAAAAATTACTTCAGAGATACTACAAAAATAGTACAAAAATAAAATCACATTAATACTTCAAAAAAACTACAGAACTTTAATAAAAATAAGACTTCAGAAAAAATTACAATAATACTTCAAAACTAAATAACAAATGAATTGCTTAAAATAGGGTCCCAATATACTATTTTGCTCTAATTGTGGTCTTTTCAAAACTAAGTTGATCAAACTAATCTATTTCAAAAGAAGTATAACAAGCCCACCCCTGGAGTTGAACATGGAATGAGTTCTAGTAGGTATGCAAATTAATACTAATAATAATAATACAATTTTGCTTCGGGCCCCATGAAGGCTTGGGCCGGTCCTGGTACAAGAGGAGGACATTAAGCCCATGTTACAACCCAATGTTGGTCAGGGCACAGTAAAATGTCAAACTAAAGGTCTCTCAAAGTGTAGGACCAGGCGGGACCATAACCAATATTGGACCCTAAGGTAGGGGGTCTAGCAAGGTGGGCTAATTATTTTTAACAGCTTTTACGCTCTGAGGGATTTTTAATGTTGTGGTTCATGCAACTGTAAAGTTACTGTTCTGCAGCTGCTCGCTGAATAGCATGCAAGTGGCTGCAAGAAAGTTGATTTAGAATATGTATTCCATCCCGAAAAACTGGGAACACAGTGGGGGGAAACGTTGAAACACAATAACGAAAGAATCATTTTATGTTAGCAGGTAATATCGTTCGTTTTATTTATTATTTATTTGATATACAGTCAGGAAATGAGTATTAGAACAACCTGCTATTTTGCTATTTCTCCCTCTTAGAAATTATGGAGGGTCTGAAATTTTCATCATATGTGCTTGTCCAATATGAGAGAGATAAACTAAAAGGAAAAATGCAAAAATCGCAACACATGATATTTCAACATTTTATTTGTGTGATATAGCTGCAAAAAAGTATTTGAACACCTGAGAAAAGGAATTTTAATATTTGGTACAGTAGCCTTTGTTTGCTGTTACAGGGGCCAAAAGTTCCTGGTTTTCCTGGCTGTGTGCTTCGAGTTGTTGTCGTGTTGGAAGTCCCAGCCACGACCCACCTTCAATGCTCTGACTGAGGGAAGGGGGTTGTTCCCCATTATCTCACAATATACGGCCCCAGTCATCCTCTCTTTAATGCAGTGCACTCGTCCTGTCCCATCTGCAGAAAAACACCCTCAAAGCATGATGCTACCATTCGATACTTCACAGTAGGGATTGTGTTCTTCAGATTTGACTTTTCATTCTTCTTCCTCTAAACACGTTTAGTGGAATTATCACCAAAAAGTTCTATTTTGGTCTCATGTGACCACAAAGCTTCCTCTCATGACTTCAAATGCTTATCCAAATGCTCATATACAAATTTAGGACGGCCCTTGACATGTGCTGGTTTAAGCAGGGGTACCTTTTGGGCCATGCATTATTTCAGACCATGACCTCTTAGTATATTATCTACAGTAACCTTGGAAACAGTGGTCCCAGCTCTTTTCAGGTCATTGACCAACTCCTGTCCTGTAGTTCCGGGCTGATTCCTCACCTTTCTTAGAATAATTGAGACCCCACGAGGTGATATCTTGCATGGGGCTCCACTCCCATTGAGATAGACCGTCATGTTTAGCTTCTTCCATTTTCTAATGATTGCTCCAACAGTGGACGTTTTTTCACCAGGCTGCCTGGCAATCGTTTCATAGCCCTTTCCAGCCTTGTGGAGGTGTACAATTTAGTCTCTGGTGTCTTTGAACAGCTCTTTGGTTTTCGCCATGTTACAAGCTAAATTCTGACTGATTGTATGGGGTGGACTGGTGTCTTTATGCAGCTAACCTCCTTAAACAGATGCATCTGATTCAGGATGATACATGGGGTGCAAGTGGACTTCTAATGGGCAGACTAACAGGTCTTTTCAGGGTCAGAATTCTAGATGATACACAGGTGTTCAAATACTTATTTGCAGGTGCATCACACAAATAAATCGTTAAAAAATCATGCATTGTGATTTCTGCATTTTTCTTTTTAGTTCATCTCAGTAGACATGCAACTACGATGAAGATTTCAGACCCCTCCATGATTTCTAAGTGGGAGAAATAGCAAAATAGCAGTATGTTCAAATACCAATTTTCATCACTGTATTTTCTAATATTTAGTACTAATATTGTTGTTACTATAAATTTTGTATTTTCACCTATTAAAAAAAAATATATAAAATAGTTTTCCTTTTTTTAAGTTGTTATATTTTCTTCACATTTGCAGCTACAAAAGTAAAAACCTGAAAAATATAAAGGAAAAAACACATTTGATCCCGCTATTATTATATTGTTTTCCACATTTGTACACATTTTATAATGATTTCCCTTATTTTAATGTCTAGATTCTTTTGCAAATCTTGCATAGTGAATCTAAAATATTAATAAATAATAATGATTATAGAATAAATGATACAATCATTTAAAGGATGACAAATAACAAAACAAAATAAATGGAAAAAATTCAGATAAAATTAAAAAAATATGGAACATTTAAAAAAAGGATATATTAAATAAAACAATAATTTAAACATATAATAAAAGGAATATAAAATAATACAGACAACAAATCGACCGAATGATTACTAATATAAATAAAAAAATGCATTGATAAATAAATCAATAAATGAATGAATAAATAAATAAATGGATAAATGAATAAACAAATACATATTTAGTTTTTTTTAAGGTTGAAATACAGAGAGTGACTGAAATATCAAGCAAAACAAAAATATTTTCCTTTTTTTAATGTATACATTTTCCTCAAATTTTGCATATTGAATCTAAAATATTAATAGATAACAATCTCAATAATAATTATAATACAATCTTATAAATTGTTACAATTCATAAAACTAGATAAATAGAAAAAAATTCTAAAACATAATACAATCTTGAAAATTTTGAAAATAAAAAAAGAAAGAAAATAATTTAAACATAAGAAAAGGAGGATAAAAATTACACACAATAAAATGAACGATTGACAACTAATATAAATAAATAGATAAATAGATAAATAGATAAATGAATGGATAAAAATAAATAAATAAACAAATAAATACATGAATAAATATGTATTTAAGTTTTTTTAAGGTTGAAATACAGAATATGAATGAAAAAACAAATGAAACAAAAAAGATTTTCCTAATTTTAATGTATACATTTTCCTCAAATTTTGCATATTGAATCCTAAATATTACTAAATAATAATGTCAATAATAATAATGATACAATATTATAAGTTATAACAAATAATAAAACAACTAAAAAAATCCTAAAACTAATAAATTACAGAAATATATATTTATACATTTTTATATTAAATAAAGAGAATAATTCAAACATATAATAAAAGGAAGATAAAATATTACACACAATAAAACGAATGATTGATAACTAATGTACATAAATAGATACATGGATAAGCAAATGAATAAATACATTAATAAATAAACAAATAAATAAATAAATAGATAAAGAAAATACATACATATTTAAGTGTTTTTAAGGTTGAAATACGGAATATGACTGGAAAAACAAAACAAAACAAAAAATACGTCCCTTTTTAAATATATATATTTTCCTCAAATCTTACATATTAAATCTAAAATAATAATAAATAATAATGATATTAATGATGAAAAATTCCCCAAAATAAAAAACACGGAATAATTTTTAAAAATATATATTAAATAAAGAAAATAATGTAAAAATATAATAAAAGAAGTATTCAATATGACACACAATTGAAAACAAACAATTGATAAATATTATAGATAAATAGATAAATTAACAAATAGATACATTAAAACATGAATAAATAAAAAAAGATGAATAAATAAATAAATAACTTAATGAATACATTAGGCAGCACGGCAGCGCAGTGGTTAGCGCTTGTGCGGCACAGTTCATGTCATGGGAACCTGTCGTGGGTTCAAATCCAGCTCCAGACTTCCTGTGCGGAGTTTGTATGTTCTCCCCGTGCTTGCGTGGGTTTCCTCCGGGCACTCCGGTTTCCTCCCACATTCCAAAAACATGCATTTCAGGTGAATTGGCCGGTCCAAATTGTCCCTAGGTGTGAATGAGCGAATGAGTTGTCTGTCCCTGTGTGCCCTGCGATTGGCTGGCAACCAGTTCAGGGTGTCCCCTGCCCACTGCCTGGAGATGGCTGGGATGGGCTCCAGCCCCCCGTGATCCTAATGAGGTTAAGCGGTACGGCTAATGAGATGAGATGAATACATTTAAAAATAAATAAATAAATAAAATGAATCCCAGTCCTTAGTTCTGGTTTCTAATTTGTTCCAAGTGTGTGCATAGCAGCTAAATACTGATTTATCATGTTTGGTTTGAATTCTTCAATGTTACTTACTCCTTTAATGTACTCAAGACGAATTATTGTTAATCTCGATTATCTTTTTCTATTTTTGAGTGCTATGCCATAAACCAAAAAATTACTCTTCTATTTTCCCCGCTTCTTTGATAAAAAGTCATCGACAATAGATTCCATGCATCTCAACCATCTCTTAAGAATAATCAAAAACAAAAAAAATGCTTTATATTAACTTTTTGGTCTATAAACATGCCATAAATGACCCCAAAACCACAAATCTAGTTCATTATGGTTTTTAAAGAAGATCACCCGAAAATTCACAATGAGAGCTTACAGTTGTTAACAAACATCAAAGGCCCCCTGCCGGCGCTAACTTCAAGTTTTTAAAACACTTGACTGAAATGCCAAAAAACACGCCTGCAAATCATTGGCCATTCATGCGAACTTCACATTACTTTGTCTAAGATAAAAGTAGAAAGGATTCTCACAGATTTGTTAGTCACAACGTGGACGTCACCCCAGGCTAGCATTTCGCTTGCTGAGGCTAAAAGCGACGATGAGAAGACTGTCGGTCGCCATAAGGAGCCCATTTGACTGAAAATTATTGTCCCAAAAGACGTGTTAGACACGATTATATGTGCTACGGTTCAAAAGAATACCACACAAAACAAAAATCTTATTGAATACATCAGTTTAAGTACCATACAAGTTAATTAACTCCAAACATGTCCACCCAGTGTCCCCGGATAGCCTTACTTTTACTTAAGAGTAATTCAGTTACTAACTTTTTGAAAGAAGTGAGTAGCTATAACTAATCGCAATGCTTACTAAATAGCCACCTAGCTATCGAGCTACCGAGTTATCAATGACGGATACTATGAAAAAAGGGGGGTTTAAACGAGCAAGACATTAGAAAAAGAATGTATTTTTTGACACGTATCAACTAGCCTGACAAGTGTTAATTACTGCCCCAGGTTCAGCAATGTCCTAAAAGGCATGCTTTCTGGCTTGCTAGGAGGCTTCGAGCTTACGAGCTAGCCAACTATCTATTTACCAGCGAGCAAGTGTGCTGACTTGCTTATTACTGCGCTAAAGGCTGGTCTACTAGTGATCCCAAGAGCCAAGAGGAGATCCCAGGTTCGAGAGCGTTCTATATTCGGGCCCCGGTGCTGTGGAATGTTCTGCCCTCTGAGATTCGATCTGCAACCTCAGTGGAACTTTTTAAACTTAGAATTAAAACACACTTATGTTCTTATGAATGACCTACATTTCATGTTGACCATATAAGTGTATTGTTTGTATTTGGAACATCTGTTGCAGCCTGGTCATTCTGGAAGTGGGATGACCTCATGTGCGTTTCCTTCTCAAGGTTTCTTCATTTTCCTCATACAAGGTTTTTGAGTTTTTCCTTGCCCTCATGTAGGTTTTAGATAAGGGGGTGGTGTAATAACAATCTGTGGTCTCTAATAGCCATTGGTCTGTGCAGCCTTTTGAGACTGCTCGTGTTAGCTATCATAAGCCAGTCAATTTATGCTCACCAACAAAGTAAGTAATACTTTATGGTTGGTTGGTTGGTTGGTTGGTTGGTTGGTTGGTTGGTTGGTTAATTGGTTGGTTGGTTGGATGGTTGGCCTGTTGGTTGGTTGGTTGGTTGGTTGGTTGGTTGGTTAGTTGGTGGGATCCCTTAACCACCAGGGTCTATTTCTTGCGGTGTGTCTTGGGCAAGTACAGACTGGTGGCTCCCATCCCTCTCGTGTGCTCACTACTGCACTACAGGAACATAGTGCATGATACCTGCCCCAAAAGGTTTAGTGACCTTTACAACAAGACGTCAATAGCTAGCTGGCTAGGTTTACACTAAGCCAACAAGCTAGGTTTCAGGCTACATTGCTAACAATGAGTCTTCAGAAGCTATCTAACAAATAGTTCATCTGACATTTGGTTTTCTGTCTTATTAAAGTGATCTCTCTGTGACTGAGCTATCTTTCCACCAGTTAAATATTATGATGGTTTATGTTTAGTCACTTTAAGATTATGAAGTACTGTAGTTCTCCGTCTAATATCCACTGCAAGACCTAAATATAACGGCTTAAATAATTGTGCCCAGCAAGTTTTTAGGAACCTAATTATATATAACTTGGTGCATGCTAGCATTTTAAATGTTAGCATTTTAGGATTTTTGATTAGCTTGAGTAATAAAAACATCAAGCTTATCACCATGGTAGCCAGAAACAAAACACAAACACACTATTTTGTTCAAAGAGCTTATCTATTTATCTGATAAAAGTACTTTTCAAGCATTTTTCTTCCCGGTGGCGTTCAAAGAGAGGCAGCCAGGCCACACAGTGGTATGTTGCGGTGATGCTTTCCGAGATAGACGCCTCATAGCCAAAGCAAAATCCCCAAAGTTGTCAGCTTCCACTTTGTCACACCTATATGCCTCTCTCATCTCAAAACCGATGAGGATTCTTGCACCAAGGATTATCTACACCAAGGGACACCAACCTTTTTGAAGCTTTGAGCTCTTTTTAGTTACTGATTGGCACAAAAGGCTACAAGATTATAATGCAATTCCAAAATTACAGGTTATCATGTTATAACTATGTTGTTATTATGCTTTTACTATTTTATGACCAGGTTTAAATTATTGAAAGCAGTTTTTTTATTGTCACAAGAGTAAAAATGAAAAACAAGAAATGACTGAAACTGAAAAGAACAAACTGTGAGCAAATATTTTTTAAATGATTCAATAATAAATTTGGTTGCACATGCGTGTACATTTGCAACAGTCAAAGCCTGTTTTGCGTGTTTTTTGTCACAAGTGTAAAAAGAAAAAATGTGAAATTATACTCTATATATTCTTAGATAAAATAAATCAAGATGTAAATTTGGTCTCATATGTGAGTGAAATTGCCGCAGTGTCAAGTCCTGTTTTCTCTTTTTTATTGTCACAGGCAAAAAAATAAAAAAAAATAAAAGTCTCTAAAAATGTAATAACTGAATGTTTTTGATTTTTCAATTTTTTTTTACTTTAGAAGAAAAGTTCAAATAGGCTTTGTCTACCACTAAAACATCTGCTGTGTATAAAAGTACTGATTGATTATATGTATAAATTACAAGTTAATTAATAAAAAAAATCATTTTGTAAGAATTGACCATGAGGCGGCATGGTGGTTGAGTGGTTAGCGCATCTGTGGCGGAGTTCTGAGGTCATAGGATCAAATTCATTTACCAGCTTTCCTGTGCGGGGTTTGCATGTTCTCCCCGTGCTTATGTGGGTTTTCCCTGGGCTCTGTGGTTTCCTCCCACATTCCAAAAACATTCATGTCAGGTTAATTGTCCGGTCCAAATTGTCCCCAAGTGTGACTGAGCGAGTGAGTTGTCTGTCCCTGTGGGTCCTGTGACTGGCTGGCAACCGGTTCACTGCCTGAAGATAGATGGGATGGGCTCCAGCACCACGCGGATAATGGATGGATGGAATCGATCATGTATTTAAATACACTGATTATATCGATGATTTTTCATGCCAGTTAGAAATCAAATTTTCAAGAAAATTGCAATCACCCAGTAATGGACTTATATTTCAGTACCAATCCGCAAGTTACTCAGGAGCTCTTTTGGGGTTACCACTACGTTGGTGACTTCTGATCTCCACAATACTGGCCATGTGGATTAATAGCAAGGTAGGAAAAATTCTGGTTTTACAATAGCACAAGAATGTAAGCGCATTTGATCCTCGTGTATAAATGTTGAGTGTGTACATGCAGGATGCTTATTAAAGCACAAGATGGAATTTTTCCTCCATCTGATTTCCATCAGGTGCAAGAGCGTGGACGGGTAATTTGGCCCATAGAAGCCTTTTTATTAGAGAGCCGGTGGAAATGATAGAGCTGCTTTCAAAGGGGAAAGAAAGACTAAGCACGATTGGACTTGGAGGTCTGCAGAAGATCTTGCGTGTTGTTGTTTTTTCTTGAGGGGTACTTCACCTGGAATTCATAAATGCATCCCAAGTAAAGGGCAAGTGGCGAATTCCACCTGGTAACAAATAAAAGAGCATGCAACATCAAGACCTTTCTTTTAAAAGACTGTAAAAGTTATCAGAAGAGTAGATCTTTTGATGCATTTTTACAACCAAACTGTATCTTTGGTCAAGTGGAAACCCCCCCAACAATGGATGCAGGTTTTCAAAAGGGGATTTCAAGTTCTGTTTATCGCTGTCATGTGGAAAAATCCACTATTAACCACAAAAACCAATAGAACTGTACATTTAATATCGACCCATTTAGAAAAAGATTATGCCTTAAATAACTTTTTATTTTAATATGAGGGATGTTTAAGATAATCAACACCCAAAAACGTATTTTGGAGATATTATTTTTACATTATAGTACTGTAACTACAGTGGCTTGCGAAACTATTTGGCCCTCTTGAACTTCGTGACATTTTGCCACGTTTCAGACTTCAAACATCAAGATATAAAACTGTAATTTCTTGTGAAGCATTAACAATAAGTGGGGCACAATCATAAAGTGGAACACAGTGGATTCCATTTATCATCGTTCGTCATTTAGATTAACATTGAATCATTCAGAGAGAACTACTTCTGGACACAGTTTGCTGCACCCACTTTTTCGTTTTTTTTTATTTGTTAAAAAAGTTCAAAATATCCAATAAATGAAATAAACTGCATTTATATAGTGCTTTTCAAGTCAAGACTTCCCAAAGCGCTTTACAGTGTGCTTCACATTTCCCAATAGCGGCCGTGCAGCCATGTAAGGCGCTAACCTGCTTATTGGGGGTATTAGGGGTTCAGTGTCTTACCCAAGGACACTTCGACATGTAACACGGAGGAGCCGGGAATCGAACCTGCGATCTCTTGATCCAAAGACCTCCTGAGCCACTGCCGCCCCCGGCAGTGGGCGACACAGCAAAGTGTGTTCCACTTCATGATTGTTTCCCACTTATTGTTGATGCTTCACAAGAAATTAGTTTTACATCTTTATGTTTGAATTCTGAAATGGCAAAAGGTCACAAAGTTCGAGGGGGCCGAATAGTTTGGCAACCCACTGTATACTAATTAATGAATTCTTAATTTATTTGATTTAGTATCTTTACCCAAAATATTTTAGTTATTTTATTCTAGCAACAAAAATATCATATTTTTATATTTTTAATCCCCAGAATCCCCAAATTAACAAAATTGTCAGATTAAAAAAAAGAAAATATTATTAATAACGTTTTAATTGTTACATAAAAATAGAAAATAAGACATAAATAACCCCTAAAATGAACAGGTTATCTCAATTTTAATGACTATTTTTATAAATACCTAAAATGAGTAGATCATGTGATTTTACTTAAAAAAATGAAATCAATAATGAATACCACAATTTAAGATGTAATTTAAAAAATAAGAATACCTAAAATTGGTAGTAACATTATGTCCAATATGACATACTGTATATTATCTCTTTTTTATTTTTTTTAATTTTACCAATATAAAAATGTGTATCGTGAAATAAGAAAAATACTTTAGGAAAAATGGAAAAAAAACATTGTTTATTTATTATTATTCAGCCAGTACCAACCATCAACATGATATCTACCGGAAATCATTTTGTCACGCGAAGCTATCGACGTGACTCGTCGCCTTCGATCGGCGCTGTTTTTTTTTAGACCCAACTGCTGTGTTGGGAGTCATTAGGTGAGCAAACCCCCCAATTCCAACCCTTAATGCCGAACGCCAAGCAGGGAGGCAATGGGTACCAATGTTGTGAGTCTTAGGTATGACTCGGCCGAGGCTTGAACCAGCGACCTCCCAGTCTCGGAGCGGGCGCCCTACCATCTAGGCTACCGAGCTGGTTGTGTATAACAATTCATATTTTTTTAAGTAATTTTCACTTTATTTTTTAAATAGTGTGTTGTTCATTATAATACGTCTTATCTTTTCTCTAATTGATTGTACATGTTCTCATCTCATCTCATCTCATTAGCTGTACCGCGTATCCTTATTAGGGTCGCGGGGGGGCTGGAGCCCATCCCAGCCACCTTCGGGCAGTGGGCAGGGGACACCCTGAACTGGTTGCCAGCCAATCGCAGGGCACACGGGGACAGACAACTCACTCCCTCAGTCACACCTAGGGACCATTTGGACCGGCCAATTCACCTGACATGCATGTCTTTGGAATGTGGGAGGAAACCGGAGTGCCCGGAGGAAACCCACGCAAGCACGGGGAGAACATACAAACTCCGCACAGTAAGGCCCATGCAGGAGGTTCCCACGACCTCAGAACTGTGCCGCACACGCGCTAACCACTGCGCCGCCGTGCTGCCCTGATTGTACATGTTGATTAAAAAAAAACAACAATACCTGTGGTGGAGTGAAAAATAACCCTAAAAGAACTAACTCAAACGTAAAGCGTTGAGTAAAAGAACAAACTTTTAGTTCGGGCAATTCAGTTTAAAGGTGGGGCTCATCATTTGACTTTGACTTTGAGCTAGGAGGTGGCAGCAGAGTAAGACATGTTTCACATTTTTTTTAAACACGCATGAAAAAACTTCTTTTTTCATCTTTTTGGGGGTTTGTTCCGCCCTGAACAGGCCTGGTAAAAGTAAAATAAAAGCAACTGAAAATGAAAACTCAAGCTTAAGGGCTCTTTGAACTTAACTATTATTTACTATTTCTTATCCTCTCTCGTTAAGAAGTTTAGACGTACTGTACTGCCCCCGGTGGTCGGTACTTGATGTTGTCATTATTCCAGATCAAGTAAATGTTTTCCGGCCACAAATCTGATTTAAAAGTGCCTGCAAGTTGATTTTCTGATGGGCTAACTACATTCCGCGGACTTGGCATCCGGCGAGACGTCTGACGTAGGCACGAATACTTTCCACGGGTAATTGATTTGTCTTTCACCCCCTGCCAGATTAAACACGTCTTCAGAACGCATATTAGATGTGTTTCATTAAATCAAAAATAAAGTCAATCGTCTTCGAGGAGCACCGTCAGGTTTTGGTATCCGGAACGGATATGTGCGCCATGCCGCCAACAAAAGATGACATTGCGTGTTCGTTTTTCCGCCGGCCTTCCCGGGGGCTGCCATTATGCCTTTATGCGACTGTCACACGGCATTAGGCCGGTCGGCAAACGCTTTTATGTGCGGATTAGGGTTGGCCCGTTGCAGATAAGACATAGTTAGCCTTAGCTAATCCGTCCCTTTGTTGTTTTTCTGTTGTTTTTGATTCTTTTAATAACTTCTTGCAAGCAAGCACATTTTTAGTACGAGAATGTAAGAAGCCGGAATAAATGATTGCTTTTGACAACAATAAAGGTGGGCTGCATAGTTTAAAGTGTTCTTGAAATTTTAAAATTAAATGCTATCTCTATCGCGCATGTGTTAACAATGCCCAACTGAGTTAAAAAATAGAATAAAACTCAATAAATAACAAAAATATAATAAATAAATGAATGAAAGATATTTAAATACATTTTCAAAGGAAAATATCTCATGCTTTTAATTAGAAGACAAACAACTTAATTTTAAATCATTTCTGAAACTTTCATGAGAAAAACAGCTTCAATGTTAAAATACTTAAACTTCCACAACATTTTTTTTGTTTTGCTTTTGATCAACCAAATATTGGTCATGATAAGAAATTAAAGTCATGCATTGTTGTCAAAATGAAGAATTTAAGCTAAGCTCTTTTTATTGAAATAAAACCTTAAAAAAAATATGACCAATTGTCAGAGCCAGAACAAATGGTAGACCCGAACGCGTGACGTTTTAGTCAAAAGTTTATTGGGATATTGAGGAAACAAACACCAGCGATCCGGTGCTCGCTGGACGAGGGAAGCAAGTCGCTCACGGGATCGGAGCATGATCGGAATGCGGAATTGGATTTCATAGTCAACGGGTCAATAGCCGGAGCGGGAGACCAGAGCGTGGTCGGTGGTCAAAAACGGGTCGTTAGCCTTAGCGGGAGATCAGAGCCTGGTGCTCAAATACGGGTCGTTGGCTGGAGTTGGAGATGAGAGCATGGTCAAGAGGACAAAACAGGTCGATAGCCGGAGACAAACGGGGAATCAGGAACAGACAATTGGTATACGGATGAAAACGGGACGGACGGGAGCCAGAGTCAAAGTGCTTGCCTTGCGTATGCAGAGGTTCACTGACAGACTGACAAGGAGTGACTGGAGTACTGGGTATAAATAGGAGGGGAATCAATCAGGCAACTAGCAGCAGCTGGCGCCAAAATAGCGGGCACAGGTGAGTGCAATGAGTAATCAAGACACCAGTATTGTTAAAACAACAAAGTCAATCTTCAGTCTTTGCTTTTTCAGTGTTTAATAAAGAGGCCCTGAAAATGAGCAAAATTTGTGAAATTTAAAAATACAATACAGGATGCAGGGAATAAAAAAAGTTAAGGATTAAAAATAATTCGAGTCACACTGAAAATGATGATAATATTAATTATCATTATAATTAAAATTATGATCATTATATAAAAAAATGCTTTTTAGAATAAATGTTGGCAATACATTTTTAATATAGGCCAAAATACTGATGTTGAAAATGAAAATATTCATAGTCATAAAAATGACAATCATATTCATTGAAAAGTTTTTTAGAATGAGCAATATTGACAATAAACGTTCAATATAGAATATATGAAAATAAATTATGAGAAGAGCCCAAATTAATTATTCTGATTTGATGTTTTTGTGAAGACACTATAGAGAAAACACCAAACTACAACACACATATGGAAACATTTATTCAAGTATGTTTACAATTAATATACAAAGTTTCAGAAGCGATGCATCTAAATGTGGATGACAAAATGATGACAACCACATTTTCTAGCTCTCTTGTTGTGGTTTGTTTCTTCCTTTGAGACAACATAATACTTCAATGTGGACAAGTACATTTAGCTTGACATCAGAAGTACGCCATGAATTTATAGACAAAGGGCATCGATTATTTTTGCCCTGAAAACGGATTTCAAATCGTTGCAAGAACAGGGAGAAGTACAAAGTAGACCAGGGGTCACCAACCTTTTTTAAGCTAAAAGCTACTTTTGGTTGATGATTGGTGCAAAGGGCTACCAGTTTGATATGTTTTTCTACTATGTTACTGTTATGTTGTTATCAGATTTTCAGTAAAAATAGTAAGTTTGAAATAGATTCAGTCACCCACTAGGACTTGTATAAGGCCATTGAGTTATTTTCACATGTAAATAATACCTTTTTTTAATGGGGAAAACTCTATATTTTATTTATTGACACTAGATGTTTTAAAGATCTCTCATACCAGTTTGAAAAAATATTTCCTTGACAATCACAATGAACCATCATTGGTGAGCGTTTTTCGTAACTGGTCCACAAGCTACTTAGCTGTTTTGGGGGTGGGGGCCACACCACAAAGGTGACCCATGAAGTAGGGAATCAACAATTTTTACTTTGGTTATTTTGTATGCCATTGATTCAATCCAAACTGGACTGTTCTGGTTCTGGTTTTGTCTTTGTTCTTATTCAGATTCAGATTCAGATATACTTTATTGTCATTCATGTATACGTGTATACAGAACAAAATGTCGATACATCTGACCCGCACAGTTTCCTTGAGCGTCAGCCGGGATAGATAAGATGAACCATGTCTTCGTCAGAATTTTAGCGCAGCAGTTCGTCATCTCACGGTTCGATGTTACTTCCTGTTGTAAATGGTCCAGTTTATTGTCCAGAGAGCGAACGTTGGAGAGGAAAATGGATGGGAGAGGCGTTTTGAAGGGTTTAGCCTTTAGCCTAGCGGTTAGCCCGGCCCGACAACCTCGCTTCCTCCTCCGGTCACACCGCTCTCTTGCCACTCTGCTTCGCTGCTTTGTAGGCCGCTGGGTCTTGTTGACGTAGCAGTCCGTGGCTAAAAAAACTTTATGGCCAAAGTGTAAAAAACTGTAGCGAGCCGATGTAGCCGCAGCCGAACAGGGACGCCGCCATCACAAAAGATCAAGCTTGCTACAACAGGAAAGAAATTGATTTGACTGATTCTTGCATTGAGAAACAAAAACTGTGATTGTGAAAAGGTTCATATATTTGGTGTCTGAGGGTTCTTGGTCCTCGGCTTCGGTACTGGGGACGGGTCTTTTGAGGCAGCTTGTTGCAGCTGTGGGAGGTTTTCACCATCCGTCAAAGAACTCTGATGATTGATTCTGGCTAAAGCCTCTGGTAAATCAGACACCATAACGTCCCCTGGGTTCATCGTCTCATATTCGGGGCTGCTGAGTTCGGATCTGGGCTGCCTGACCAAAGCTAGCCGGAAGTCCCCATTTTCGGAAACGCGGGTATTTGTTTTTTTGCGTTCACACTGGCGGATCAAGATGGCGATGATTAAAAGCAGGAAAAGAAACATGGCAGCTTCTCCCACCAGAACTGCTAAGACGGTCTTGGATTTGAAACAATGCCAAGTTGATTGTGGCTCTGGTAGTGTCGCTGGTTGCTTTTTACAGAACGGACGAACCGTGTCGCTCTTCTCCGTGCTGAATCGGTTCTTCACCCGGCAAGCGTAGTTCTTTTCCCGGTTCAGGGATACGTTCAACGTCCGTTCGGTCGCACCTAGGAAGTTGACGTCATCAACGGTCCAAGAAAAGGACACATCCTTAGGACTGGCCACCTGACAGCTCAGGTTGACGAACCCGGTTTCATAGTCGCAGATGTAGCCGAGCCTCGGTTGAGCCACTTTGCCCACGGCACAAAGCCGCCCGGTCCACATAGTCGCTAGGGTACGATTGGGGTGGCGCACGGTCACCTGGTACCAGCCTCCGCCAGAGAGCTTAAGGTTCTTTAGCCTGAGAGAGCCGGTCTTGGAAACATCCTCTGGCTTGCCAACCGACACTCTGGATTGCTCCCGGTTGAAAACCACGGTGCCGTTGTGGGTCCAGCACAGAATGTCGGCGTTAGTCAGGTGGTTGTAAACAAAGGGGAGTTCCATCGTTTGGCCCACCGCTGCGTACACGTCACACATGACTTCATCGGCGGGAAACATCGGAAACCATCCGAGGAGAACCGTTGAAATGAGCGTAACGGCAAACATGATTCCCCAAATGCAAAGATGCGGATCAAAACTGAAGAAGCGGTGTAAGCTGATCCTCTTTCCGTGATGATGTTGTCATTCTGAAGCGTAAGAAAGAAGTGAATCTTCTAGAGGAAGGAACTTGCATTGGTCAAGTCTACTTTCAGTTCTCTGAAGACGGCAACTAAAGTATTGTCATGTCGCAACATCGCATGTAAAGTCATGAATCTATTAATGTATTTTATCGTTACAGTTCCAAAATGTGGTCCTTCATAGTTTTATAATTAAAAAAACAAGCAAATCAGTAAATCAGTATATATATATATATATATATATATATATATATATATATATATATATATATATATATATATATATATATATATATATATATATATATATATATATATATATATATATATATATATACATATTTAATCCGTTCTGGGGAAAGCTTTGTAACCTGATAATTTTGTAAGTAGAGACGCATTTTGAATGTAAAGGGGCTAATCCGCTCCAAGCCTCGCAAAAATACATTTTTTTAAGAAATCATAAAAGAGCAGCAGAACATGAAACAAAAACATGTTAACATTAAATTACTGCACTATAAACATAAAAATGAGTGGCACATAACGTAGAAAAACAAAGAATAATCAAAATAATTAAAATCTACTTTTTTCCCCTCGTTTTTTAAAAAACTGATCCATTGAAGTCTGCTTTTGCCAGCTTTTGCCAAAGTGTCGGAAAAGTGTAAGGCAGACTAGCGATAGCCCGGCTTGTCAACACCTTTTTTGGGTGATTAGTTTCAACAAATTCTGGGACTTCATTGAATTTTGCTACAATGTCTTTAATTTGGGCTGATTGAATGATGGCTGCATCCTCCTCAGCGCTATTTTGCCAGAACGGCTTCTCCTCCTCGTCCCTGAACTCTGAAATGTGACAGTGACACAAGGAGCATGCTAAAAGCACATATGTACACTGAAATGCCAGGCAGATTTCAATTGCTAGCCAGTTTGTTTACGTTCAGGAACCTCTGGGAGCACCTAATAAAAGCACATACTCAACTGTATTTTTGACTTTGTATCCTGAAACGCCTTGTAACTAGAAGCAATATTTTCCCATTCAGGTACATCTTACCTTAAACGTTTGTATCTAGAGACATTCATAAGTATCGGTATTACTGCATATATTAAAAAATGAATAATTCTACTTCAAATTTCGTAACCAAAAAACTAGACGAAAATACTTCTGTGAACACATTAGATTCATAATCGTAGCATTTCACTGCAAACTTGAAGGGAGATGAGCAAATACTGGTGTGCTTGCTATTTTAAAAATGTTGGCAGCAGGCAGCACAGAGCCAAATCAGACAAAAAATAATTGAGAAGCCCTGGGGTAGGGGTTGTCTCCCCTACATGAAATAGATAGTCCTGGATTCCATGGTCACCAGTAGTAGGAGAAGTCTCCTGCTCTTTGGTTAGTTGGTTGGGTGGATCTCTTCCCACGAGTCATAGGAGCACCATTTCCTTTGGTGTGTCTTGGGAAAGTACAGCGATGTGGCGCCTCGCCAACGTATGTTTCCACCCGGTCTCGAACCGGGCACCTAACCATGTTAGGCGTATATGCTAACCACTGAACTACCTGCTCTTTATATGCTGGAAATCAAAAAAATCATTCTTTCCTCTTTCAATGTATTTTGATATAGCAACTTGCATCTGTCCATTTTAATGTGTTTGAGAAAATTATTAATTTAAAACATAACTTGTAAACTTGGAAAGTATAAAAAATATGCACCCAACCCAAGAAATCTTTACACATCTGTTCCATTAGCATTCAGAAATACATTTGAGAGTGCATAATTGATGACGTAGACTCAGACCCAACTGTTCATGTCCCAGACTGACATCTTTCTCTAATTTCCGACAATTAGCTGTGATTCACGATGCCGTTCCGTAAATCTCGGTGGCGTCGATGAGGGGCCGGAGCGTGAACACCTGGTTTTCCTCGCTTCGCTGTTGCCACGGTTTTTCCATCCCTTGGGGGAGCAGATGCATGTAAAATGTCAGCTATATCCGCGGGGGGCAGCAAATGTCGTAACAAATGACATTGTGCAGTTTCCTGCGCCAACTGGCAAAGAATTTGTGCTACTGTTCTATGTTATGTAACTGACATAGTACGGAAATACGTTCCACTTATACCGAAACATTCCACGAGTCAGCATATATTTTAAATGCTGCAATAAATTTGGACTTTCTGTAAATGTTGAATGCAAATTAAATTACCACTGACCTTGAATTGTAATCTACTTTCCAAGAAAATAAAATCAATGAACTTAAAGACAGAAACTTTTACATATTTTTAATTGTGTTTCTGGCAAAATACAAAAGTTAATTACCATATTTCATGGACTATAAGTCATAGTTTTTATCATAGTTTTGCACCGGGGTGCAATTTATACTCCGGTGCGAATTATATGTCAAATTATTACCAATTTTTTATATAGATTAATGTGTGCTTTTTGCAATAAAACTTATGTGAGAAATTCATTTATTCATTCATTCATTCATTCATTATCTGCACCGCGTATCCTCAGTAGTTTCACGAGGGTGCTGGAGCCCATCCCAGGTGTTTTTGGGCGGTAGGCAGGGGACACCCTGAACCGGTTGCCGGCCAATCGCAGGGCACACAGAGACAGAGAACTCACGAGCTCACTGACAATTAGTAGCCTAGATGGTAGTGTGCCCGCTTTGAGACTGGGAGGTCGCTGGTTCGCGCCTCGGCCGAGACATACCTAATTGGTATAATGGCGGCGCCCTCTGTTGGCTGCGGCTGCATCGACTCGCTACAACGGGTCAGGTGTATCGACATTTCGTTCTGTGTACATTGTTACAAAGAATGACAATACAAAGGAAATTATTATTATTATTATTATTAATTAGGGACAAATGGACCGGACAATTAACATGCATGTTTTTGGAATGTGGGAGGAAACCAGAGTGCCCGTAGGAAACCCACGCAAGCACGGAGAGAAGATGCAAATTCCACACAGGAGGTTCGATCTCATGACCTCAGAACTGTGCCGCACACGCGCTAACCACTGCGCTGCCGTGCTGCCCATGTGAGAAATTGTTAACACATTATTATATCATTTCATATATTATTTTCACACCAAACTGCAAGAGGGTGCTTTAGACCTGTGTTGATCATTTCAACATTGCCGGTAATTTATAAAAACAACTGAAAAGAGCTTACAGTAAATTCCGGACTATAGAGTGCACGTGATTATAAACCGCACCCTCCACTTTTTAGGTGATTTGCCACATTTGTACTTGCACAAGTCGCACCCATGTATAGGCCGCGTGCGCCCGCATTCAGACTCGTGATACAATCAGAAGTTTAACATAGGCCAGACTGTAAGTTCCACGAGTGTAACTGCATAGATTCCACACAATTCTAGAATCACAGTTGGCATCATGAATGGAAAATGATACCCGTCATAAACGTATGATGCAGACTTGTGAAGTCCGAGTCCCGTTTTTAGTAATCCAAGGAAACAAAATGTATATTTCCAAAGTTAAAGGTGGGAAAAATATATATACGCTATTGTCCGCTGCGACAACAGACAGATCAACCGGTAACTCAGCTTTACCCCATTTCCCATCAGCCCGCGTTTGCTCTGCCCCTTCTTTTTGATTCGTCCGTAGAACACATAACAGAATAAATCTCTAATATAAATACATTACAAAAATATACATTGCAAATACATATTATACATGGTTACACATATTTACAAAGAAAGACAGTACACCGAGAGAGTTTTCAAAGCTTTAATAATAATGATATAACTTTCATCCCAAACCGTGCCTTTGAAAGGTACCAAGGCGCTAGTTAGGATCACGCTCGCAATGTACCAAACGTGCCTGTTATAAAAAGCATCCCTTAATTGTGAAATTCACAGTAGATCGTCCTCAGCTTCCTCTTCACAAATATCGCATTCAGGGGCGTCTTCCACATTATCGGAAATGTACCTTAACTTAACGGTCAATGTATGCTAAAACTTAGAGGTTGCAGTCTTTCTTGGCGCACATATTCTACTGGTCTTAATCTTACCTCTTATACTCCAGCGCCGCTGGTGGCCGTTAGATAAATTCCATAAATTGGCCGCTTCACTAAATAAGCCGCAGGGCTGAACATTTGGGGAAAAAGTAGCGGCTTATAGTCCGGAATTTACGGTAATTTATGCTCATTTCAAGAATTTTTTGTACCCATATTAGAAAAATAAAATAAAATGGGCAAAAAAATTGACCCAATGATATAAAACACAATATAAGTATGTTTAAGGTTTATATAAGTATGTTTAAGGCTTGTATAAGTAACCGGTATTGTTTTGTACTGAAAAATCAACATTTGATGAAATAATATGCTCTATAAATATAAATAAAGTGAAGTTTAACTTACTTTTGGAAGATGGGCTTCAAGAGTGAGGCTACTTCCTCTTCCATGGCAAAAAGTTGGCGAAAAAGAGCGATCCAACCGTTTTCTCAACTGCATCAAGCTTCCTCATTCCACTTTCATTTTAAATGAAACGCCTTGCCTCTTCTTTACACTTCACACCTACCATTTTAAATGGATGCACGAGATATTAAACAATAAAAATGTCAGTTATTAGCGCGCTGGAGACACAGTATAGTATGTTTACACACAAACTAGGACAAGGAAGCAGATTTCTTGACCTCTCACAGAGCCACACGCTGGTAGCGGCAAAAAGAAGCACGACAGTACTGTACTGCACTCAGATAATGGTGCACAATACATAATCTAACTTACAGCAATGTCTGGATTTTTTTCGTCATCCCGAAAAAAATATTCGTATGTACCGTTGTTCGTAACTCGAATGTTCTTAAGTAGGGGAGTGTCTGTATTTGCAATACCAATCTGATACGTTCTTATCAATGACAATAAAGACAATTGTAAATCAAACTGAAACAAAAATTTATTGGAAAATATTCTGGAAACTCACCGAATAATACAAATTGGTAGAAAGTAACCATGTTGTGATCCCTAAAGACCTTCCGAATTGTCAAGGTCGCATCTGGTCAAAGCGCCTCTCAAACGTCCTGCTGTCAGCATCCTACGCGTCCATCTGCGGCCCTTTAATGCCATCTTAGCCAAGAAGACGGATGCCCTGGGATGGACCTGTGGCCAATTAATTGGGCACATCCCTGCTTTGAGATGTGGTGCTAAGGCAGCAGTCGTACCAGAGCTGCTAATCCTAGCGCTGCTTAAATGTATTTGCTTAGCAGGGGAAGAAAGCACATTACCAATTCCCCATCTGCCCCCGTTCTGCAATTATGGGTTGATCTGCTTAAACTCAGGGTTTTCCCTAAAGTGCCAATTAAACATTATTTATAGGGGAGAAATATGCTCTTTGAAAGCTCTTGTTTGACTGTCAGTTTTGTTCCTGTCAGTCAAGGTTGCAATAACGGAGACCGCTCTCTACTTCACACTTTAGTTATCGCAGTTACACTGCTTCACGGATTTTGAATTGTCTTTATTGTCATCGATATAAAAATATCCTGCATTGTGTTATGATAGACAGCACACAGAGAATGGTTAGAAAAGATTTGTGTTTTGGGTGGGCGTAACCATTGGTGTGAGGGACAGTAATAGGCTGGTGTGTGTCAGTCAGAGAGCGGGTTGGGCAGACAAGTAAATCGGTCCAGCAAAAACAAAACGGCGCCAGGTAGCTTTTAGCAGATTTTAACATTCAAAATAAATTTATCAATTAAATTGGACTGATGAAAGTCAAAAAAGCGCAAAGAAATGTTGATCACCAGCAGGCCCTCCATGGATTGTCATCGGGTTCGGGAAGCGACTGAGGTGGCATCGGGAGAAAAGGCAGCAAGACTACAGCTGTGGCCAGGCTAAGAACTCGGTCCTGTATCTCACCAATGCCACATCCATTACCCATTAACCGGATGACCTGAACCTACAACTCTTGGGAAACCTCTACAGTCGGGACCATTGTATTTTAATCATTAGGGAGACCTGGCTTAACTTGACGTTAACCAATGATAGCATGCAGCTATCCAGGTGCTCCCTAAATTGCTTTTTTTGCATTTTATTGTACTTTTGTATAACCGCAATGAAGACTATTTATTCAACAGCAATTCTGTGTTCTGTGCTTTTATTTGTGGATCTGTTGTTGTTTGTTACAATTGTTTAAGAATATCATCTTGAGGTAAATGTAACCCTCAAGGTTTTAATGAAGGGGCGACGCAACTTTTTGCAAGGGGATATTGGTCGGAAGCTCTTTCAGACTTATTGTGATTAAGGGCTATACAAATAAACTTGACTTCTAGTACCCATTTACTGCAATAACCGAGGTGTCTTTGCATTTTTATTACTTAAGTAATGGTTTTCCCCCATCAATGTAAAAATTGCAAATTGATATTTTAATATATTTAATTGGCACCTAAAAATACAAAAAATGAAGGGTTAATGCTTAATGTTTTTTTATTGTTATTTTTACCCTTTTTTATTATTTCAAGTCAAGTCGAGTCAAGTCATGTTTATTTGTATAGCCCTTAATCACAAGGAGTCTCAAAGGGCTGCTCGCAGCACAGATTATTGTAAACTACAGATTATTAACACACCATCCCCTGATCTAAAACCTAAATAAGAGCAAGGGAAATTTCAAAAACCTCATGAGGAAAATGAAGCAACCTTGAGAAGGGACTGCACATGAGGTAATCCCCCTCTTAGGATGACCAAGCTGCAATGGATGTTGCAATAACAAATAATACACAGATATTGTAAACAGGAAATATAGGTCATTCATAAACTATAGATTATAAGTGTGTTTTAAGCCTAGATTTAAACAGTTCCACTGAGGTTGCAGATCAAATCTCAGGGGGCAGAGCATTCCACAACACCGGAGCCCGAAAGGAGAATGCTCCCGAACATGCGGATCTCTTCTTGGCTCTTGGGATCACTAGTAGACCAGCATTTTCAGAGCGAGGGCTCCGGACCGGAACATAGAGTGAAATTAAATCTGAAAGATATGAGGGAGCAAATCCATGCATGCTACCAGCAGAACCTTAAAATCACATCTTAAACTAACAGGGAGCCAATGCAGGTTAGTTAAAATCAGGGTTATGTGATCAAACCCTCTTGTCATTGTTAAAAGCCTCGCGCACCTTATTTTTTTTTTTTTTTTTTTTTTTTTTTTTTTTATTATTCTGTTCTATTATCATTTTTTAGACCTGCGAAGCTCTGAACCCGCAAACGTGGAACCAGGAAGTAGCGACGCCCTTTCAAAAATGCTTAAATTATTTTTATTTATTTATTTTTATTTTTTAAATTATGTTATTCTATTATTTATTAGACCTGCGAAGCTCTGAACCCGCGTATGTGGAACCGCGAAGTAGCGACGCCCCTTCAAAAATGCTTAAAAAAAAAAAAAAATCTAAATTATTTTAGTTTATTATTATTATTTTTTAGGCCCGCGAAGCTCTGAATCCACGAACGTCGAAGCGCGAAGTAGCGAGGTCCCACTGTAAATATACTGATAAAAATGTAAAAAAAATACTATTATTAGATTGTGTTTCTCTATCTTCCAGCATTGATTCAGGGGTAGAAACTCGTACACCATTTTCGTATTTCGCAATCCTTTCCTTCTTCAACTCGATCGTTGTTGTCTCTGTTTTTCACCATTCCTTCCGCCAGGAATAAATGTTTTTGTCACGCTGTATTAAAGAAAGAAAAAGGAACAGAAGCAAGAGATCAAGCATGGAATCATTACCTACTTTTTTAAGATTGTAATTGACCCTCCATTTTTTTCTTTCTCTTCTTAGCATTATTTTTCGAAGGCCCTCTGAGAACAGGTCTGTGACACACTTTTGGGTACCGACCCACCAGTTGAGAAACGCTGATTTAGAAGAACCTAAACTACAAAGCTTTAAGATGACAGTCTCTCCCACTCAAGTATGGAAAAAAAATTGTGCCTAATCGCCCCCCCCCCCAACGAGGCGCGGTCACTCCCACTACTTCCCCAAAATGGCAGAAGAGAGAAAAAACAGACATTAGTATGTTTTATCTATGTATTTTTTGTGGATAGGGTAAAATATATCAGCGTTGATATTTCCCTGTTACAAGGAGGTAAAAATTGGGGCAGGGGGCTTATCGAGAAAAAAAGCGCTGCTGTCATCTTGGTCAACGGCTGCTTTTGGTCAATAAGGCGAGTACCGTATTTTCCGCACTATAGGGCGCACCGGGTTATTGGGCGCACCCCCAAAAAATAGTTTTTGGTCCTATATCTTCCATAGATAAGGCGCACCGGATTATAAGGCGCTACAATGGGAACGTCGACAAAACAGTCAGATGATTCAGTCAAACTGATTACCCCCTTAACATTCCCAAAGCTTGCAAAGAAGCAAATACGTGTCGTAGACACGTGCGGATGCGGTGTCCGTACGATGTCACTTAAATGCGTCATTTTAAACATCATTCGGAAGGTTGAAGTCTTGGGATTCAAGAAATGCCAAACATTTCTGTGTTTCTATTTTCTTTTTCGCTCACAACTTTACTGCGCATATGACAATAAACACTTGGAATTGAGTTTAATTCACTCGACTCATCACAGCAACATCAAGATCGTTCTAAAACAAGATACCGGGAAAATATAAAGCCGCATAACTCACCTAAGTTCTCACGTTCAATAATGATACGCAATCATGGTCTTCTTACAACCGTGAGTGAAGGAAATCCAGGAGAGTAGAATATTTACAAATACAGACTAATGAAACATGTTTCTTTATGGCGTACTGTAGCAAGCTTGCTACGCTATTGCTAAACTCGGCCGATTGAAGGGTTTGTTTTGGGCATCTAGCCAATCCGAGGCTCCGAATAACTTCAGCCAATAGTGATCGATTCAAATGATGATTGACACATTGGTTAGCCAATGAAACGCCGGTATTTAAATCCCAGCATACACCGCGGACTTGCTACGCCATTGCTAAACTCGGCCGATTGCAGGGTTTGTTTTGGGCATCTAGCCAATCCGAGGCTCCGAATAACTTCAGCCAATAGTGATCGATTCAAATGATGATTGACACATTGGTTAGCCAATGAAACGCTGGTATATAAATCCCAGCATACACCGCGGACTTGCTACGCCATTGCTAAACTCGGCCGATTGCAGGGTTTGTTTTGGACATCTAGCCAATACGAGGCTCTGAATAACTTCAACCAATAGTGATCGATTCAAATGATGATTGACACATTGGTTAGCCAATGAAACGCCGGTATATAAATCCCAGCATACACCGCGGACTATCGGGTCGGCGGCCGTTGAGTAAGTTGCGAGACCTTGCGAATTTAATATTGAATACTGTGTTATAAGGCGCATGGTCAGCTTTTGAAAAAAATTAAGACTTTTAGGTGCGCCTTATAGTGCGGAAAATACGGTATCTTTGATGTCCAACGTGGTGGTCAGGCCATAGGTCCCTTCCATCTTTGCCAGAGTTTGAAACAAAAGAGACGTAATGCTGTTGTTTACTTGCCACTTTTATGAATGCTGGGAATTGACTCTTACGTAGTGTTCTCTTTCAGAAATTTCAGCCAAGAATGTTCTCATCATCACATAAGACGATTTTTTTCAGCGGTCTGCGGTGAAAGAATGGACAATTAATCAAAGTATTGTTGCAGAACTGGAGTCTGTTTCAAGTCATCTTCTGACCTCGGCGTGACTTTTACTTTTGCAAGTATGGTCATTGTAAAATATCAACCAATATTTTGGCAGATGGAACGATTGAGCAAGTTTTTAAGATGGAGGCTGGGAGCAGATTGGTAATAAAAGACCACAAAAAAAAGATTCTTGCTCCATTGGCAGATTTAGCTTTTTTTGATATATTATGCCAGTAATTTCACTTGCTATCCCAATGAAATGGTGAAACTAACACTTAAAACTAGCCAAATCCGATATGGCATATACATTTTTACCTCTTGAAAACATTTTTTATAAAGATATAATAAATGTCCTTTCAGGTTTTGTGGGCCCTACTAGTCTTAACAAAGGATTTGTATGAATATTATATTTGGGGAAATATCACTCCTAGCAAAAACTTGTCAAAAACAGATTGAAAAGATGTTGAAAAGAACTTAAAGAAACAATGATTAGACACTGAAGAGATGTTGAAGAGACACCAAGGTTCTGTCCGAATGACATCTCTAATTATTGTCACAATATAGTCATTATCAAGTCACAATTGTAAAATCAGAAGCTCCTAACTCAGCTAAACTGAAACTAGTTCCACTCAAAAAATGTCTTTATTTGGTTGAAAAGAAACTAGGAAAAATGTATTTTTCCCCTTTTGGGGTGCTCCATTCAGACACCATTAAAGTCAAGTCAAGTCAAGTCAAGTCAAGGGCTTCACAGATTATTACACTATATTACACAGAATATTTTTCAGCTGACGAGAAGAGTAGGTTATTCATATGCTATGGAGTAGAAGTGAGTTTTAAGCTTAAATTTAAACATTTCCACTGAGGTTGCAGATCGGATCTCAGGGGGAAGAGCATTCCATAGCACCTGTGCCCGGATGGAGAACGCTCTCGAACCAGCAGAACACTTCTTTGCTCTTGGGATCACCAGAAGACCGGCACTCTCAGATCGTAGGCTTTGGACCGGGACATAGGGAGAAATCAGATCTGAAAGATAGGAGGGAGCAAGTCCATGTATGATTTTGTATAATACTAAGAGAACCTTGAAATCACATCTAAGGCTAACTGGGAGCCAATGCAGGTTAGCCAAAATCGGTGTTATGTGATCGTACTTTTTTGTCCTAGTTAAAAGCCTCGCTGCGGCATTTTGTACCAGCTGAAGAGACTTGATTCTAGACTTCGGGAGACCAGAGAGTAGTGCATTACAGTAATCGAGACGGGAGGTAGCAAACGCATGAATTATAATTTCCGCATCAGACTGAGACAGTATTGAACGGATTTTAGCAATGTTACGAAGATGGAAGAAAGCAGTAATTTTCTTTACATGCGCTCAAAGGATAGATCAGGGTCAAATATGACACCTAAATTTTTAACTGAGTCACTTTGTGTGATGTGACATTTGTCAATGTTCACAGCAGTTTTTGAGAATAAGTCACGGCATTTAGATGGACCAATGACTAACATTTCGGTCTTTTCAGAGTTAAGACGCAAGAAATTGAGTGACATCCACTCTTTTATCACAATGAGGCAGGCCTCCAAATTTCCACAGTTTAGTGTGGGAGATTCCTCCAACGGAAGATACTGGACTGTCTCAGAAAATTAGAATATTGTGATAAAGTTCTTTATTTTCTGTAATGCAATTAAAAAAACAAAAATGTCATACATTCTGGATTCATTACACATCAACTGAACTATTTCAAGCCTTTTATTATTTGAATATTGCTGATTTTGGCTTACAGCTGAAAAAACTCAAAAATCCTATCTCAAAATATTAGAATACTTCCTCAGACCAAGTAAAAAAATAATTTTATAACAGCAAAACTAAATCAAACATTTGAAAATGTCCATTGATGCACTCAGTACTTGGTTGGGAATCCTTTTGCACGGATTACTGCATCAATCCGGCGTGGCATGGAGGCAATCAGCCTGTGGCATTGCTGAGGTGTTATTGATGCCCAGGATGCTTCGATAGCGGCCTTCAGCTCATTTGCATTTGTAGGTCTGGTGTCTTTAATCTTCTTCTTAACTATACCCCACAAATTCTCAATGGGGTTCAGGTCAGGGGAATTAGCAGGCCAATCAAGGACAGTGATGCCATGGTCAGTGCACCAGTTACTGGTGGTTTTGGCACTGTGGGCAGGTGCCAGATCATGCTGGAAAAATGAAATCCTCATCTCCATAGAGCTTTTCAGCAGATGGAAGCATGTAGTGCTCTAAAATCTCTTGGTACACAGTTGCATTTACTCTGGACTTGATGAAACACAGTGGACCAACACCAGCAGCTGACATGGCTCCCCAAACCATTGCTGACTGTGGGAACTTCACACTGGATTTCAAGCAACTTGGATTTTGCTCTTCTCCAGCCTTTCTCCAGACTCTGGCGCCTTGACTTCCAAATAAATGCAAAACTTGCTTTCGTCTGAAAAGAGGACTTTGGACCACTCTGCAACTGTCTATTGTAGCCCATTTCCCGGACACAAAAAGAAATTTCTCAAAGAGCAGGCTGTTCACAGAGTGCAGTTTCAAAGCATATCCACAAAAAGTCTGTTGGAAGGGAAAAATGTGGCCGGAAACGCTGCACAACCAAGAGAGATGACCGCAGCCTTAACAAAATTGTGAAGAAGAGCCGCTTCCAGAATTTGGGGGAGCTTCAAAGACAGTGGGCTGAAGCTGGAGTCCAGGTATCAAAAGCAGTTCACAGACGTGTCCGGGAAATGGGCTACAATAGCCGTATTCCCATGGTCAAGCCACTTCTGAACTCAAGACAACGGAAGAAGCGTCTGACTTGGGCTATGGAGAAGAAGCACTGGACAGTTGCAGAGTGGTCCAAAGTCCTCTTTTCAGACGAAAGCAAGTTTTGCATTTCATTTGGAAGTCAAGGCGCCGGAGTCTGGAGAAAGGCTGGAGAGGAGCAAAATCCAAGTTGCTTGAAATCCAGTGTGAAGTTCCCACAGTCAGCAATGGTTTGGGGAGCCATGTCAGCTGCTGGTGTTGGTCCACTGTGTTTCATCAAGTCCAGAGTAAATGCAACTGTGTACCAAGAGATTTTAGAGCACTACATGCTTCCATCTGCTGAAAAGCTCTATGGAGATGAGTATTTCATTTTCCAGCATGATCTGGCACCTGCCCACAGTGCCAAAACCACCAGTAACTGGTGCACTGACCATGGCATCACTGTCCTTGATTGGCCTGCTAATTCCCCTGACCTGAACCCCATCGAGAATTTGTGGGGTATAGTTAAGAAGAAGATGAAAGACACCAGACCTACAAATGCAAATGAGCTGAAGGCTGCTATCGAAGCATCCTGGGCATCAATAACACCTCAGCAATGCCACAGGCTGATTGCCTCCATGCCACGCCGGATTGATGCAGTAATCCGTGCAAAAGGATTCCCAACCAAGTACTGAGTGCATCAATGGACATTTTCAAATGTTTGATTTAGTTTTGCTGTTATAAAATTATTTTTTTTACTTGGTCTAAGGAAGTATTCTAATATTTTGAGATAGGATTTTTGAGTTTTTTTCAGCTGTAAGCCAAAATCAGCAATATTCAAATAATAAAAGGCTTGAAATAGTTCAGTTGATGTGTAATGAATCCAGAATGTATGACATTTTTGTTTTTTTAATTGCATTACAGAAAATAAAGAACTTTATCACAATATTCTAATTTTCTGAGACAGTCCAGTATAGTTGAGTGCCGTCTGCGTAGCAGTGGAAGCTGATATTGTACTTGCGAATAATATCACCTAATGGAAGCATGCAAATGCTGAAAAGAAGGGGGCCAAGCACTGAACCCTGCGGAACACCGCAGGTAACATTAAAGGGCTCAGATGTCATTTCGCCATATTTAACACAGTGCGTCCTATCTGAGAGGTAGGATGTGAACCACGAGAGGACGGTTCCTGAGAGACCAATCCATTTTTCCAACCGTTTTAGTAGGAAATTGTGGTGCACTGTGTCAAAAGCAGCACTAAGATCCAGCAGCAGCAAAAGTGATGAAGCGCCAGAATCCATTGCCAGTAGGAGATCATTTGTTACCTTGATCAGAGCTGTCTCAGTAGAGTGGTTAGCCCTGAATCCTGATTGCATAGATTCAAAAAGGTTATTCTCGGATATAAAATCATTCAGCTGCTGTGCCACTACTTTTTTAAGTACTTTAGATAGATAGATAGATAGATAGATAGATAGATAGATAGATAGATAGATAGATAGATAGATAGATAGATAGATAGATAGATAGATAGATAGATAGATAGATAGATAGATAGATAGATAGATAGATAGATAGATAGATAGATAGATAGATAGATAGATAGATAGATAGATAGATAGATAGATAGATAGATAGATAGATAGATAGATAGATAGATAGATAGATAGATAGATAGATAGATAGATAGATAGATAGATACTTTATTCATCCCTGAAGGGAAATTCACAATTCATCCCTGAAGGGAAATTCACAAAAAAGAAAGGAAAGGTAGGTTTGACACAGGTCTATAATTACATAAGATTTCTGGATCAAGGTTGGGTCGTTTCAGTGTGGGTTTAATAACGGCGGACTTAAAAGCTGCTGGAACTACACCTGAGGAGAGTGATATGTTTATAATATTTAGAACTGAAGGTCCAAAGACACCAAAAAGACTTTTAATAAGTGAACCTGGGAACGGGTCGAACTGGCAAGTTGTCGGTTTGGCCGCATTCACCACCTGTTTGAGATCATCAAGTGACAGTTCACTAAAACTGGACAATTTCCCTGGACAGCCACCCTGTCGTGCATCTGTAGATTTCAGCCCTTTAATATGTGTGGTATTAATAATGTCTTTAGCAATTTCTTCCTGTATGCATTGAATCTTCTTAGTAAAGAAGACCATTAAGTCATGAGCAGAGTGCGTCGAACTATCTGCGATAGTCTGTTGCCTTGTAAGCGATACTACAGTGTCAAAAAGGACTTTGGGATTGTTCTTTTGAGACGCAATCACCTTCGAAAGGTAGGCCAATTTTGCAGAGGCAAGGGCCGCTTTATACTTTAACAAGCTGTCACACCAGGTTTGATGGAAAACCTCAAGCTTGGTAGCGCGCCATTTTCTTTCAAATTTCCTGCATTCTTGTTTAAGGGTTCTAGTTTCATCAGTAAACCAAGGCGTGCGTCTTTTAGGACGTGATTTATGCTTTATGGGCGCTATTGAATCCAGGAGACTAG
The DNA here is from genome assembly GCF_059441175.1 of Urocampus carinirostris. Lineage (NCBI taxonomy): Eukaryota > Metazoa > Chordata > Actinopteri > Syngnathiformes > Syngnathidae > Urocampus > Urocampus carinirostris. The sequence goes on from NC_142355.1 coordinate 26,187,063, forward strand.
CCAGGGTAGTATTGAACTCATTCATGAGTGATTCAATCGAGCCATTGTATGAAGGAAAGGACGCAACTGCTCCAGGAAGGAGTTCAAAGAGCTCAGAAACTGTGCCAGTGCTTATATTGCGTCCGCTAAATCTTTCAGCTTTTTTAGCACTACATTTAGCTAGCACCTCAAATGTTACTAAATAATGATCCGAGATAGCTGTAGTACACGGTAACACCATAATGATTGAGGTTAAAACTCCTCGAGTCAGAACCAAGTCTAGCGTGTTTCCATCTTTATGGGTTGGCAAATCAACCAGTTGATTAAAACCAAATGCATCAATTAGAGACCGAAACGCATCAGTAAGTGAACTGAGTGGGGAGTTCATATGAATGTTAAAGTCCCCCATAATTATAGTTTTGTCTGCATAGGTTACTAGTTCAGACAAAAGTTCAGCAAATTCGTCTAAGAAAGTTGTGTATGGCCCAGGTGCGCGATTGATAGTTATTACATAAATTGACAATAGAGAGGACCGCATCACAAGAGCCTCAAACGCCTTGTAATTATTAGAGGTACGAGGATTAAACTTGAGCGTTTTTTCAGAAATGAGCGCGACATCGCCACCCTTTTTCAACGTGCGTGCTACATGGCTACTCTCGTAGTCTGGGGGAGAAGCATAATTTAGCGCTAAATACTCATCCGGGCGTAACCAAGTTTCACAAAGACCGATACAGTTAAGTTTATAATATAAATAATGTTATCAACAAGTAAAGCTTCAGGAGCAAGCGATCTAATATTTAAAATACCAAATTTGCTGTGAGAGTTCACCCAGCATCCACCCCAAAGAAGAATTCCGCTTCCTCTTCCTAGTTCGTGTGTAAACATTCTATACTGTCTATGTCTATACTATCTCCAGCACGCTAAGAATTTTTATTGTTTAGCATCTTGTGCATCCATTGTATATGGTTGGTGTAAAGTGTAAAGAAGAGGCGAGCCGTTGCTTTTGAAATTAAAGTGGAATAAGAAAGCTTGATGTGGTTGAGAAAATGGTTGGATCACTTTTTTTCGGCCACTCTAACATAGGGGAGGACCCCTTGAAGCTCATCTTGCAAAATTGAGTTCAACGTAACTTTATTTAACTTTATAGAGCATATCATTTTATTAAATGTGTTTTTTTTTAGTACAGAACAATACAGGTTAATTATACAAGCCTTAAACGTACTTAAATAAACCTTAAATATACCAAATATAGCACTGAAGCGACTTATGAACAAATTCAACTTACGAATGATCGTCCGGAACGTAGCTGGTTCGTAAGGCAGGGCTACGTCTGTAAACACAATAGAACTTTTTCCAAGTGGGATTGGCTAAACACAACCATTTATTGTTGTCTATTTTTGAAATAATCATTTCAAAAACGGATCGGCCTGTATTTAGTCTGAAATCATACGTCCTATTGACGTCTTCGTTTGGTTCAAGTAAGTAGTAAAAACCTTTTGGGGAACTAAATTTTGCGCTGCGCCAGCCCAACTCGTCACCAACAGTTTTTACAGCTAGCATAAGTAAGCATAGCATCAACCTTTCATCGCTAATACTTGGGCTGGCCAAATAATCACCAACAGTGTTTACAGCTAGCTTGTGCTAATATTTGGGCTGGCTATGCCAGCCCAACACTTTGCTAGCGGCGCACATAGCTGTTAGCATCCTCTCCCTAGCATACACTCTTTGGAATTCTCCATTTACCTATGGTTAAAGGTAATGTGTGTCGGGCCCCCTCAAGCCACCCTGGACAGTCCCTGCTTACTATGACTACCCTCTGGAAAAGCCCTCATTACCATGACTACCAATAGAAATGAATGGGCCCATGTATTCCGGATGGGAGATTTTCAAAACCCACTGTTCCGGATGGGGACTTTTTTTGGTCTTGCGGGGCCCCGGAGACTCGTATCGAGAATCTGTATTGTTGTAGGAGAGTCCTGATTCGGCCAGAATTTTTGGTACCGTATTTTCCGCACTATACGGCGCACCGGGTTATAGGGCGCACCCCCCAAAAATAGTTTTTGGTCCTACATCTTCCATAAATAAGGCGCACCGGATTATAAGGCACTACAATGGATACGTCGACAAAACAGTCAGATGATTCAGTCAAACTGATTACCCCCTTAACATTCCCAAAGAAGCAAATACGTGTCATAGACACGTGCGGATGCGGTGTCCGTACAATGTCACTTAAATGCGTCATTCCAAATATCATTCGGAAGGTTAAAGTCTTGGAATTCAAGAAATGGCAATCATTCCTTAGTTTCTATTTTCTTTTTCGCTCGCAACTTTACTGTGCATATGACAATAAACACTTGGAATTGAGTTTAATTCACTCGACTCATCACAGCAACATCAAGATCGTTCTAAAACAAGATACCGGGAAAATATAAAGCCGCATAACTCACCTAAGTTCTCTCGTTCAATAATGATAGGCAATCATGGTCTTCTTACAACCGTGAGTGTAGTAAATCCAGGAGAGTAAAATATCTACAGATACAGACTAATGAAACATGTTTCTTTATGGCGTTGTTTAGCAGTCATCTTTTTCGGCCAATTGCAGGGTTTGTTTTGGCCCTCTAGCGTATCCGAGGCTCCGAATAACTTTAGCCAATAGCGATCTATTCAAATGATGATTGACACATTGGTTAGCCAATGAAACGGCGGTATATAAATCCCAGCATACACCGCGGACTACTCCACGTTCGTGGGAAAATCGAGTCGGCGGCTGTTGCGTAAGTTGCGAGACCTTGCGAATTTTGATATTGAGCCATATGTAAGGTGCACTGTATTATAAGGCGCATGGTCAGCTTTTGAAAAAAATTAAGACTTTTAGGTGCGCCTTATAGTGCGGAAAATACGGTATATGAATCGTTGGGCTACTCCAAAAGCTCTGGGAGGAGAGGCCCGTCAAAATTCGGCGGAAGAAGATAGATATAATATTATTGAATAAGATCTCGATACTTTGCCCTGCGCTTACAGCACTTGGCAATGTAGTTGTGTATGACTGCACCCTTGATACACTGCACAAAAGTGTTAATATTTGGCCTCAAGTCGAGGTAAGATCAGGCCTAGAGAACTCAGCCCGACCCCACCCGAGTAGTGGGTGTATAAACCCGAACCCGACCGAACCCGGCCAAACCCGACGGATTACCTTGATTTGATAAACGAGCCCGAAACAAACCCGAATCTTTAATTTGCCGCCAAAGTAAACACGAAGCTACAAATAGTGAAAGATTTGGTCAAAAAGCTGAAAGAAACATTGTAAAGTGGAAATTATGTCTGACGTTATGGAGGAAGCGGCACGTCTTTTACCTCAACACCGAAGATGAACGTTTATTTACGTGTAGTGATTTTAAATTAAAAAATAGTTTGGTAAGAATTTTCTTAATCTAAATAATTACTTGAGTAAAAGTAAATTCATGCTGTGTAGATCCCCCACAAAATAAAAAAAAGAAAACAGCGAGATAGAAGCCCAACCGGCCCGACTTAATGATTGACATTTTAAGCCCGAACCTGGGTTCGAGTTTGGTTCGGGCCTAGCCTCTAGCCTGAAGCGACTTGATGTCTGCTTTGCTTTTATGAAAGAGTTAGCAACGTGTTAACATCAACAAACAAAACTCAGATCACATCACATATGTTTATCTCATTTATGTATTTACACTTTGTTTATACACTTGTGTGCGCTAAATAAATAAATTCCATTCGTTGGATGCATCTTCTTTTCTTTCGTTTGTTTGATGTTGACCAAAAGTCTCATCCCAAACGTTCCCGATCTGATGAGAGCCTGAAAGCGATACGTTTGAGGTTCGCTGATGATAAGCTTGTGATGATTTGCTGTCTGGGAGGAGGCGGCCCCACGGGGCCGGCGTCAGCTGATTCTATCTACATAAACATCCCTGAATTCCACGAAAATAAAAAAAAGAAGACCCAAAAGGAAACATTTTTGTTTGCATATTCCGTAATGTAGCTCATTAGGTCATGCAGGTGTAGCTAATAAAATGGCTGCCCTATCCCCCAAAAATTCTCATTAAAGTTGGCTTGAAAAAAAACAGCTGCGCCTCATAAATGTTTTATCGCCAAGACCTTCGTGTGGCCTCATGTGGGGAAGGTCTTATCTCTGCTGGAACACAAATCTGTTCGGAGCAGACCTTCCATCCTCTTCATTTGTCCGTGACGCTCTTATTAAATATTTTGCGGCGCACTTGCTAGCAAGAGCGGGGTCACCTTAATCAGAAGACATTTTTGACAATTTCGGACAAAGGAAGATGGAGGAAACAAATGGCACAGGGAAATTACACAAGTCAAGAAGACACTGTATTGTAATCCAGGCGTGTTAATTTAAGGATTTAATCCAGCCTGCCGTAAATTTTTGGGCATGTTAAAAAAAGCAAGTCCTCATCAATCCCGCCTGTCTCATCCTGTCCGATATCATGCGCCAGCCTCTAGTATCCGGTATCGATCCCGTCTGTCTTGTCCTGTGTAATATCTGACTGCAGTCTCCAGTATCTGGTATCGATCCAATCTGTCCCGTCCTGTCTGGTATCGACCACGTCTGTCCAGTATCTGCTCGTGTATCTGGTATCGATCTCGTCGGCCTCTGGCTTCCCGTTTTTCCATGCGGGACTTCTGTCTTTCTTCTTCTGCTCAGCGAATTCCGAATCACTGGCATTTGTGTTAACGTGCTTGACTGCCCCATCATCATCTCATCTCATTAGCTGCACCGCTTATCCTCAGTAGGGTCGCAGGGGTGCTGGAGCCCATCCCAGCAATCATCGTGCAGTGGGCAGGGGACTGCCTGAACTTTTTGCCAGCCAATCGCACGGCACGCAGGGACAGACAACTCGCTCGCTCATTCACACCTAGGGACAATTTGAACCGGCCAATCCACCTGAAATGCATGTCTTTGGAATGTGGGAGGTAATCGGAGTGCCCGGAGGAAACCTACGCAAGCACGGGGAGGACATACAAACTCCGCACAGTAAGTCCAGTAGCTGGATTTGAACACACACAGGAGGTTCCCAAGACCTTAGAACTGTGCCGCACACGCGCTAACCACTGCGCCGCCGTGCTGCCCGCATGACTGCCCCATTCCTGCAAAATAGAGCTTGTGTGAAAACGTTACGCATCTGGGTCCTCCGCCCCTTCGGGATCTGACAGTTGCCTTTAAAACATTAATTTCGTTGGACAAATTTGCCCAATGCTTTATATACTAGTAGTTAAGTATTCATCAGTCTCCACTTGTGTGCAACGTATATTTTTTATTTCGCCCCCAATCTTGGCTTGGACCTAATATACAGCTCTAGAAAAAACATATTTAAATACACATAACAGCATCAATGGTTGCTGTGCCTCATTTCTACAAAGTGCTGGATTTGGCTCCACGGTCTCCCAAATGCTTCCGTGCCCTATGTTTTGGATTTTAGCCTTAGTTGTATTTAACTAAACCAATACTTCACACATGCGTACGATGTGTGTTTCGCAGGATCATGCGCCACAGTCTCCGCTTAGTTGCAGCACCCTATTTTCTTGTGCACTCAGTTTCACCTTGAAAATGTCTAAAATAAAGCTAACAAAAATCTACTTCGGATAAATTAGGTTTTCCTTTGAAAATTATTTTTGTTGATCTGCTCCTTAATCTTCAATTTGCTCCCCGCGTAAATTTAACATTTGTTGTTGCCTGCCTTGGAGTCCAGATCCCAAGGTTTTTGCTTTCAGAACAATACTTTTTGCACTTTTGCCAAGATTCACGCCAACGTTTGGCCTTCTCCAAACGGGTAAAATGTCCGCCTACACATGACAGATTGTCTGCGCAATTGTAAATCTCGAGAACAGAGAAAAAAAAATCAAACCCAGTCTGCCCACGTCGGGAATGCAGCGTTGTCAACGATAAGGGTGAGATGTTGTTATAAAGCTGTAATGCTTGCGCATGCCAATGAGGCCTCTCAACCTCTGCTGATCTTCAGGTACGCCTTCAATTTTACTCGCCCGAAAACAATTTTTTTTTTTTTAACTAACTTTTCAAATTGATCACTTTTACACCACTTTTTTGTTGTGCAAAATGAACATGCTGAGCGAAGCTCTGTGCTAACGATGTTCTTCTAGCTCGCTAGCAAGCTAGCTATAAGGTTTAGCTAGCTAATTGTGTGTCTTAACGTGTTGTAGTCGGTAATTAAGTTGTAATCATCAACACACTAGAACTTAAACAATTTACAATCCGAGAAAGGAATTATGTAAAAAAGAGCAATAATATGCTAATTTCTAAGCTAATTGGTATTGTCATGCATAGTGCGTTTGGTTACTTTTTGTCAACGTTAGCTGAAATCATATAATAGTGGAAAAGTGTTTTCAATATAGAGTTTTGATATTCTTTTTCATATCTTTCATTTACTTTGCTCATCATATAGTTACAAAATGATGTTACAATACAGCATTTTTTTCCCTATTTTGACAAATTTAGTTTACCACCAGACTGCAAAACATAATTTGCTACTGTACACAATGTGAATTTGAGAAATATCAATGATCTCTTTTCAAACAGAAGGAATTTCTAAGGTCATTTTTAAAGCTGTGTATTGATGTAACCCTAAAATACGGCTTCAATTTTGGTAAAAAATCTACGTGTTGTATTTGATACATGAGAAAAATATTACTGGGATAGCTTTCTTCCACCTCCGGAATATTGCGAAGATTCAGTTTCAGAACCACATTCTTCCAATGAGATACTCATAGGTCCATTTGAACCCAACGAATGTGTTAGGAGTCATGAGGTGACCAAACCCTCCATTTCCAACCCCTAATGCCGAGCGACAAACCGGCTGAGACTTGAACCAGCAACCTCCCAGTCTTGGGGCGTGCGCCCTGCCCGCAAGTCCACCGAGCTGGTCATCCGATTCTGTCTCAATCAGATGCAGAGGTTATACTTCATGCGTTTATTACTTCTCAGCTTGATTACTGTAATGTATTTCTTCCTGGTCTCCCGATGTCTAGCATCAAGTTTGCAGCTGGTTCAAAATGCGGCAGCGAGACTTTTGACTAAGACAAGAAAGTTTGACCATATCACTCCTATATTAGCTGACTTGCACTGGCTCCCAGACTTTAAGGTTATCTTACTAACATACAAATGTTTGCATGGACTTTCCCCCCTCTAATCTCTCTGATTTGATTTCCCCCTATATTCCTGCAGGGAGCATCCGGTCGGAAAATGCCGGTCTACTTGTGACTACAAGACCCGAGAAGGAGTCTGCAGGCTCGAGAGCGTTCTCCATCCGGGCCCCGGTGCTGTGGAACGCTCTGGCTCCAGAGATAAGATCTGCAATCTCACAGAAGGTTTTAAATTTGGACTTCTATTCAATAGCTTATGATTGATGCCCACCTCTTTTTCCGACTGCCCGGCTGGTGGTGATACAAGGGAGAAGGACTATTTGAGATGAGTCAGCGGACCAGCGACTGGACCCGTAGCATGTCAACGTCTACATAGACCAGCTGACAGAGATGGGAAACTGCGTCATTGCTGTTATGGACTTTTTGGAATGTTTTACAGCCTTGAGGCGTAATTGCTGCCATGCACTTCTTATTGTTTTCTTTAATTGATGTTCACTATGTCTTACCTAATGCTAAATCGATTGTACCCTGGTCATCCTGGAAGGGGGATTACCACTTGTGAGGCCCCTTCTCAAGGTTTCTTATTTTCCCCGTGCTGAAGTTTTGAGTTTTTCCTTTCCCGCATGTTGGTTCAGGATCAGGGGGTGGTGTAATTGTAATCCTGTGCAGACCTTTGAGACATTTTGTGATTAAGAGCTATTCAAATATATAAATATATATAGACTTATAGTTGTTCTTTAGGTTGATTTGCATATTGTAAAAAATAAAAAAATACCTAAAAAATTAAAAGTCACTTTATTGTGTTTGAACTCAATTGAGACTTATCTTTTATCTGGAAAAATTATTATAATTTTCTGAAATTTCACAGACAAACCCAGTAATTAAATAACAATGATTTTGCAGGAGTGTGTTTCAAAAGGGGACGCATTTGTCACGGTTGCCATGGCGCCCAATTGTCCCCACCCGTGTAGCTCCAGCTGCGGCTCATTAACAGATTGGCTTTCCTTCTTTTTAAGCTCAGTGCGATCTCTCTTACTTTGTCAGTCCGTCACCGAACCTCTGCCCCGTCAATACGTGGGTTTTGACTCGGTCCTCTTTTCCTGTTGGTATTTCCAGTCCGGTATTGTTCCCGTTTATTTTTGTCCTGTTCATTATTCTCTCCAGTTTTCGTTCCCATCTTGTTTGTCCTGTTTATTTTCGATATCCTGTTTCATTATCAATCCTGTCTGTAAGTCCTGTCCGGTATCCACCCCATCTGTCCGATATCAACTCGGGCAATTGGAATCGATCTCGTCGGTCTCTGGCTTCCTGTCTTTCCACGCCAGACCACTGACTAACGTGCATGACTCCCCATTTCCTGTAAAACAAAAGGCTTGTGGGAGAACGTCACGCGTTTGGGTCCTGCTCGTGGCTCTGGTTCCTGACAGTATGTTTTTTAAATAAAGTAAAATATTTTTGTTCAATACATCACATACAAAGTATTGTCGGTGTCATGTGAAAAAAAGTATTTCAAAATATGTTTTTTAGGAGTATTTAAAAAAAATGACACTATAACCCCCACCCCGAAAAAAGGAATTTACCTGCAAGGCACAATAGATTTAATATTAACAGAAATATAAAATGATTACTGTCCAAATACTTCTTTAGTTAACCCATGAGTGACCATTTAGAAAAACAACTAACAAAAACTAATTTCAGAGATCCATTTTTTTTCACATGACAGCGACAATAAATGACTTCACCGTGATAATCTTTACGGATTTAATTGAGTACTGCTACAGTATTCTGATGGCCAAAACATGTGGTTTCAAGGGCTCAAAATGAAATTCTGAATGGAAACTTTACAGGCCATTTATAGTCAAAATGGAGAACGACAAAAAAGAAAAAAATAATAATCCCTGTTTAATCAGGAAAAAAAATATAAAATATGGGACGACGCTATGTGTTATGTGATCCGATCTCGGTGTCAAGCCCGGCCGGCCAAGTGTAGTTTAGCGTGCCTAGGTAACTCAGAGTTCAGGGATAATCTGGGGATATCAAACTTCTCATAAACGCTCAGTGCGCAGTGTTTGCACTGACATTCCCCAAAGTCTTGACCAAATAGCAACCACGGCTCCAAATTCAGCCTAAAGCCAGTGAAAGTAAATCGTTTTTCTTTTGACCAGGCTGGGAAATCCTTACAGCTTCTCGGTGTAAGCGAGGCAATCAAACAAGATTTTGAGTATTCCATTTTTGCTTGCAGATTGAAAAAGGTCTGTTATTTTTGAGTCAACAAAATAAACACACCTAGCTAACGTTAGAGCTTAGCATTGTCAGTATATTTGTACCCCTTTTTTCGGGTTTCTCGCTGCGTTTAACTTTCTGGATTTCGACTCAGGTTTATTAAGTAAACATGGTGATTTAGCTGTTAGTTGTTGGGCTGAAATAGAATGCAATTGAAAAAAGTTCAGATCCTCTTAAATTATTTTTAATTAAAAACAATGTAGAATTTAATAAACATCTTTGCCCTCATGTCAAGTCAGTTGATACTTTGCTATAATTTATTTCTTTTATATGATTATAATGTATTAAGATATTTTTTAAATTCTGTTCATTTTAAAGTTCCATAATCCTTTTTTTGTGGTAAATGTTTTTAAGGTAAGGTTAATTGCCTTATCAAATAATTAAACTGGTTCTTTTTATCTTACAATGTTTTCTAACGTCTAATGTTCCGAGGTCCAGGGTTTAATTCCCGCTACTGCAGCCTCCCCGAGCCATAATAAAAACATAGGCTAACATGCTACTTTTAGTATTTTTGTTTTTGTAGGATTTTATTAGCCACATTTTGTAATATGTTTTTATTAACTTTAATCACTTTTCTTGCAAAACAGTGTTTCCCGTTCCCTAGACACGTCAACTAACAGGATTTATTAAAGCTATTCTGCGAGTTCCTGGCTTCAGTTTTTCAAACAGTCAGCATTAGCGGCTAATAATAGCATCTGTTTACATACTGCGTTTCCTCTCAGTCGCCGGACCGTGAGTGAAAACTGCTGTGCCACACAGACTTGCACGAGACGCACACACGCTAGCTGATTAGCGTACAAAACCATCGCGACGTCTCCAACGCGAGCCAGCTGGCGGCACTTTAACATCAGTCGGCTCCACTTTGCTAGCGCTAAAGCGCTCGCTCAAAACACCAGATCAGATAGCGACGCCGGCCTCGGCCACCGCGACCGGGACCGGGTTTCCGGCGACCCAGAGAAAGCTAATAAAAAACAAATGCTATCAGGCCTACAAACGACGCCATCCTTTGCATGACCCCCTTTTCACGTACGCCGGCCGCAATTTGACCTCGAGGACGTTGGGCGGGGGTACCCCGACTGGGGTCGAGAGGCCGTGAAGGACCGGGGAGGGGTCGAAGGTTAGGTTGTTGATTTTATGCAGTGGTTTAGATTACAAGGGCTTGAATAAAAGCATTTTTTCCCGCTAACAAGGCTCAAAAATGCTTGTGACCTTTTTGGCAAAGTCACAGTGCGTGTAACTGTTACTTTAAACTAAGCACAATAATTAGGTCATTCGACATGATCAAGGGAACTCTGGAAAACGCATGTCATGGATCCGCCTTTTACGAACTTCAATCGCTTTCTGATGTGGTTCTGAAACTTTTTAACGCCAACTCGAAAAAATACTTCACTTTCCAATAGTAGAGTTTACAAAGAATAAAACTTAAGTCAGTGGTTATGGACCAGAGTTACATTATACACAGTCTGCACACGAGGATTTTCCATCATTTATTTTATTGCCTAAAATTGTACCTCGTTCAATTTGAACATTATAACTGCAATTAATTTTAAACAAATAAAAAATACAAAAAGGCAATGAAAGTAATATCCATAATATCAGAACTCTTATTTTTCTTATTAAGTATCATACAGATATGAGTATGCAACCTTCCAATGGCCAATCAGGAATCTATATTTAAAGGACTAGTAATCTGGTGTTATATGGAATTCCAAGAATATAGAATATTTATGGACACAAAGGTGTTGCTTTAAGACATTTTAGTAATGTTTGGCAGAGGGAAGGCAACTGTATGCATTGCTATGTAGCACTTGTTTCCTGTTGCACTAGACATTACAGTGACATCTGGTGGTCAATAATTAATTAGTGCTCCTTTAAGAGTATGGGAAACGGCAAGGGAAAAGTGCCGATTTGAGATATGAAAACATGCATTAAAGCCATATCAGGATTTCAAATGAACTTGGCTTGACTGGGCGGTGTACCTCAGCACATCCACACCTTGACACTCATCCTTCGGCCGCGGCGAGAATGAATGGCTCTTTACATGACCTAAGAAAGAGACGGAATGACTTCGTCTGTCCTCGGTGGGATTACGCGCCCTCACAACAGAGCACTCAGCCATTCCGCGCATTCCGCTGATACCCGTCGACGGCCGCACCGCACATCAAAGTCCTGCCAGTGAAATACTGCCATGGATTCAAGGGAGGATCAAGCTGTTTTACCATGAGATATGGTGTTGACGTTAGCACGCTTCAGGCTGCAGTGAAATACTATCGTTATTTTCCTAGACACTGAATCTCCTTTTGTGAGCAATCTGGTTTTACAATCGATCCATAGATGCACACGAGTCCCATCAAAACCTTTGTCAACTAACATAAAAGTCATTTCTTGGAAGTATTACCAAGCTGCCCTCAAATACCGTTGTACACATTTATACAAGCTCCTCTAAACACGAAAAATGTCCATTTACAAGGTTTTGGGGGAACAAAAATCTTGATCGCTAATGGAAGGAAACTCCTGGTTGCGAGAATTCCCAGAGGCTATCATCAGAGACCACTCACAGATCATGACTGCTCACTGGCAGATTGAGCATGCAAACTACTATAGGCAAAAAAGAAAAAAAATGGTGCTGTAAAATGATTTTGTGTGCATGTTCATTTAGACTTACAGTAACTTTGAATTGAATTTCTCATTGAGTGCTCATGTATCATCAACCTCGGCCAAATGCTCCCCATATCAAGCCTAATGTGTGAGGTTCCTGTGTGCCATGGCAGCTGATTGACTGATTGGGCACACGTGGTGCTCATTAACACTCTAGTATGTGTGTGTATGTAAGGACAGCTTTGACAAACTTTCTTTATGGGATTTTCTGATGTTCACGCCTGTCCAGACTGCCCTCAAGTAAGCCCTCTACGCCTCCCTGCTTTTGTATGATTGTAATTCTTCCAGCCTTGCCTTTTAATGGCCTACAAAGAGGATGTGAAGCAGTGGTGGACTGGTGCAGAGACAACAGCCTGGTCCTAAATTTTACAAAACTAAAAAGATCATTGTTGACTTCAGAAACAAACAGCCGAACCATGTCCAACTTCTCATCAACATCAAAGCTTGGGATATGGTGGACAAACTCTCCTCGTCTGTGAACACTGCATCACTGGTGAATAGGGCGCAGCAGCGCCTGTACTTCCTTTGGTGAATGAGGTGAGCCCACCTGCTCGCACCCACCCTCACCACATTCTACAGAAGCACCATAGAGAGTATTTTGACTAACTGTATTTCTGTATGTGCAGAGTCTGCAGTGCCTCTGACTGGATCAGTATAAGCAGGGTGGTGAGGACGGTGGAGAAATAATTGGGTCTTCTCTCCCCTACATTCAGGATATTGGCCAGAAGTAATCCCCCTCACCCCCATCATGGACTGTTTACTCTGCTAGCCTCTGGGAAGAGTTACTGCAGTGTGTGGTGCAGGACAACCAGGTTCTGCAACAGCTTTGTCCCACTGGCCATTAGACTGTTAAATGGTCAATCCCACGAATAGCAAGTTTACCCAGCTGCTTTTGCACATCTGTTTTTAAATTATTTTAGTTAAAAAAAGTATTTTTAAAACACTTTTTAATTTCTATTGCTTGATCTTTGATAAATTCTACTACTGGTTACTGTCTAGTAAATATGTTTACCTGACTGCCCATTTTGCACATCTGTTCATCTGCTCCTCTTGCATTCTTGCACTACTGCACGTTACTCATTGCTATGATTATTTACCAACTACTACACATTCATTTATTTTGTGTATATTATTTGCTGTACAAGGCTTTTGCACTATTTCACAGTATCCATTTTCAAAATATTCCATGGTATAATCGCCAATTTCTATATTTATGGACACTGTGCGGGTCAGATGTATCGACATTTTGTTCTGTATACATGTGTACAAGAATAACAAATAAAGTACATCTTTCTATATACTGTGTTTTTGTTACTAGTTTTTGTATTCCCTTCCTCCTCAGAGCACCTTTTGTTACCTTCCTGGTCCTCATTAGACTGACGTATGTGTCCACACTTGAATTCTTTCCATCCAAAATTAAATAATGGTTGTTATTCCACTTATTAAGCAATCATAAACCTTAAAAAGACAGACTATGCGGAATACCGTGACAATATTATCTATTACATTGAGGTCTGCTACCAGTGACTAAAATGATCCGGATTAGACCCGAAATGGGCCAGATGAAAGTTTTTTTTTTAAAAGGTTCCCGTGAAAAAGAAAAAAAAATCAGCGTACAAAATTCAAAATGATCAATAAAATACAGGGAAAACGTTAAATTGATAGGTATGTGATTTCCATCACGCCTCACAATAACCCACCCCCCACGTCCTAGAATACCTGTGTTATGCCGACTGTCTTCATGGTACGTGCGTATAAGAAAAAAACTCACATTTTATCATTATATCTATCTTATCAATATATTTTATGTTTGATTACTATTTATTGTTTTTAGTGATTTGGAAGATGTGTTTTATAGCTTTTTAGCGTTCACTTGGATGCTTAAGGGAGAACAGGAACGAACCAATTAGCTTTTTTATTATTTCAGATTGGGAAAATGTGCTTGTTACATGAACAACTCGAGCGACGAGCATGATCCTGGAACAAATTAAGCTCTTATGAAGAGGTACCACTGTACTATCATTATTTTCCTAGATGCTGAACCTATTCTAGTGAGCAATGTTTGCATTTTAAAATGAATTCATATTCAAATATACAGCGGTCACGGTCCCGTCAATCGAGTCGCGTTACAACCATTGTCAACCAACACAAAAGTCAATTCTTGGATTTATTACCAAGCTGCCCTCAAATATGCTCCCCGCTTGACAAAGGACCTTTGAGAAGGATTAGGAGCAGTCCCAGCCGGGAAACTTCAATTGAATATTTTGAAGCAGCCAAGCTGCAAACGAAAACAGCAAAACAAAAAAAATATATATCAAGAAATCCCTTTTGAGGCCTTTCCTCTGGTTGACCTAACATGAAGGTGTAAGTATCAACTTTGCTTTACTAATCCGTATGCTTTGGAGAATAGAGATTTAGACTTTAACCCGGTCCTGGAGCATAAAAGGCTTTTGGCCGGGGATCTCTCTCTGCTGGAGCTATTTTCGCAGCCATTGTCCCGTCAACCAAAGCCAGCTGTCAATGTCCTTGAGATGGCAAAAATGATGAGGCTCTGGCAGCCAAGCGTCTGTGCCCTGTAAGCCGATGTGCCTTGCCACCGAACACTGCAAGGAACCAGCACGGAAGGAAATAGCAAACGAGAAGTACAAGTGACTACATTTACATTAACCTCCTAAAGGCTGGCATCCATATGCATGGAAATTAATACATATCAAACAAAAAGCTACAGTCTTGGGGGGGGTTTAATCAGACTTGTCTCTATTGATATTGATAACAACTGGCAGGTTCAAGTGGCAGTTCAGGGTGTCCCCTGCCCACTGCCCGAATATAGCTGGGATGGGGTCCAGCACCCCCGCGACCCCACTGAGGATAAGCGGTGCAGATAATGGATGGATGGATATTGATAACAGCGTACATTGTACATTGTTTACGAGAAGAATAGAAGGAGCACACCAAGATGAACATGTACTAAATACTTGATAAGAAAATCATTTAATGTTCATTTGTAATTATTGTTACATCTGTACCTGTTCTGCTTGCTTGCAATGAAAAGTGCTTCTAAGGCAAGGGTGGTTCTATGTTGACCATTGAACACTTGCAAAGAAGATGGATTATGGTGCCAGGGTCGAGTTATTTTGACAGCTATTGAGCACTTGTGTGCTGTTTTGTATTATTGTCACTGTCTGTCAATCATGTCCTGGGTCTTTCATTACCACACCTTTAAGGGTTGATCATCTTATTGTAACCTGAGAGATTCTAATTCAAAAAAGGCTTCACAGGAGGAACTTTCGGCCAGGATGAATTTTTATATCTTAATGGTTTTGTTTGGTCTTCTTCTGTTTTCCTTGCAAGCTGAAAATGTTTTGATGTCTTTTCTCTTTCATTTGAGTTTCTACGAAACTAAAAAAAAAGTTAAAACACAATATTCAAATAACTAGGCAATATTCATAAGATATTGCTGGTCGTCAGAAAATGGCACAATGAAAATAAACCAACGACCTGTAGCAGCAACATTGTGCGAAAATAAGAGTAAAGAAATAAGAGTATACAATTATCTCTAAATAGTCAATACGTTTCTGTCCTCACAGTCACGGACATATGTCCTTGTTTGTTGTGGTGATGGATCTTGGGAAGAAACTGTCACAGAGTATATTGAGTATGTCCCAAACCCCAACCCAAAAAAAACAGGATGGTGAGGTATGGGCGCCGCCACACTGTACTTGCCCAAGACAGTCACAGGAAGTTGTGCCCCTACAACCATGGAAAATAAGAGATCCATGAACCGTGCAGTGTCTGCCAAAAGGCAACAAGTTAAAGAGGTGTTAGCTGGGCTAAGAGTAGTGCAGAACGATATAGTGAGCTTTGCTCCGGTTGCACGAGCACCCGCTAATTTTCTAGGCTGTGTTTTTGACCTAGAGTATGGTTCTCGTGTCTGCTACTGTACTCCCATTATGCCACACCGTGATGCCTATGACAATATGCTCTCCACTCTGGCCCTGTAAAAGTACACCAGCCGCTTCTGTTCTAGGTGTGTTCTCCTGAACACTCAGAAAATGGAGAACTATTCAGTTCATGATCGTAATATTCCAATAGTATGTGAAATCCAGATCGAAAAAGTAAAATAATATATAGGTAGAAGTATCTAAACTAGGATTCGAACCTTTGACGCCTGAAAATTGGCTCTCTGATTTTAAGACAACCATTGAACCATTCAACAACCACACACCAAACAATAGCGAGAGGCAAAGAAAAACTTTCTCTCTGGGCAAGTGCCATGTACAGATTCCATAGTTGGAGGGGCAATTGTTTGTCTTGGCTAGTTAAAAGAAATGGAAAGAAAGTAACGGAACAAAGCTTGGTGGTGAGAAGCAGGAATCTCTGCTCAAATTTCGATATTAGTTATTTGTGTCACCCCCTCACACTAGCCTGAAAATTTACATTCTAAACCTGCAATCATGAAAAAGTAAGCTCATTGTGGCCTCTCAAGTGTGAGGGTTGGTAAACCTGCCCACTAGTCAAACAGCTGCAGCACAACCCTATCAATCACTCACCAACGCGTTCTCTTCTTTGCGATTAAGGCTCAGGTGATGCGAAACCCGTGGCGGGCTTCCAAGCGAGAGATCAAAAGCTGCTGGCTGATAAGAGCGTGAGGTCACTCTGATGAGCTAGAAACCTTAATCGTCTTCACCTCCACTCCCACACTTGGCATGAGCAAGCAGCTCTCCGGTTCAACAGCGGGCCAAGAAAATAGCATGGAGAGGAGGTGGAGAAATACTTTATGATTACATGATGCCCTTCAAAGAACTCTTCGATGTGGAAAGTCGACTGTCTGCAATGATGCTCAGTAAGTTCATCAGAATTGTTCTTGGTCGCCAAGAGTAACAAGAGTGCTCATTGGACATTGGGTATTTGTACATTGAGGCGATAACTCGATTGGAAACAGACTATTGCTAGTATTCCGTTTGTTTAAAGCCCACTGAATTATCAGATTCACACCCTAGTGTAACTGTGAATATTACGATTGCAAAAGTTGGTTTAGTCAGTTCATTTTCCAATTCGTCTCACATGTATGCACATCTGAGTGATTCGATCGGGAAGTTCCTCTATCTGGTATATGTTTCTGGCCGCAAAGCACTATGGACTTCTGGCACAGCAGACCTGGGCACTCCGGTCCTGGAGGGCCATATGTTCTGCATGATTTTTGAGGTTTCTCTGATCCAATACAGATGATTCCAATCACCAGTATCGTTAACGAGCACTTGCTAGCTTGCTAACGAGGTTATAATTTGTACCACCTGAGGTAAAGAAGAGCAAACTTCAAAATCTGGCAGGACGTATGGCCCTCCAGGACCGGAGTGCCCAGGTCTGTGGTACAGGGAAGAATGATGCACACAAACTGTGACTTACCTGCTGAAAAAGCATCATGTGTATTGGTTGATTTTTCAGGGACATTTCCATTTTGTTTTTTGCACTCAAGGTGAAAACAATACAGTTGATATATAATGGACAATTCTTCCATGTGTAGTGGATACTTTGCCTTTAACTCTTTTTTTGTGTGTGATTTTCAGTCATAGTTGTAATGTGGATAAAATGTTCTTTCAAAAGTTCCAGTAGAATGGCCTGCATGACAAACCTTCTCTCCCTCTCCTTTGGAGAGTAGGAACTACTTGCTTATCTCTCGATTTAGAATGGATCTGTCTTTTTGGTTGAGATGACTCTAACATTTTGAACTTTCAGTTTGCAGGTTTTCTGCATTTTTGATCAAAGGAAACAAACACGGAAGTTAGTTGAATTTGGTGAGCTACACAAATGAAAGAATCCTTTGTCTGATGATTATTTGATGTCAAAAGTTAAATGCGGAAATTAAATCTATTCGTGTAATGACGTTGCTTTCGCGTCCCCTTGTATTTGGAATACTCTCAAACAACACATATACGGGGTTATTTATTTGTCTCTAAGCATATACATGATGGATTATTCCTTAAATGTAAACGTAGTCATTGACAACGGTTCCCTGATCAACGTTTGGAACATGTTCAAAACATCCCTGCTGTCAATTCTCTGAAGCCCCTTTGCAAAGTGTTTAAGTGGAGCTACTATTTGGATACTTACCCCCCACTGATGCTGGACAGCCTTGGTGTTGACTCAGTTCCTTGACTGACAGACGAAGGAGAGTCCAAGGCCAGCTGTTTTTCTGACCTGGGTTGTCACTTCTTCTGTCAACAGCTTTTGGGGGAATGAGCATATTTGTGGCATTTAACTTTGTGATGTGACGTGTTGCGGCAAAGAGGGGTAACACCTGCTGGTTTTCCATGCGAAACGTCAGATTCCAGACTATTCCCAGCTTTGGAGGAATGTGTGCTGGATTCTCACACTATAAGCAGGGATTCAGTTTCATCGAATATTGGCACTGCGTGACAAAAAGCCGTCTTGAACGCTTCCACACATTTAACTCACTGGAAAAGAGCCCGGAGACGTGTGAGTGATATCTGCTGGACGGTTAACCATGATAGCTAAAACCTCACAACCACCCAGAACCCTCCCCCTGGACCAGACCGCTAGCCTGCCCGCTGATTCCAGTCTAAGTGCTCTCCATTTGTCTCAGCGGATCATATGTCCCACTTGGTTGATCAGGCAGATTCATTATAAGGCCTCAGGAGAAAGAGCCAAAACCTTGAGAAAAGTTTGAAAGTTCTACTTCACAATACGGAAAATACTAGTACATCTAATTGTAATAATGTAAGATATAAAATGTTACCCATTAAGTCAGTATAATGTCCTATACTGGTGGCACTTAACATGGTATCCTGTCTAATAAATTCTAGGTTAGCACTAGTATTAGCATAACTCATTCGACTATTCGACTCGATTTGACTATTTTCGGCTATTTTGACTCGGCTATTTTCAGTTGAGCACCGAGTTCCGTGTCAAGCATCGAAACATTTTTTGCGCACATTTTATGGTTGTACCGATTTGGTTGAGCATTGAGGCAGTTGAGGACTGGGGTACCACTGTATTTATAGGAAAACAATAATTCATAAATTAACAAAATGGTTTGATGAGGCAGATGGCAGATATATTTTCTCTCAACTAAGAAAAATAATTAAAAAAATGTGAGTACACTTACAAGAAATAAAATAAATGAAATACAATAAAATTTATTGAACATATTGTAAAATAATATTAGTAATAATACTCATAATGAGAAAGATTTTTGATACAGCAGCGATTTCTTTCTGTTTTTTATATTGAATAGGAAAAAAAATATTTTCAAGAATAGAAAGTACTGCGATAAGAAATACAATTATTTAAGCGATAAAAGAAAAAATACAACAATCATAAATTTAACATAAATTAAATTTATTTGATATGAGAGAAGACAGATATTTATTTTCCTTAGTTAAGAAAAATCATTATAAAGTCTAAGAACTACTACAATAAATAAAATGGTTGAAAAAATGAACATAACAAGACGTTTAAAGGATAGTAAAATGATACTCAATGATACAATATATCTGGTATGCCATTTTGATAATTTGATCATCTTTAAAAAAAAATAATGAAAAATTTGAAAAAATATGTGGAATTAAATACAAATCAGAAAGTTTAAAACATATAAAAATTGGAAAAATATTACTCAAAATGAGCAAGCTTTCAAATATAATAGATAATACAAAAATGTCATTGAAATAATTGTTTTTTATGTTAGAAAAAAATTAAAATAAAAGAAATACAAAACGACTTTATTCCAATATAATAAAATTATACCTAATGAAATAAATGAGAAAATGTTACAAAAAATGATTATAGGCTAATTCTCAAAATGAAAAAACTGATATTGTTTTTCTTATTTCAAGGTTTTTTTTTTTCAAATAAACAAAATAAATACATTTTTCCAACAAAGGAAAACAATACCTAACATTGAATGACAAAAAAAAACAAGATAAATCCAAAACTACTTTATTCCAACTTAATACAATTCTAGCTAATTAACTAAATGAGAAAATGTTACAAAAATGATTTAAATATAATACTCAAAATGAGATAACTGATATTTTTTTCCTTATTTCGAGTATATTTTTATGCCCAAATAAAAAAAAATTAAAAATAGCAACTGCAAGGAAAACAATACTTGACAAAAATTCGAGAAATTAATTTTAAACTATAGTATAATATAATAATACTTAAAATGAGCAAAATGCAGTCTCTAACCATTATGAGTTACAAATAATATCACAAAGCTCACTGAACAAAACAAATAATTTTATCTTATTATTCAAGGACTAGTTCTTGCATAAACTGATTTCAACCTATCCGAATGGGCTCTTTCTGACAGAATTCTGGATAATGGCTGTTAACCCAAATATGGGTGTTAATCTGTCTAGAAGACAGTGATCGCACTTTTTCTTCAACCTACATTAAAACATTTGCCTTCCTGCATAAACACGTATTCAGAGAGGTTTTTGTGTGAACACTGACTGCATTCACAGCACTGCCTTCCCCCCTTGCCACACCAGTTCATTTGTGCAGTCCCTTTTATACACTTCAGCAATATAAGAAGTGCTTGAGTAATCCATTATTTTTTTTTTAAAGATAAAACTTGGGAAAGAAGTCATTGGTTGCCACAAAACATATATATATTGGTGAAAAAGTAAAGAAGTACATGCATTGTTTAATTGATTTTGCTATAATTGAGGATGTGAGTAGAATTTGATTGAATAATCTACAAACATACATTTCATTAGTAAATCACTAATATAATTTAGGTTAACGGCCCCTTAAACACAAATTGGACTTTTCAACATCCAACCGCAGCTTAATTATCTTTGATTTATGGTTTAATGTTAACAGGAGTGCTGCTGCTCAAGAAACCTCCATCCATCAAGCCAACAACACCTTCATTTACTCGCTTTCAGGGCTGCAACTTGGCTTTACTGTGAAGCGTTAAAGAAAATCCGTGTGGTTTGGATGCTAGGAGATTTTTTCTTCACGTTTTTTGTCATTACATGTTTATTTTATTTTTTATATACTTTTTGTCCATATGGGTTTTTTGAAGGTGTCAATTGCATTATTGATATTGAAAATGCACCAACCCCATATTTGGGTTGACCGGGTGATTCCTATTTTAAAATATATTCGATATCATATTTTATATAATATATTTTCTTAATTCTTACTTTTTGTCATGCCACAACCCCCCCTTGGATGAAGAAGTCCTATCGCTGTCAGGACCAGAATGGAAACAGGCCTCAATTGCGTAACGTTTACCACAAGTTTTATTGAAGGAAAGAGGAAAGGCTGCGCCCACGATCCGGTGTTCGCTGAAAGCGGGAAGCAAGTCGCTCTCGTACTTGGATTGTGATCCAAACACGGAAGTGGATCTTTTGAGCGAGTGATGGTGGTGTCAGGGACGGGAAAAGTGGTCGGTAGCTGGGAATGGGAGAGCAAGTCGTGGTTGGGGTTGGAAACAAGTCGTAAGCCAGAACGGGAGAGTAGACGTAGTTGGGAACAAAAAGGGGTCGTAAGCCGGGACGGGAGAACAGACGTGGTCAGGATCAAAACAGGTCGTAGTCAGAGACAAACGGGAGCAAAAACAGGATAGGTGGGAGTCAGTGTCGAAAAAGGCTTGCTTGTATACACAAAAGGTTTGCAGACAGACTGACAACAGGGGGTTGACAGGAATGGGTTCAAGTAGGGACAGGAAGCCAGTCAGAGCCCACAGCAGTTGGCGCCAAATGAGCGGGCACAGGTGATTCACATCGGTGGTCATGACCATTGTGCCTCCCCTTGTCAAACCATAGTATACTGAAAAATAAAATAACATAAAATCACAAAAAAAATGCATTCAAACTGATCACCCAAATTAAACCAGGAGCATAATATAAAAAAAAACTGAAAAACAAAAATGTATTATATAATTAGTGCAGATTTTTTTAAAAGGTCTGTTCCACTTCGTGTCTGCACTATGCACTACATATAGACAGAATCTAAACAAAACACAACACAGATCAATGAGAGCACCACTGCTCCCCTAGTGTAGTGGAGAAGCAATTGGACTTATCATTGGAGAAGTTTAAAAAAAAAACACATTAACCCAAGGTGAAACACGCCGATGAACCATGGGTTACCATGGATGCATATATGAATAGACAGATAGACGGACGGACAAACGGACGGACGGACGGACGGACAAACGGACGGAAGGATGGGTGGATGGACGGACAGACGGAGAGACGGAGAGACGGAGAGACGGACAGACGGACAGGTGGACAGACGGACAGACAGACAGACAGAATGGTAGGTAGGTAGGTAGGTAGGCATGCAGGTATGCAGGTATGCAGGTATGTATGCAGGTAGGTATGCAGGTAGATAGATAGGTAAGTAGGTAATGTTATTCTCTCTTGCAAGGAAAAGACATTTTGACCTCTTATAGCCTAAAACAGAATAAACTAAAGTCTTTCTTTTCTATTCTGGTCCCGACTACAAGGATCACCACTCTTCAGTGTGTCGCTGACAGGATTAAAGGTTTCTAGCCCAGGGCAGCCAACATTTCAATGATAATTGATTTGTGAGGTTTACACGCGGCATCATCAGAATTGTCAAACAAAACTGGTTACGGACCCAGTGTTTTCCTACTACGTCTCGCCTCTGGGAAAAACATATTTTACGGCCTATTGTGATAAAAAATGCACAATATTTGAGGTTGAGTAAGTTTTACTTTTTATGATGATCTCGGGATCCGTATCTTGGGACTGTTTGTTTTTTTTTTCTTCTAATTAGGGCAACAGCAAAGTGGCACGTTGCAAATCTTGCAGAGGTCTTTTTGAAGAACGTTCTCATTGGGCTTGCTGACCCCCCCGGGCGACTGTAAACATTCCATTTGGCCTTCATGACTCTTCAGTAATTACCCAGACTGCCCCGGGGCCTGACTCACTCCCTGCTTGGCTAGCCAACTGGCTTGTCGGCAGATTTTTTTCAAACTAGCAAAAAGACACAGTTTGCGCACACAACTAAAAAAATAACACAGGCATTTTCAGAAAGATTTTTCACTGTTAAATGAAACTAATGAAGGGCTTGTAAAAGCACTTTCTTAAAAAAGTGAGATTCTTTAAGATGAGAAAATAGATTTTTAGGCTTTTTCTGAATAAATCATCCAAATATGACACCACACACACAATGCACACTCTTAGTCACACACAGAAGCCTGATTGTCCCCTGTTCGGCTCCACTCACTCATTATCTGTATAGCTCCATGTCTGGGGTACGTAAGATTCGAGCCATGATGACCAAGAACCTTCGAGGCTTGAGTAATTAGCTGAGAAATTGTCCAAAAATAGTGGACGTCTTTTTGGAATTGATGGTCACAAAACCTCAGGACTTTTTGAATAAGGGATTTTGCTCTTTTAAAATATTATTTTTGATCACTTTTCTAATGTTTTGTTCAGTGTATTTAAAATGTATTTTTTTTCTTATTTTCAGAAGACTTTATAAACGTAACTTTCAATTACTGTATGGGTCATTTTGCTCATTTTAGGATTTCTTTAAATAAATGTAATATTCTTTGTGAGTCTTGTGTGTATTGTTTCTTGTTTTTGGATGACTACATTAATTTTTATTTTTACTTTACATGTAGTTCTGCTCATTTGAAGAATGAGTTTTTTATTAATTAAATAGATTTGAAACTCTTCCTACTGTTTTGGTCAGTTAAGTTAAGTCAAGTTTAGTTTTTTATTTTGGGAAGATTTTATAAATTTATTTTTTAACTACATTTAAGATAACTTTGCTCATTTTTAAAATTATTTTCTAAATAATTTACAAGACTTTGAACTTTCTCTTGTTTACTTACTATATTTTCAAGTATCATTTTCTTATTTAGGCAGTATTTTTAAATGTATCTTTTAAAATTATTTTCTTGTAAATATTAACATTATATAAAAAATAAGCATTAAGTGCAAATGTTGTTTTCCATATTAAAGTGAAATATAGGTATAATATATATATATATATATATATATATATATATATATATATATATATATATATATATATATATATATATATAAATAATTGTTAACATCTTAATTATTTCTCTAATAATTTTCCTCGCCTTATAGAATATTTTCTACATTTTGGTGAAATAAAATAAAGAAAAAAGTAAAATAGAAAAGTAAAATATTAATTTTCTATTTTAATTGAAAAAAATATTTTAATTTTTTTTTTACAAAACATTAAATGAGCAAAATCATCCAATATAATATATATATATATATATATATATATATATATATATATATATACATACAATCATTCATTGCACAATACTTACATTGTCCTGAAATAATTACGGCAAATGATAACAAATTTTAAATGATTTTAACATAAACATTTGAAAAAAGAAGCAGTTTTTATTTCACATCGCAATGGATTGAAGCAATAAAAATTCAAGTTAAACTTAAGATATCAGGGGCCAAACAGTTAGGCCCTGCCAAAAACAATGTTCTAAAATAAGGATGACTGAATCCTGGAGTTCCTGAGCCCTGCAGCGTTTAGGATTCTCCATAAGCCCATCACACCCAATCCAAACGATTGAGATGTTTACCCAACTCCATCAGATCTCACTGACAATCTGGCGATATCGAACAGCTAAATCTTGCAGGACATCATCCCGGGACAACCTGGATTTGGCATTTCAGCACTTGTGAATAGTATCCAAATCACATTTTACATCTCTGTTTGAAGCTCTTCAATGGTCAGTGGAGTAGAGACTATTTTTCAAACAAGAAACAGACACTGGATCGGATACAAAGGTAAATCATTCTCAGGCGGAAGCATCCGGTAACATGCTGTCAGTGGCTCGTCTCGGCCAATGACAACATGGCCGTGCCGTGCCGGAATTCGAACCATGTATGCCTGAGGTAGGAGGTCATCAGGGCTATCCGAGGTGCCATAGGGGCAACCCCCACCATCGAAGCCACTCCAACCATGCTTGCATGCTCCTGCCAGTGAGATATGTGGAGTGTTTTCCCTTTTTTTAATCCAATGATGTAATCTCAAAAATCCCCTCAGAGGGAAAAAAATCTTCCAAACATTGGACGAGAGCTCTCTTTCAAAAACAATATGTGAAGAGGGAAGCTTACAATCAACCGTGAGGTTCTGCTTGCACATCTGTACAAAGTCATTTTACGTGTTTTCATCTTCTACCGTTACAACGTTGTGACTAGATAGCCCTCTTAGAACACCCGAGTAGCCCAAAATTAATCAAAATAACAAACTGGCATCTTATGCAATTTCCTTTGAAGGTATACAGTATAAAGAACTGAATAAACTTGTTATATTTAAGAAATGTATATTAAACTGGTAGACCTTTAAGCTAATCAGTAATTAAAACAAATAGATCTCAGCTTCAATAAGGTTGGTGAATGCTGTTCTACATGTACTCCCAAGAGTAATTAATGTTCCCACAGTGTCTAAAATGTATCTTTCTTGTACTTTCGAGACAGTCCTGTTTTTAAATATGTATTGGAGGGCACAAGAAAGCAATTTTGGGCAAAAAAACAGAATATTTGTCAAGTCAAGTCATGTTTATTTGTATAGCCCTTAATCACAAAGAGTCTCAAAGGGCTGCACAGACCACAGATTATTGCAAACCACAGACTATTATGTCACCATCCCCTGATCTAAAACTTACATGTGGGCAAATAATACACAGATATTGTCAACATAAAATATAGGTTATTCATATGCTAGAACATAGAAGTGTGTTTTAAGTCTAGATTTAAACAGTTCCACTGAGGTTGCAGCTCGAATTTCAGGGGGAAGTGTATTCCACAGCACCGGGGCCCGAATGGAGAACGCTCTCTAACCAGCGGGTCTCTTCTTGGCTCTTGGGATCACTAGTAGGATAGCATTTTCAGAGCGAAGGCTCCGGACCGGAACATAGGGGGAAATTAAACCTTAAAGATATGAGGGAGCAAGTCCATGCATGATTCTGTATACTACCAACAGAACCTTAAAATCACATCTTAAGCTAACAGGGAGCCAATGCAGGTTAGCTAAAATCAGGGTAATGTAATCAAACTTTCCTGTCTTAGTTAAAAACCTCGCTGCAGCATTTTGTACCAGCTGAAGGCTCTTGATTTTGGACTTTGGGAGACCGTAGAGTAGTGCATTACAGTAATCGAGACGGGAGGTAGCAAACGCGTGAATTGTAATCTCCGCATCCGACTGAGACAGCGTTTTTCCTTGAGGTGAAAAACGTTATTCCTCCACCTTGCCAATATTATAATTTTCTTCTCCAAACAATTCAAGCTTGCACTTTCTCGCTAAAAATATGTAACTAAAGGACGACCCTTTACGAATCGATGTGGAGCTGCCATGATGTCCATAGGACGCCGCTGACAAGCAGAACAAAATAAATGGTGACATTATGCAAAAGTATTTTGGGGTCCTTTTTCAGGGATTTACCCAGTCGAAAGCAAGCAAACGGAAAGTGGTCGGCGGGTAAGAGGCGTAAATAGCTGGTCGATTACATCAAGGCTAATTAGAGGAGTCAGGAAATAACTCTGTCCACTTGAATTTTGTGCTTTGTTCATACGTTGGAAAGAGAATGAAAATCTTTGGAGTTAAAATAGACATCTGAAACCATCCATATATCCATCTATTATCTGCACCACTTCTCCTCAGAAGGGTTGTGGGGGGCTAGAACCCATCCAAGCCATCTTCGGGCAGTGGGCAGGGGACACCCTGAAACTGGTTGCCAGCCAGTCGCAGGGCACGCAGAGCCGGACAACTCACTCGCTCATTCACACCTAGGGACAATTTGGACTGGCCAATTAACCTGACATAAATGTTTTTTTGGAATGTGGGAGGAAACCAGAGTGCCCGGAGGAAACCTACGCAGACAAGAGGAGGACATGCAAACTCCACACGGGGAGGCTGCTGTAGCTGGACTTGAAACTTGAACTTCCAGCCCAGCCGCCGTGCTGCCATCTGAAAACAGGCTGGTCTAAAACTGCTCAACACAGTTTTTGATATTGTTATAAAGAAGAACATATTTGGGTCATTTAAAGTATGTAACCCACATTTTGTTTTTGAGTATTTAAAATTAAAGAAATCGATAGTGCAAGGGAGTTAATTAATTCTGATTTACCCAATTACCTCTTGCACTATTTTAAATAAAATGAAATAATTTAATTTAACGACATTGTAGCAAAGGATTTTTGTTTCTTAGGACTCTGGAAGTTGACTCAAATCATGACCCAAATGGTGTTCTTTTTGTACTAAACCGGGATTTGGTGAGCTTTGTCCCTTCTCACAATGACCCCCTTTTAAATTCCACATGATTTGCACAAAAATGGGGCTCTGTTAGTGCACATCGAGCGCTCAGCATAAAACATACACTCCTTCTCAATAATTTACAGATTCCATCTTGTTGAAAACAAGATGGCAAGGAAGGCTGATAATAGAATATGCTTAAAATAAAATCAGTTCAATCAGATGATGTGATACATTAAAAATAATGAACATTTATTACATTTGTTATGAAAAATAAATTATCACGTTTAAAAATGATGTAATAAATGATCCACGTTTGTGCTACAGTGACCAATTCATAGGTCATTAACCTTTTTGTGATACAGATTAGCGATATGTGTTACTTGTTTGATACACATTTCTAAAATAACAAGATAACGTGTTATTACTATGTTGTGAATGTTTTTATTATGTTTTCACCCTCACCCTCGCTATTTTCAGAACTGGTCCACAAGCTACTCTTCTTAGAGGACTACCAAGTACCCTATGCTGTTACTATGTTATTATTGTGTTATTACCAGGTGTATGTAAAACACTCAACATTATGCAAGTTAAAAACAAAATTTTCAGGAAAATCACAATGATCTACTTTATGAAACAGAACTTAGATAGGACTACTTGGTGCCCGCAAACACCACACTGGTCCCCCCTGCCATAAACAACCATGGTACTGTGTAGTCATTCATGCTGATAATTATATATACAGTGTGACCCGATTTAGCCTGGTTATCAATTCTGACATCTTAACAAGTGTCACGTATAAACCTGCCAAAAACAACCCAACGCAGTTTTCGAAAACGTATGGAGGATGCCAGCGCACTGACAAGCGTAATAGTGGACAGGTGTTGAGTCGGGTTGCCGTTCCAGTAAGTGGGCCCCGCCACCTGCACGCCAGGGATGTGCCGGGCTTGAAAGCTGGCGGTTGCCCGGAATGCCCCAAAGCAGGGCTCTCAAACACGAGGCCCGCGGGACGATAGTCAGCGGCTCCCTTCCCAAAAAAAGAATCTAAAAAAAAAAAAAAAAAAAAAATATATATATATATATATATATATATATATATATATATATATATTTGGATTGATTTTCATTTTAAGGTTCAATTTTTATTATTATTAATTAATTATTAATTGTTGTATATTTGGGGGGGGGAGTTTGATGTTTTTCTAGCAGCAAGGAGTAGGTAAGAGAAAGATATTTGGAAGATTTTATGGTGATTGTTTCCATCATGATTATAAAGTTAAAGAACTGTTAATAAAGGTAATTGAACTGAATAAAATTATTCATTTTTATCTAGTCAGCAACTACATGTGGTTTCTTCTGTAGTTTATACTTCCCATATCATTATCATTTTATTTATTTATTCCCGATTGATTTATCCAAGTGATTTCATGTTGGAAAAAATAGGATATTAGGAAACATCGAAATGTCTTTATCGGAGCTTTTATTGCGAAAAACCTGATGCGGCGGAGCGTTACCCAGACCCGGTTGCCAGAGGCCTTCAGGCAAATTGAGTTTGAGACCCCTGCCCCAAAGTGTGGAGTTTTTTTTTCGTTATCATCGCGGAGAAGTGATGAACCGTGAAGGCCTGATCAGGTATCTTCAGTCACTTCCTCACCTTCTGCATCGGGCTGTAATTACACACTCTTATATTATCCCGCCGAGCTTTACAGTGCTAACGGAGTAATAAGGACTCTGTGGAAGGAAAATAAATAAATAAACAAAACTTCACCTAACATGCTCTCTGTTTGCTTGTCCAGAGAACAGCTGATGCTTAGCAGCCACAATCCAGGTGTGTGGAATAGGCAAATGCTCACTTTTTTTTTTCTGGTATGCTGACACTTGAGAAAACTTTTTTTAGGTGGGGCAGAATGAAAACACTGTAGAATGAATGCACTGGCATGTCCAGTGTACCGGCGACCAGACTTAACCTGCACTGGTGTAAGGAGGCAGTAAACTATATGGTTTTGAGAGTGAATGTGTTTTATATTATTCATAATATGGAGTAGACCCTAGGATTATGGCTTTAATCTGTTCTAAGGTGGGAGATCACAGGGTTAAATTGTCGTATGATGGGGCATAGAAATCTATAGTAATTCGCTTATGTATTTCAAACCTTTAGTGTGCTAGCAAAAAACTTTACATTTGTATATGTATATTAAACATAAGCAAGAAAAAAGGTAATTTTATTTAACTTTGGTGTAATGTGACCTAAATTGGTTGAGTGGAGTTAGTGGGTGGATGCAAAGGGGGGAGAAGACGGCGTTTGAAATTAAAACTAACAAACCTTCATTGCCTGGCAGTGCTGAGCCAATAAAAGAATAGATATGGCTGCTTGGAGTGTACAATGGTAGGAAGCTGCAGTACCTAATTTGGCTTCCAAGCAGTCATTACGAAAGTAGATGTTTGGAGATTTAGTTGGTATTTATTGCGGGTGCCTTGACACAAAACATAGCTACTGACACTCGCGAACTCCTAAAGTGCAACTGTGTAAATTTTCTCGAAAATCGGTTCAGCTGTTTCGGAGCCTATAAGTCACATACAAACACACGAACACAAATCGGGATTTATGAACTAGTTTAGATTTAGATAAATAGGTTCAGATTAGATTTGGAAACTCCCACATGCAAAAAGTGTAGATATATTGGGATAACGATATAAGATATATTTGATATATTAGATATATTTTGATATATTAGATATATTAGATATATTTTGATATATTTAGATATATTTGCTATAGTCTCCTAATTATTTTAAATAAGTGTCTTTTGGACTTTTGATTTTGAGAAAAATCTGGTCCACTACGTTTTAGATCAAGTCTGAAAATGGATATCTAAAATGTAATTCTGTTCAGCCCATCCAATTAGCAAAATAATGTTGTCAGAAATAGCTGCTGTCATAATAATAATAATAATAATTTCCTTTGTATTGTCATTCTTTGTAACAATGTACACAGAACGAAATGTCGATACACCTGACCCGTTGTAGCGAGCCGATGCAGCCGCAGCCAACAGAGGGCGCCGCCATTTTACCAATTAGGTATGACATGTTCACTTGTTAAAAATCAGCCCTCCAAAAGTTGTGTTTTTAACGTTTTTAAAAAGTACTTGTTCTTTTCATGCCTCACTTTTCAGCCAAATACAAATTTTGGATGTAACATTAGTGTTGTTAAATTCTATTTTTAGCATCTTAGCGACCTGTTTCTGATGGGTAGGAAGGTAGGCCTTTTTGCTTTCTTTCTCTAAGTCAGCAAATGATTACGTACATTGCTTTAACTGTTTGTTTGGACATCTTTTACGAAAAAAAAAAAAGTTCAATAACTGTTAAAAACTTGCCCAAGGAGTTTTTAAATGCGGTCTATCCAGCCTTCTATATTGCAGATTTTACTTGGCTCAGGAATGTAAACCCTGTGATGGAGGGACTATTTACTGTAATTGTCTCGTTTTATGTTTACTTTTGACAGTAAACTTCAACTGGTAACGGCAATAAATAGCTGCAGGGCTCTTTTTTGATACGGCTTAAGCTAATGGAGACAAAGAGTTTTGTGAAAATTTGAAGAACTCGCACCCACTAGGATAAAGCTCAGTTCTCTGTGACTGGATCAAGGCCCTTGAAAACCGTCGGTTCAAGTCACAAATTAATCTGAGCGCTTCACCTCTGTCCTCTAGCACGTTCAAATTCACTATTAACAATATTCAGTTCTGTTTCAGTAGTCTTTCAGACTTTTACCTAGCTTTGGTGTTTTTTCCATACTTTACAGTACTTAAGTCATTTTTGGATCATTTTGGTAATTTTTGGGGTCGTTGGTCAATCGTTTTTTTTAATTATTTTTCTATCGTTTTTTGGTATTTTTCTTTTTCGTTTGTTTTTGGTCGTTTTTCAGTCATGCTTTCTTCATTTGCACACTTTTGAGTAACATCTACTTTGCTATTTAACAGTACTTCTACATTTTTTTCTAGAACTTTTTCATGCTTTTCAGTACTTTATCATAGTATTTCGTCCTGTGGGCTTCCGATTTTTGGTTACTCTCGCGTTTTTGAGGGTCATTTCAGTTGGCAGAAATCTGAGCGCTTCACCTCTGTCCTCTAGCACGTTGGAATCCACTATTTAGTTTGATAAACCCGATGGTAGGGGTGGGCGATACTGGGAATTCTAGTAGTAAATGCATAGTAGTAACGATCGATACCGATCTGATACTTTTTGCTTGAAAATGTCATGATCATTGAATAATTGAACACCCCCTGGATTTGTTTATATTTCCGATAAACACAGCACAAATGTTTAAGGCACTTAAGCCATGAGGCTCTTTAACTCCACCCGGCAGAGTAAAGGCCCACATTAAACCACACCACCTACATTGGATATTACCGAATCTTACTGCAATATGTATTCTGTGTAGCACTATTTAGTTACGCTATATAACACGCTACAGTGGGCATTTGCACGTCACACTGGTTATTTGTATATTGTATTCTTTTGGCTTTATTATTGTACTGTTCTCAGCTCAGGTATGCTGCTGGAAATGTGAATTTCCCTTCGGGGATGAATAAAGTATCTATCTATCTATCTATCTATCTAGTGTTTCATTTTTTTTTTATTAAATAGCTACAAGGAAAACTTAGTCGTTATAAAAAAACACATCAAAACTGAAAATAAAGTGAGAAATACAAATAGTGTAAACAATACAATCTAAAAAAAAATACTTTTACTGAAACAAATGTTTCAGAACTAAATTCAAGAAAATGAAAGAAACAAAAGAAATATTGTTACAAAGAAGCCCTTTTGGCTCTGCTACAATAGTGACAACAGATTTTCCAGGTTTTTGTTCAGGAACAGTAGTATGTTTACATTTTTGGTCGCATCTCATTGCCCTTTGTAGGGTGAACTTTTTGTTCATGTATTTCTGTAAATGTGCCACAGTAGCGGTCCACTTTACCACACAAATTACATCGGCATTGTCCTTTTCCTATGTTGAAAATTAAAAAAGTCCACACCTCGATGCGCTTCTTGTTTGCCTCTTTTGGCGTAGGCGCATAGAATAGGCCATCTTTTCTGCCTGGCAAGCAGGATGCAGCGCAAGGCCAGGTGAGAGGTGCTAAAGTGTGCCTTTCAGTCACCAGCTATGCCATAAACATGGAAAGTGGCAGAGGGCACCAGCTGAGAGAAAAAAAGGGCTGCTCTATCCAAATAAAATTGGTGGTGGAATGAAGTATCGATAATTGGATCGTCCCTACCCGACGGGTGTGTCTCACTCTCAGCGTTAAGATTCTTGAGGGGGACGCACTTCAGCTGTCCACAATAAATCGACGGCGTATTTCCTTTGGTATAAAAATAACACTGTCCCATTTTCATCACGGAGCACTTCATTAAAAAAGAAAAAAACTTCCCTTTCACTTTGGGAATTCCGGTCTTCTGACTTGTTCGTTGTGACCCAAATAGGAGACCACACCTACACGGACGGAAACATGAGCTCTTCAAGAGTGGACCTGAGAAAGACTATTCCTCAAAGTGAAACCATATGAGGCCAAGCTTTTCTCCGGCCCTGTTTGCTTGGCCTCTCCGAAGGAAATGTGACAGCGGCGCACAGCCCAACGTTTATTTGTGTTTTTCACACTTTGGGCCAGATTTCTTCATCGTTAGGTGAACCCCTTTCAAATCAGTGACCCGAGGACAGATAAGATTCAGGCAGCATTCAAAAACAGACTTTGTTTACATACAAGACTAAAACGTTGAAGTTTTGATGTCAAATATGGCGAGGGCTAGAGCCACTGTTCCATGAACATCTGAGATATAGTAAATATTTTAAATTCAATTCTTGTTCAGTTAAACTCCTTATACAACCCTTAGCGAAAAGTGTAGAATCACCAATCTTGGACAAGTACTCACTCTGACATTTTATTCTCGAGAAAAAAACTCAGATCACAAATATGAAACATTCGTAAGGTCATTTCAGAGTGCAACTCCTTAGCATTCAGAAACACTCAAATAAATTAAGAAAGAACATTGCAATGGTCAGTAAATGTTACTTTTATAGAGCAAGTGCAGGTAAATATATATGAATCAATCCATTCCGAGAAAAAAAATATGGAATCATGAAAAACAGACAAAGAAATAACTCTCAAAACATATCACTAGTATTTAGTTGCACCACCTTTGGCTATTATAACACTTTGCAGTCCTGAGCCATGGATTTGATGAGTGACAAAGACTATTCTTCATCAATCTGGTGCCAACTCTCTTTGATTGCAGTTGCCAGATCATCTTCGCAGGTTGGACCCTTGCTGTGGCCAATTTTTTTTCAACTTCCACCATAGATTTAAAATTGGGTTGGGATCTGGGCTATTTGCAGCCCATGGCATTGACTAGATGCGTCTTTCTCCAAGGAATGGATTCACAGTTTTTGCTCTGTGGCACGATGCATTGTCATCTTAGAAAATGAGTTCATCATCCCCAAACAATTTTTCAATTGAAGGAAAGCTGTCCTGAATGTCAATGTGAACTTGTGCATTTATTGCAGATTTGACCACAGCCATCACCCCAGGGCCTTTGCCTGACATGCAGACCCATATCATTGAGGACTGTGGGGATTTTTTTGTTTTCTTTAGGCAGTGTGCTTTGTAATTCTCACCGGAACAGCACCAAAAAAAGTTCTAGAATCATAATTGATGATAACCTTCATCCAGTCATCCACAGTCCATCATTGCCTCTCCTCAACCCATTGCAGTCTTGTTATTTTGTGTTTAAGCTTCAAGGATTGTTGCCTTTTAGCTTTCCTATATGAAAATCCCATTTCCTTCAGGCGATTTTGCAAATTTATATCACATACATTGACTCTAACCATTTCACTATTTGTCTTGTTGTGCATTTTCCGGGTTTCAAGACACATGGCCCTTAGTTGTTTGAGAAGTTTGGTGATCCAGTCTTTGGTCTTAAGAGAAATCTCTGTTGTTGGAGCCATGATTCTTGCCAATCCACTTAGTCCAGGAGCCATCTAAGGTGTGATAACTGCACAGTTTTTAACTGTTGACCAACAAGCAGACTGAATCTAAGTCAGGTGCCCAATTAAGGAAAGGAAATTGATTGGGTAAAAGCTTTGTACGCACTACATTCAACTGAAAGTAGTTATTTGGACTGCTACTGTCTGAGCCCTTGGTGAGCAATCGCTGGACTAGCAACAAAAGTTCAATTTATGTCATTAGACCTGAGACAGACTAGTTCAGCATTTGCTTGGTTGACATGTGTAGAAACTTTTGCTAGCGAAAGACATATAAAAGCTTTGTACACACTACAATCGACGGGATGACAGAAGTAGTTATTTTGACAACTAACGTCTCAGCTTTTAGCGAACTATCAGTGGGATAGCAAACAACAAAAACAAAAGGTCAACCAAGGACATTAGGCCTGAGACAAACTAGGGCAACAGTTGTCCCTTGTAGCATATAACACAAAATCCTGGATGTTACTAGTTGGTAGTTAATGAAAATGGTTAATCTTTTTTCATGTGAGTAACATGTAATGCTAACCAAAAAGCAGTGTCAATATAGTGTCACAAATATAATCTATAATTAAAATAATCGCTTTAAAGTTTCTCTGTTTAAAAGTGGATAATTCCTTTTCCTGGATTTTAACATGTTTTCCGGAGTGGTGCTTTGAGTAACTATAGCAGTGCTAGCAAAAAACTATGGTTCTAGGACATTACACCAGATATAGTTTAGCTTAGCATTTACAATGTCGAAACTAATTTAAACAAAAATTGTTTTCAAATTAGTCCAAACGTAAATGTTTTTAGTTCTTCACTTGTATAGGACGCAAGATTAATGGTACCAGTCGGCTATTCATGAAAATCTTTATGTGGGTAGTTTGTTGTGCAAATGAACCTTCTTTATTAATATAGTGTCGCAAATACAGTATAGAATCAAGAAAAACTACTTTTTTAGTGCACGCTATTTAAAAGTGAATATTAATTTTCCTGCCCAGTTCAGGGTGTCCCCTGCCCACTGCCCGAGGACAGCTGGGATGGGGTCCCGTACCCCCGTGACCCTACTGAAGATAAGCGGTGCAGATAATGGATGGATGGATGGATATTTATCTTATTGGTTTCAAACATACTTTGGGCAATAGTGCTTGAAGTAACTCATTAAACTGAGTATTTGGTGGGTAAGTTAGTACGAGTACAGAATTTTGATTTTTGGTGCAAATTCCAGTTTTCACTGTAATGTTTAAAATCAGAGTTCACACAGTTTTTGTGTAGTTTAAAATATAAACATTATTGATACAAATAGTCAAAATGATTTTGTCATGATTACTGATGTGACTCACCTGTGCCTGCTCATTTGGCGCCAACCGCCGCGGGTTCTGAATGGCTCGCTGTCACAATTTGAACCCAGTCCCGTCAGTCCCCTGTTGTCAGTCCATCTGCGAACCTCAGTGTATATTAGGCAAGCCTTTTTTGACCCTGACTCTCACCTGTCCCATTTTTGCTCTCGTCTGTCTCCGGCTACGACCTGTTTTGATCCTGACCACGTCTGTTCTCCCGTCCCGGCTTACAACCCCCTTTTGTTCCCGACTACCTCTACTCTCCCGTTCTGGCTTACGACTCGTTTCCGACCCCGACCACGCCTTGCTCTCCCAGTCCCGGGTACCGACGAGTTTTTCCGTCCCTGACACCGCCATCGCTCGTACGGAAGATCCACTTCCGTGTTTGGATCACAATCCAAGTACGAGAGCGACTTGCATCCCACGTCCAGCGAACACCGGATCGTGGGCGCAGCCCTTCCTCTTTCGTTCAAAAAAACTTGTGGTAAACGCTACGCAATTGGGTCCTGTTTCCGTTCTGGTCCTGACAGCGATAGGACTTCTTCATCCAAGGGAGGGTTGTCAGGTTTTAAATAGGCTATTCAAATTATCACAAAAGTTTAGTTAATCATTGTAATATGTTAATTTCACTTTTTGCCTTGTGCTACTAGAATACATTCCTCTTATTGTCAAATTTATGAGGTTTAACTTCTACTTGCGGCACATAACTTTTGAAAAAACTAATAACAGAAAATTCCATCCTTTACAGTACATTTGTCTCAATTTGTAGCATCCAATTCGATGAAGGTTCCTTCTTGTTTTGTCAGCTGAAACCACGACGCCCCCTCAGATGTGGACATAATGTTCTCAACTGTCCAAATGTGTTATCATTCAATTGGCCCCGGTGCAAAGACGAACGGCGTCACACTGAGAGCTGTTTCTAATATTACGCTCCCCACCAGGATGCTGCGCCATTCTAAACAACTACGACCACAATAACAATACGCATCTTGTTCAACGCGAAATGGCATGCACATGCTGGGAAATGCCTTGGAGGACTATAATTCTTGATGTAATACAACACACATTCTATGTGGGGCAGTGATCTGATGTTAGAATCGAAGGGAAAACTAACATATGCCATGCGCTAGTAAAAAAATAAATAAAATGAACTGATGATTTTCATGGAAAGCCAAATCTGATTAAAAAAAATTGGTTTGGCAGCAAAATGGCAGGCCTATTTGTACCAAGATTTTATGCTAAAACCATGACAAGAACTTAATTTAAAAATAGTGATGATAGGAATCAAAATTTTGCTAATATCTAGTTTATCGACTCATAAACCTTTTTGCTTGTACATTAATCATTGGTCACTTGGCTGGTGAATGACCCTGACGAAATAATGGAACAAAATCGCTGGATAGCTAGCTAGACTAATGGAAGACCTACTAGGTAGCAGGTTAACGTGTTAAGTTTGTGGTTACAGCCAGAGCAGGAATTTAATCTACTTATGGCAATTCATAAAAATAATTCACAAGGTTTTGCTAATGTTAGCATATCATATAAATTAGCACAGGCATAAATCCTTCATCCCTTGACTCTTAAAACCAACCTAACTGTATAAGGTTACATTAGCAAGATAGCTAGTTGGCTGGAAGTTAAAATAGAGCGCCTGCTAGTTGGTCAAATAGAAAGCTTGTTAAGTTTTTAGGTGAATCCATGATAGGAGCACAATTGTGATCTCAAGACAGTCTCTATAGGCAATATTTTCTAATTTTTATACTGACAGTCTTATCTTATGTTTCCTCTGTAAAGTCTTTATTACATGTTTACCCTAGAAGGCCATGTCTAATCTCGTTTGACAACGTTGATACCAATGACAATAATGTCAACTCACCTCTTCAGACGTGCCTATTCTTGAACATATGCCTCACACACCGCCCCTTTTTGCTATAATGTGTTTTGTTGGCTATTTAGTACTTGCTTGTTTTACTCTTGTTTTACTCTTCGTTTATTGTTGTGTCCTAATTATATGTACAGCGACCTTGAGTGTCCCGGAAGGCGCTTTGAAAAACAATGTATTATTGTTATTATTATTATTATTAGTATTATCATTATTATGATCAATATTATCATAATTATTATTATTAATCAAGTTTTGGCTAAATAATAATTGCAGAAAATGTTTTGTTAACATGTTTTTAGTCTATTCATGAACCGTTTTGCATGGCAAATGATTATTTGTCTCCTGGTTGGTATCTTGGTTGGCTGCTTGGTTCCTTCATTGCTTAGTAAAAAAACAAGCATTAGTAAGATAGCAAGTTGGCTAGCAAGCAAGGATGTGAGCTAGCCACAGAGCCAACTCATAAAGCTCTTAGCCGAACCAAGGCAGGAAGTCAATCTAGTGAGGCTAATTGATAATAATACGAAACATTTGCTGATATATTGTTAGTCTATTCATAAATCATTTTGAGAGCGCATCAATCTTGGGTCACAGGGTCCGTAAACAAACCTGACAGGCTAAAATTATCAGTAGCAAGATAGTTGGTTAGAAAGATATAAAGCCTTCTAGCTAGTCAGACAGCAAGCTTGTTAAGCGCATAGCTGAACCAAGGGCAGGAATTTACAGTAATTTAGTTAGGCTAATGTTTTGCTCATTTGTTGTTCTTCTATTTATAAAACATTTGGTGTGTACTTCAATCATTAATCAATTTGTAGCTAGATGGCGATACAAAGATGAACAGATGAACTACTCATAGGTGATACAGAAAACCAACTAGAAAAAAAGACAAAATAAATAAGGAACCATAGCAAAAGATACACAGATGTTGCCTTAAGAATTTTAATTATCTTAAGTAACACCTCTTAGAACAATTTGAGATGAGTGTTGGATGAAGTTAGTCAAAGTTATGTGGTTCTTTCACAGAAGTTACTCTAGCGAAGTGAAGGTGGAAGATGTGGACACAGCTGCTGAACTGATGGATCAAGCATGACCCGTCCAGCCGAAGTAAGCCCCATACTCCCATCCCTCCTACATAAAACCAAACACGCCAGCCTTCATTCAATTCAAGAACATTACAATTGTTATGATTTATGCCTAACTGACTGGAGCGATGTCCAATACAAAGCACTCACTTCTAAATTGCACCGACTGTTTGAGGTTTCTGAGTATTCCGGGGTTACAGCTGCGGTTTCACCGGTGTAAATCCTATTTCCCCTCCCACGCCAGGGGCAAAATGTCTTGCCTTTCCCACCCGGTCAGATGCCAGCGAATGTGACAGACGGGGGAAGTGACTCACTTCTCTCATGACAACACTTTATCTCGCGCATCATCACTTGTCTCGTTCAACTGCAATGTCAACGCGTTCGTCCTTGTCTTGTGGTTTCGCCGTTGTAAAGGCTGAAGACAAAGTGCTGTTTCTTATCGCACCACTGCTGGTTCAAACTGTTAGGTTAGGTAAAAAACACAAACACCCCAACTAAGCATTACTTAAAAAATGGTAGCATTAGAAAAAGAAAAACAGGGTAGGGTTTTTTGAATTTGGCAAACATCTGCACTCAAATCGTTTTTTTCTTGACTGAATATATAAATATATAATCTATTCAACAAGAAGTTACTTGAAATATGATATGAATAGTATGGAAAAAACTGAAACTATCCAAAGATTTAAGGCGTTTTCAATGGTAGCTTACAACATTTAACTACAAAATCTGCAAATTTCAAGAAGTGTGTCACCTCTGTTATTATAATACTTGTTATTGATAAAAAGTGAAAACATACAAAAAATAAAATCGTTAAAGTGGGAGATAAGTCTTTTTGAAATAGTAGTGACGATTTATCAGTTTGATGGTTGATTGGTTGGTTGGTTCGGATGGATGGATGGGTCGAGTTTGGTTGTTTTTTTGTTTTGTTTGCTTGCTTGTTTGGTTGGTTGGTTGGTTGGTTGGTTGGTTGGTTGGTTGGTTGGTTGGTTGGTTGGTTGGTTGGTTGGTTGGTTGGTTGAAAAGCTCAATTTGTTTAGCCACGCTCATGCCAAGATCCCTGTCCCACGTCCTCAATCCTTGACCAACACAGGTAGGGAAGATCTCAATCAGCCCAACTGCAGCTGCCAACAACCATTTTTGGTTAGTCAAAGTCGATCCACGTTTTGACCTGTCAAATTTTAGTATTTGATTTCATCTCCTGATTTTTGCCCGACTCTCCTGCTAACCCCTTGCCTCTCCTCTTCCTCCTAGACTCCCTCCGAACCAAAAATGTCTCTCCAGCCTCATGTTTGGCCCACCTTCGCCACTCCCTTTGTTGAATTTGGAGAGAGCCCCTTCAGACTCTGATTGGTAAATTTGACAAAGGTTAAGAAACACTTGTCTCTGTTTTGTTTTTATACAAGTTCATGATAAAGTTACTGTCGTATAGTGGAAGAAAAGTGAAAGTGTCTGCAATTATTCCCCGTCATTTTCGTTCTTTAGTTACAATTCTAGAGTATTATTGATGAAGACCTTAGCATTAGTTTACTGCAATGTAAAAGTGTTAATGTCTTCGACAAAATTGCACAATATCATCGTGTTCACAATCGAAATCACTCGGCCAAAAGTCATCCTGTTTGGCAGGCTTTTGGAAACCACCAGCTGGCAAAAGTTTTTCGAAAAATAGCTCTGTGGTAGATTATATTGCACCTTGAAGCCTAAAAATGTTGTCCCTTTTCTATAGCCGAGAACCAAAAAGGCAAAACAAAACGATTTGAGGTCTGCGAAAAATAAGAGGCAAGATGAGCTGTGGATTGTGTTTGGGTTTGTCGCTAGCACCCACGCTATGTTCCTTGGCACCAGATGTCTCTGTTGATGATTTCAGATGCGCAAAAAAAGCCAGCAGAACAAAGCCTTGGGATATCTGAGACTCTTTGAAGGGATAAGTCAGGGTAAAAATAAGAAAATTGTTTACATTTGGATTCATTCCAAAATAAGGGTTTTTTTTTGTAATGAACTCTGGCTTACAGTAGCTTTAAACGGAAAAATAAAATACAAAAAAGGCTGGGAGTGAACAATGCTCTTGGACTGAAAAAAAGTCCATTGGAAAAATAGTAAAATGTTGTAAAAAGGAATTCGAGTAATATTGTGTTCATTAGGGGGTGTGATGGAAGATTTGTTTCTGTGTTGTTTGGTGATTGTCACATTATCTGGTAAGAATAATTTGCATTTTATCATATCAGGTAATTTGGCTAATTTTGAATTATATTCATTTCATGTCATGATGATTGATCAGTATCACCTGTGCCCGCTCGTTTGGCACCAGCCGCTGTGGGCTACCTGATTGGTTCCCGTCCTTTTTAAGCTCAGTCCTTTCACTCGTCTGTTGTCAGTCCGTCAGCAAACCTCTGTTTCTACAAGGCAAGCACTTTGACTCTGACTCCTATCTGTCCAGCTTTTGCACCTGTTTTTCCACCAATCCATTCCTGATTTCCCCGTTTGTCTCTGGCTACGACCTGTTTTTTGATCCTGACAACTTTTGCTCTCCCATCCCGGCTTACGACACGTTTTTGATCCCGACCACATTTTTGCTCTCCATCACCTGCTCCGGAAGATCCATTTCCGCATTCGGAACACGATCCGATTCTGTGAGAGGCTTGCTTCCCGCGTCCAGTGAGCACTGGATCGCGGGCGCTGCCCTTCCTCATTCCCTCAATAAACTTGT
This sequence comes from Urocampus carinirostris, assembly GCF_059441175.1. Taxonomy (NCBI): domain Eukaryota; kingdom Metazoa; phylum Chordata; class Actinopteri; order Syngnathiformes; family Syngnathidae; genus Urocampus; species Urocampus carinirostris. Next base: position 26,228,422 of record NC_142355.1, read on the forward strand.
GATTAACGTTACGCATCTTGGTCCTGATTCCGTTCTGGTCGTGACATTTTATCTTGCTTAAAGGTTTACATTTAAAAAATGAAGTAAAAATATTATTTGATATGTTTTTGCTAATTTTAAGTTATTTCTGTCATGCATACTCTCTATATCGGTAACCAGCACCAATCATCTCCCTGCTCTGTCGCTGCACCCTGATCGGTTCCACCTGTCTGTTCTCGTTTAACACCAGCTGTTTTGAATCCCGTGCCAATCAAACTCTGTATCTAAAGCCCTGCCCTACAGCTTACTTTTGTCAGATTGTCTGCAAAGCTTACACCCGGAATATGTTTGTCTTCACTTCTGACTCTGAACCTGGACCTGTTCGACCCTTCTGCCTTCTCTTCTGCCCCGGTTTTTCAGACTCGTGTTTTACCTACTCCAAGACCTGCCACACCAACCTTGTGGCTCGGTTTCCTCTTCGTTCCATCTTTCAAGCCATCTTCCTTAAAGGTAGTCCCAAATCTCCACTTCAAGATTTCTCTTCACTCCAAGACCCTCTCTCCCGTTTCCCCCATCCCCAAATAAACTTTCTTAACGTGACGCAATTGTGGCCCTCGTCTGTCTGATCCGACACAATGTCAGACATATTCTTTCAATAAAATATGAAATTAATTGTCTTCCAAATCAGGTTAGGCATTTTTTTCCTAATCTGATATAACCATTGTAATAAATAAATTATTAATAAATGAGTACATTTAACCATATTTTGCTTTGTAATAAATTAATAATTAGATACATTGAAAAACAGAGTTGTTATATATATATATATATATATATATATATATATATATATATATATATATATATATATATATATATATATATAAAATTGTAATGATAAAAGTGCAATAAAGAAAATATAGCATCATAACAATGCCTCGATGAGTACATTTCACATCTGTTTATTGAGGTATTTATAGATGTATTGTTTATTTTTTATGTATTTCTAATGAAACCACTTTATTGAATCATTCATTTATGTATTTATGTAATTTATTTCAAAACATTCACCTATTTTTCAAGGAACCAATTCATTTTTATCTATTTAGATATTCAAATGTTTAAATGCACGAATAATTTGAAGATAGAGAAAAATGTACGAAATGCAATGTCCTTTATAGGAGAAAAATCCTTTAATGTATCACAAAGGACCTAACGTCAATGCCACGCAGTTTGTTTTTCAACAATGCGTATTTTACAATATGATACTCATTATTTTGGAGTAAAAAGGTTTTTCCTCAGTATCAGTATTGTCACACACTGCTGCCCGTCAATGCTGACGTCCGGCTCGTTTCTGGAGTGTGGAATGGCGCCTTACACTGCAAATCAACAGCAACCAGATGAAGAAGGTGCTGTATCTGATTTAGATCAGGAGGATTATCCTGCTACTGGTAACCATAGAAACAGCACTATCTGATTCATGTGGGGGGAGGAAAAACCTACCCCAAAAATGGCCTAGAGAGGGATGGGCGCCGCTAGGCTGTACTTGCCCAAGACACTACACAGGAACTGGTGTACCAACGAGCACTTAAGGGATCCATGAACCATGTGTACACATATGTGTGTATGAGTACAGTTAATGCTCAATTCATATTCTGAGGGTGGAGTTCTAATAATAAAGTATAACAAATCCATGAAATAGAAGCCATCATCTTTTTACAATTATCAAGAATAAATACTATTTATTGTACACTGAAGCCAAAGAACAAACCCTTATACAGGCTCAAACTATTTTAGACAGTAAAAGAATAAAAGTACTGTTTAAATGTTTTTCACTGAACTGAAAGCAGATAGACTATTTATCCAATCAAAATGCAGAATACAATGCACAATCCATTAATGAAGTAATGAGAATGTGAAAAGTGAACCGCGTTATAGTGAGGGTTCACTGTGTTCATTATTTGTAATAACCACAATAATATACTGTAGAATAATCTTTCTGTTTACTTTTTTTATTGCAGCAGGGATGTATTCCCAAAAGCAGGGGTCGCCAATATGCTACAGTAGCCAGCAGAACAGTTAGCACACCTGTCAACCTGTACGGTTTTGCCGCACAAAGTACGTTTATTATGCATTTTAAGACGTGTACGACGTACGAGAAAATCTGTACGGAAAGACGTAAATTTGTCAATTATGGGTACCATCCGGTATACACCGAATATCACGAAACGGCAAGTCAATCAAGTGAAACGAGTTCGCCGCGGAAGCCTCTATCTCGGTATCGTTTTATTTTTTTTGTTGCAAACGAAGCGAGCAGTTTGATGTAGTGAAAGGAAGTCCGTCTCTTTTTAGAAAACCGGCTTTTTCGGCTAAACTTATCAAAGAGAGCCGGCTCTCAAACGGCTCACTTGCTTTGATGCATTATATTACGAATCATTATTGTTGTATAAAGAAGTTAAGAAAACAAGGAAGTATAAAATTAGAAAATGAAAAAAGACAGGTTTGTGGTTATCCCTTTAATCAGTATATTAACACTCCACTTATTGAAACATAAATATTTTGTTTGTTTGTTGTACATGATTCAATTGTTTGTTTGTTTGTACATGATTCAGATTGAATCGTTTCTTGTACATGATTCAATTGTTTGTTTGTTTGTACATGATTCAAATTGAATCGTTTCTCCGGCGCCGTCACGAATGGCAGCCACTCCAGCAGCTCCCGTGTTATTTTCGATTGTTCTCAGTTATTTTCGATTGTTCTCAGCTTAGGGATGCTGCTGGAAAAGTGAATTTCCCTTCGGGGATGAATAAAGTATCTATCTATCTATCTATCTATCTATCTATCTATCTATTACCAACAATAATTTAATGCAGAAAATGAATTTATAATTTGAATAAGAAAATGTACTATTCTACTTAATTATATTTGCGTGTATTTTTTTTCTTCTACAGTGAACGTCCAAGCTACTTCATTTTTGAACTTTTTTTATAATAAACCTCATTCATGTCGATCTCACAACAAAATGTTAATTAACAATATTTATGATATAACTAAACACATGTACAATATAACATGTTAAACTACATAAATAAACATGTTTAAGAAAAATATATGGTGTAAGATTATTTTGTATTTTGTAAGGGAAAATACGGAGCCGTGGAGGTTGACAGGTATGGTATGAGTTAGCATCTCACGGTCATTGTAATTTTCCCAGAAATTTGAAAACGTCTTTTGTTGCGTCTCTCCATCAAAAAGGTCAACAATTGTCTGACCCCTTTTACTCATTTCATCTTTGGTTTTCGCCTCCGGTTTCATTCTCGAGTGGCATGGCTTCGTCTTAAACCAAGCGTGACTGCGCAAACTGAGAGCACTTAAACATAATCACTGAGAGCTTCTTTTTGAATCTTACGCTGGTGACAGCTCATATCCGCAATGACAGAGCCGCCCTCTGCATTCCACTTGTTACCTTGTGTGCATCATCTGCTTCTGAGTGGCTCCAAAATCCTTGAAAATAAAGGCTGTGTGGCTCGATCCAAATATTGATATTATTGATACTGAGAGAGTATTTGAATCAGATGGAACTATTGAATTAAGATTGATACTGTATTCCCCATTTAATTATCAAAAAAATGTTTGTTAGCGTGTCATGACAAGTCATGTTTATCCCTATAGTCCTTAATCACAAAGACTCTCAAAGGGCTGCACAGACTATTGCAGGGTACAGACATTGTTTACACTATCCCCTGACCTAAAACCTACATGATGGCAAGGAAACAGTCAAAAGACTCAGCATGGGGAAAATGAAGAAACCTTGAGAAGGGACTGCACATGAGGTAATCCCCCCTTCCAGGAGGACCAGGCCGCAATGGATGTTGCATTAACTAAATTAAAAATAAAATATAAAATAATTAAAGTAGGTCCAGAAGAAAAAACAAAATAGACAAGAGAACAGTAGTGAAAATTAGCTAAAGAGCTGTGAGCCGTCATCATGGGAATATACTTACATTGTGATTTTCAAATTTGATCCCATTGTAGTTGCCCTTTTTTTGCACTACTGATTTTTTTTCCGAATGAAGGGTACCTTATTTTCAGGGCAGACAATGAGGAGCATCTAGTTATAAGATGCGCCTTCAAATATGCCCCCTTATAAAGGGCACCTGACTATAAAGCGCATGAGATTAAAACAGAAAACAAAAACGAATTTCATGGAACGTAAATATTGGGAAATCTGGTTTCACAGTTAAAATGAATTAATTCATTCATAAACGGTTACCGTATGTAGAAGCTGGGATGGGCTCCAGCAATCCCACGACCCTACTGAGGATAAGCGGTGCACATAATGGATGAATGAATAGGCTCACCTAAAGGGAGCTAACATAACCGCTATCTGTCTTCTATGAGTACCCCACCAAAACCAAAAGCCTTATAAAAGGTCGGGCTAAGCACTAGTGCACCGTGCTGCTCAGGCTTTGACACATGGACAACTTCAAGGTTTCTTTAGATCCCAGTGTCACAATATCTGAGCCTGGGCAGCACGGTGCACTAGTGGTTAGCCCAACCGTTATCATTTTGCTTTGCTCAATGTATTTACAGGCTTTATAAAAAATAATAGTTTCCAATCAAATGTAGGGGTTTTGGGTGTTCCTGGCAGTGTTGGGAATAACACTGTTACAAATAACGCCACGTAACGTAACAACGTTATTTTTTTAGTAACACGGTATTCTAACTTATTACTTTTTCCGCCGTTACTACACTACTATTGTTACTGACGGTCAAAAGTGGTTCGTTACTTTGAATAAAGCTGTTTTCGGCCCTCCTCAAAGTTCATTGTGTCACGTCTTTTGAGATCATCCATCCCTTATCTGCACTGCTTATCCTCAGTAGGGTTGCGGGGGTGCTTGAGCCCATCCCAGCCATTTTCGGGCTTTGGACAGAGTCACCCTCAACTGGTTGCCAGCCAGTTGCAGTGCACAGAGAGACAGACAACTCCCTCGCTCATTCACACCTAGGGACAATTTGGACCGGCCAATTAACCTGACATTCACGTTTTTGGAATGTGGGAGGAAGCCGTAATGCCCGGAGGGAACCGACGCAACCACTGGGAGAACATGCAAACTCCACACAAGAACTGTGCTGCTAATGCGCTAACCACTGCGCCGCCTGCAGCCTTTTAGGATCATGTCACCATTTAAAATTGTGACTACCATATCGTAAGATAGCGATTACATATATTGTATATATATAGTATTTACTAATTGGCCGAAAGAAAAGGTGAATGACGGCTGGTGCGGCAAGTGACTCATGTTATTTGCGAACGAAACGGCTTTATGAGCCGTCTCTTGGAAGTGGGAGACGGCTACCCATTAATCGAGAGCCGGTTTCCTTCGAGATGCTATTTTCTCTTGTAATTGGTCAAAATACATTTTTTTAGGTATTCTGTGCTGTTGACTTTGAATTTGTTGAGTATAAATAAGGAAAACATTGTTTTGTATATGATTGTTTTCATTGTAGATTTATGAATGTTCAAATATATGCGTTCTATGCTAAGATAAGATAAGATCTTTTATTTGTCCACAATGGAGAAATGTCTTTTGTTACAGCAGTAGACAATGAATAATGAACAACATCTAAGGATATCAACAGTATAAACGAGTATTTAGAAACATCTCATCTCATCTCATTAGCTACACCGCTTATCCTCAGTAGGGTTGCGGGGGTGCTGGAGCCCATCCCAGCAATCATCGGGCAGTGGGCAGGGGACACCCTGGACTGGTTGCCAGCCAATCACAGGGCACACGGAGACAGACAACTCACTCGCTCATTTACACCTAGGGACAATTTGGACCGACCAATTCACCTGAAATGCATGTTTTTGGAATGTGGGAGGAAACCGGAGTGCCCGGAGGAATCCCATGCAAGCACGGGGAGAACATACAAACTCCGCACAGGAAGTCTGGAGCTGGATTTGAACCCACGCAGGAGGTTCCCAAGACATGAACTGTGCCGCACACGTACTAACCACTGCGCTGCGTGTATTTAGAAATATGAAAAATAAAAATAAAAAACTGAATATTTCATTTTATAGCAGGTTTTTTAGTGTTAATGAATACGTGTTAATTTTCTTTATTTTCCCCCTTTTAAGTCTTTTATAATAATAAAAAAACATAAACAACACGAAGAGACCTCTAGGAGCCGAAAGAGCAGGGCTCTATTTAGTGAGCCAAGCCAAAAAAGCCGGTTTTCTAAAAAGAGTCGGAATTCCGAGCCTAACAACGGACCATTCGAGTTAGATTTGATTTCTTAAAACTCACATTATATTGTTTACTGATGATTGTTTACTGTTTATTTTTGTTGCACTTCAAGTATAGGATAAATCTGTTGCTGGTGAGGTGCAATAAATATTACAAGGTTCTATAACACAACAACCTGTCTGTTCTTCTTTATTCAATAGACCTGAATCTTGTTTTCAAGATCTCTGACATTCAACTTATTTTTAAATAGTTACTTTCTCTGGTAACTAGTTACTTTCACGATAGAGTAACTACGTTACTAACTCAATTAATTTTTAAAAGTAACGTGCCCAACACTGGTAATCTGGAAAAATGTATTTTAGTTGTTTTGTTGATTTTGTTCTGAAAGGGTTGTTGTTTTTGAAGTACTTTAGTTTTTAAACTGTTAAAGAGTTTTATATCATGTTGTTTACATTATTTGCACTTTGATTTATTTTTCAAAATATTGTGCAATTTAAGGTGTTATATCTGACATAATTTCTGTCATGTTTGTATTTTCTTTACATAGCTGCTTTATTTTAATTTGACTCTTTAGAGTTTTATTCTGAAACAGTTGTAATCAAAATATCTGGATATTTTCTTATGCTGTAGTCATTTAACAAAAAAAGTATAGTCTGTTTTTACCGTAATTATAAACTAGGTCAAGTGTAAAGGGGTATAATTGTACAATGCTCATGAAATTTCCAAGCAAAAACTATCTTAGCAGTATCAATTGATTGGGATCTGTATTTCCTTGGATCAGCTCGATACTTAAATTCCCACTATCGCCCACCCCTCACAAAAATGCAGTCCGGGTGGAGGGGAAGGGGGTTTTAGTGGAAGGTTGTTGGCGGCTGTTGGCCGGATCACTCCACACTGCACTGATTGTGCAGAAGACAGTGAAGTAGTGTTGCTTCAGACTGATGAACAAGCCTTCGACAGCACCGTTTTGTTGCCCTGTCAGCTCCTTAAGACTTTTGCTTAAGTGCCTTCTGCCATTGACCTCGGCCTCATTTGCGTGACTCAAAATCTGCAGGGCTGCCGTGCCATGTCGAGGATGCCGTGTTGACGGCTAAAGCTCCGCGCACGAGTGACGCCATTTGCGTGAGGAATTTGACGATCGACGCCATCCGTGGTATCGGATCATAGCGTCAAAATGGCGTCTACCACAGAGTCAGATTGCGGCTACAGAGGTTCTTTGGTTTTCGTGGTTAATGGGGGACCAGATCCACCCGCGAAAATCCATGAAGAAGTGTCACACTTTTTCGGGACCTTCATTTGAGCAGACATGCCGACTGACCAACTGAGAAAAAGAGAGCGAGAGAGAGAGACAGAGGGAAACAAAGAGACAAAGAGAGTGAGAAAGAGAGAGAGAGAGAGAGAGAGAGAGAGAGAGACAGAGCGACAGAGAGAGTGTAAGAGAAAGAGAGAGTGAAAGAGAAAGAAAGAATGAAAGAGTGAAGAAGAGAGGGAGTGAGTGAGAGAGAGAGAATAAAAGAGAGAAAGAGAAAAAGAGAGGGAGAACGAATAGAAAACAGTTTGAGTTTAAAGGTAAACAGTATTTTAAGTTAGTCGATGTTTTGGGGGGGCGCGCCTTCATTAAAGCAGACTTGCCTACAGATAGAAAGAGAAAAAGGGAGAGGGAAAGAGAAAGAAAGAGACAGAGCGATAGAGAGCAAGAAAGAGTGAAAGAGTGAGAGAGAGAGAAAGAGAGAGAGAGAGAGAGAGAGAGAGAGAGAGAGAGAGAGAGAGAGAGAGAGAGAGAGAGAGAGAGTGAGAGAAATGAGAGAGGTTTGAGAAAGAGAGAGAAATGACAGAGAGCAAGAGAAAAAGAGAGAGAACAAATAAAAAACATTTTGAGTTAAAAGTAAACAGTATTTTGAATTTTTGGATGCTTGTTTGAGGGGAAACACCTTCATTAAAGCGACTGAGAGAGAAAAAGAGAGAGCGAGAGACACTGAGAAAGAGAGAGAGAGAGAGAGAGAGAGAAAGAGAGAGAGAGAGAGAACAAATAGAAGTTCTAGATCTTTTTTTAAGTGATTTATTTTTACCACAACGTGAACCAACAATAACCAATGTGCTAGTGTACGAAGAGCACATACTGGTATTCCTTTTACTACTGTGCTGAAGATGATTGAGTCGAGTAAAATGTCGTGTAAGCCCTATTTATCTAGACTATAGCGTCAGGGCACTTTTAACATCTCTATAATGAACCCTATTATCTACTGTTTGAATATTACCATAGCAGCAGAGGCAAAATGCTTTGTATATCTGTGCCCAAAAAACAAGCGATGTCTTCATGAAAAACTAGCAATGTTTTGTTTTAAATCTATTTTTTCCCAGTTTAAGATATTTTAATTTGGTTGTGAAATACAATAACGCAAAAAAAGATGTCATCTACCAGATGATTAATCGTTTAGCTCGTAATTTTGGGAGAAAATATAACTTAAAACAAGAAGAATAACTCATTTGTTAGAATAATTAAACTCATTTTAAAATGTATTGTCTTTAATTTATCAGCTAACCTGATGTATTCTGAAAAAAAACATAAAACACTTAGAATAAGCAACATTTTCCGGCAAAGTTGTAAGAATTTATTTTTTGCAGTTTACCATCCACTGTATGAAGTAGTTTTGCAATTTATTGTCAACTTTACCTATTTCATTAGAAAAAAACATAAAGATATCATGAAATAAGAATTTTTGTACTTAAAATGAACAAAATATGTATGATATAAGGTTATTATTTGTTTTTGTCCAGTTTCTAATCAGTTTTTCTTCTCTTTTAAATGAATTTCCTTCTCTAATTTATCTGACTTACAGTAAAGAAAATAAAAAATAAAAATATATTTTTTTTAATAATTATAGTAATCAAAGCCTTCTCTGCAAGCCCCCAAACTATTATTTGTAAATGTACTGATATAATTTAAAGTTAAATGAAGTCATAAACTTATTTTCTGCCAGCCAAGTCAAAATTCCTCTTCAAAGTCTTTAGCCGTCTACAAAAGTAAATAGTAAATAATCATCGGGTCTTTTTTATGTGTTTATATGAAAACGATTCATTAATATTGTAATAGTTTGTCATCTTTGACCCTTGACAGCTTGGAGTGTGCATAGCATCATATCATTCTGGGCTTAAATGGCATTTTTGACCTTGGAGTGGGGTCAAAAGTCGAGGGATTTTGGGGTCAAGGTTAGAATGTGTGAAGGTGTGTGTTATCGGAGCATTGACACAAGGACAACTTCAAGGTTTCTTTAGATCCCAGTGTCACAATATCTGAGCCTGAGCAGCACGGTGCACTAGTGGTGAGCCCAACCTTTTATAAGGTTTTTGGTTTTGGGGGGTTCTCATAGAAGACAGATAGCGGTTATGTTAGCTCCCTTTAGGTGAGCCTATCCATTCATCCATTATGTGCACCGCTTATCCTCAGTAGGGTCGTGGGAATGCTGGAGCCCATCCCAGCTATCCTCGGGCAGTGGGCAGGGGACACCCTGAACTGGTTGCCAGCCAGTCGCAGTGCACACAGGGACAGACAATTCGCCCGCTCATTCACACCCAGGGACAATTTGGACCGGCCAATTAACCTGAAATGCATATTTTTGGAATGTTGGAGGAAACCAAGGAGCACGGAAAAAACTCACACACACACACACACACACACACAGGGAGACATGCAAACTCCGCACATGCAGCCGGTAGCTGGATTTGAACCCATGACTTCAGAACTTTGCCGCGGACATGCCACCTTATATAGGCGAGCATCATGTTATGTAAAGTAAATACAAATATCCTGACCTACAAGTACAGTTGAACCTCGGTTCTCGACCATAATCCGTTCCAGAAACCTGTTCGAAAACCGATTTGTTCAATCACCGAAATCATTTTTCCCATTAAAAATAATGTAAATCGTTTTAATCCGTTCCTACACCCAAATGTTTACCTTGAATGTTTAACGTAAAAATGAAGCTAACTCAGGCTAATCGTACGTTCGCGTTATCGTAATCTTCCGTACGAAAGATTATGCTAACGTGAATGTGTAAAAATAAAAAAAATCAGGTCGTTTACAAGTCATTTAGCACCCGGGTCTCGACAACAGGTGGTGAGCGGTTCATTGGAAAGGGGGCTCTGTTCCAACACCCTCAATGTTGGGCTCCGTTCCAACACCCTGAATGTTTACCTTGAATGTTTAACGTAAACCTAAAGCTAACCCAGGCTAATCGTACGTTCGCGTTATCGTAATCCTCCGTATGAAAGATTACGCTAACATGAACGTGTAAAAATAAAAAAAAAGAATAAAGAAAAGAATTATGAATAGGATTTCTTACCTTTGTGGTCAGCAGAAGGCGCAGGCAAGATCAGACACTTCATATTTTGCTATTATTTCTTTCTTAAATGCAATAGTTGTACGCACTACTTTTCTTTTTTTCACCTGTAGCAACTTTGCTGCTTGCACTGACTTTCTTCGGAGGCATAATTAGGGGCTAAAATACTTCGTACACCTATATTAAAAGCGAAAGTAAAACGAAGCACATCCGCATGCGATAACAGTTGGTCAAGAAAAGAGCAATCTACACCCGTACGCTGCTCAGCATCGCATCCTAACGTACGCACTCACGCATTACCGGTGTTCGAACTCCGATTTTTTGACCGAACAGCGAAGCAAGAATTTCTCGAAATTTTTGGGGCTAAAATTCTCACAGACAGCCAAGGGCAAAATGGCTAAGGGTGTCATGAACTGGAACCGGACGAGAACCCAAATGCGTGACGTTTCTCGCACAAGCCTTTTATTATACGGGAAATGGGGAGTCATGCACGTTAGGCAGCAGTCTGAGGTGGAAAGACAGAGTTGATATCGAAACAGGAAATCGAAATTAGACAGGACAAACTAAACAGGAACGAAAACTGGAGAGAATAATAAACTGAACAAAAATAGACGGGAACGATACCAGACAGGAAAGGCAGGCAGGAAACCGGACAGAGTCAAAACCCACGTCTTGCGGGGCAGAGGTTTGTTGACGGACTGACAAAGGGAGAGTAAGAGCACTGAGCTTAAATAGAACGGAAGCCAATCGGTGAACGAGCCACAGCTGGCTCCACACAAGTGGGGCCAATTGAGCGCCATGGCAACCGTGACAAAGGGGCTACTGCCGTCTGGTAAAATGTTTTTGTTTTCCGGGTCCAACTTTATCTTTTATTGGCGAGCCACATATTATTCATTTTATGACGATATGACAAATTCGATCATGGGCCGTAGCTGCCCCCTAGGCTGGACATTGGACATGCCTGCTTTACGGTAAAAAAAAAAAATTAAATAAAATATATATATATATATATATATATATATATATATATATATATATATATATATATATATATATATATATATATATATATATATATATATATAGATATATATACCAGTATATATATATTACAGCGCAGGCTACTTTGTTCTTGTAGCACTTTTAACAGTTATAACAACACAGTTTCTAGGGAATAACATTCAGCATAGTCCCTGCTTGCGGCGGCGTATTTTCTATGTGGGCATATAAATACTAAATATTCATAAACGCAGCCAAATGACATTCACACCTTGAAAGAGTCTCCATAGAGAAGATGATGATTGACAGGCAAAAAGCTTCTTATCTTGCCAATTGGTTTTCACGTAGCGGCCTTGTCTGCTCTTTTAGCACTTAGCTAGAAATGACAGCTTGGCAAAAGTAGGACGCTGCATTCTTGTGGTGGCTCGTCTGGGCAGCAGTTAATGACAGAAAGCAAAGAAAAATAATCATAAAGAGCTACTTGGAGCCCCCATCGTTTCTTGATGAAAACATTAGCACTCTTAGAGCCTACAGGAAACTTCAGAAATAAATACGTGATAATCTGACATAGATTAACTAGCGTATTCTTCTGTGCTTGCAAATCAGCAATGTTACCTTTAGTGCTAAAAACTAGCGCAAGGTCTTCTGTGTCACGGTTGCCATGGCGCCCAATTGGCCCCGCCTGTGTGGCGCCAGCTGCGACTTATTGACGGATTGGCTTTCCGTCTTTTTAAGATCAGTGCTCTCATATTTCTTTTGTCAGTCCATCAACGAACTTCTGCCTTGCAAGACGTGGGTTCTGACCTGGTCCTGTTTTTTTTTGTGGTATTTCCTGTCCAGTATTGTTCCCGTCTATTTTTGTCCTGTTTATTATTCTGTTTAGTTTTCGTTTCCGTCTAGTTTGTCCTGTTTAATTTCAATATCCTGTTTCATTATTAATACTGTCTGTCCCGTCCTGTCCGGTATCGACCCCATCTGTACGATATCTGCTCGGGCAATTGGAATTGATCTCGTCGATCTCTGGCTTCCTGTCTTTCCACGCCAGACCGCTGCCTAACGTGCATGACTCCCGATTTCCCGTAAAATAAAAGGCTTGTGTGAGAACATCACGCATTTGGGTCCTGATTCTGTTACGGTTCATGACAATCGGTGCCGAAAGCAGAGGTGGGTCGAGTAACCAAAGGTTCTACTCAAGTAAAAGTACAGTTACTTAAGAATTATATTACTCAAGTACAAGTAAAAGTAGTCATCCAAATACTTACTTGAATAAAAGTAAAAAAAGTACTTGGTGAAAAAAGTACTCAAATACTGAGTAACTGAAGCAACGTCGTAGTCTGTGTGTGTGTCAGGCTAAATTGATATCCACTGCACATAAGGCACAGTAAAAAAAAATAAAAAAACCTTTCTATATATGCATTTAATGTAAAACTAATTTTTGTATCAAACACTCATTTTTTTCTACTCTGAAAACTAGCGTAGTCTTCTTGTGTCCCGAAAACTACCTTTGTTCTTCTATTCCCAAAAATTAGATCTTCTGAAGAGAAAACTATCGCCGTCTTCTTCTGCCCTAGAAACAAGCATTTTCTTTATTGTCCTGAAAAACTAGCATTGTTTTGTTGCTTGAGAAATAGAAGCATGTTCTTCTTCTCCAAAATAAAGCTAGCGTTGTCTTTTTTGACAGTAGTATATGGTTTTGTCTTCTTCTGCTTGGACTTCTATTGTCATCTCCTTTGGTATCACTTACTATCATTCTTCTGCGCCAAAAACCAGCTTGTCTTCTTCTGAGCAAAAAGCTATCGTCATCCTTCCTTGAAAACTAGCATATTGTCTTTTTCCATGTGGAGAACTAGCAGTCTTTTTAAACGATGAAAATTATCTTTGTCTTCTTGTGCCTCAAAAACAAGTGTTGTCTTCACAAAAAACTAGCCTTGTTTTGTTCGAATGAATCAAATTAATAATAATTAATAATAATTGGAATTCTAGTCTCATCTCCTTTTGTATCAAACACTCAGCCTATTACATGCTAAAATCTAGCGCATTCTTCTTCTGCGGACCCAAAAATACTGTAGTGAAAACTAGCTTGTCCTCTTCTGAGCAGAAAAAGGTATGGTCGTTTTCCGTGAAAATTGGCGTGTTGTAATTTTTAGTGTGGAAAACTAGCATTATGTTCTGATTCTACACTGAAAACTCGCTTTGTCTTCTTGTGCCCCCAAAACTAGTCTTGCCCTAGATATGCGCCCCTCTCCATAAACAACACTCAATGTGTTCTGGAACACCAAAAACCAACCTTGTCTTCTTTTGCTTGGAAAACCAGCATCATTTTCAGTGTCAAACTCCAGCCTCATCTTCTCTACTTAGTCTTTGCCAAAAACAAGTGTTGGAAAGCTAGCGTTGTCGTTTTTAATAAATGTCGCGAGACATAATAGCTGAAAAAAACATTTTCCTCCGATCCAAATGTCTGGTTAATATCCTTATTAAACATACTTTCCAGTCGTCATGTTTAACTGCGTCTTTTGTCACGCTTGTCTTCTTCAGTCTGTAACGTTCACGTTTAAAATCTCACTTTTACAATGACTTGTTGTGACATCGTTGCCGCTCTGGGCACAGATTCTTGTTTGTGAAGTCAAAGCGTGGAAAATGGACCGCAAATGACACCGGTTTCGCATTAGGGCCCGACAGGCGGGTCGCACATGCGAGGCCCTCATCCCGGCTTAGTCGGTGAAATAAAACAAAAGCAAACAGCGAGTATTGGCCGTGCTGATAACCATCTGGCAGTGGCAGCGTTTCCACAGGACACGGGGGTTCGGGAGAAAAGGTATGCTATACTGCGTCCCCGAATACAAAAAAAAAATGTTTTTGATCGAGAGGAACAGCTCTGATAGGAAAGCAGGAGGAAAAAAAAACGAGAATAGTTTTTGCATAGAAGAAGATGACTCGTTTTGAGCTTGAAAGACACTAATACTAGCTGTCAATGCAAGAAAGGACAGCGCTGGTGTTGCTCCAAAACAGGGTTCTCAAACTCAGATTACTAAGGGGCCATATAGGCTTTTACACAGTTCTGACAAAAACATTAAACTTTTCTGTGACATTGTTTTTTAAAATCCCAACATAAATAAGACTTTTGAATAAAATATAAAGCGTTAAGGATTAATATAAAAATAAACCAATCAATTAGTAACTAATCCATAATCTACTAGGGCTACACTTAAAGATGTCATGGTTGCCATGGCGCCCTATTGGCCACGCCCGTTTGTGTCACTGTTGCCATGGTGCCCAATTGACCCCACCCGTGTGGCGCCAGCTGCGGCTCTTCGAGAGATTGGCTTTCTGTCTATATTAAGCTCAGCGCTCTCTTGCTTCTTTTGTCAGCCCGTCAAACGAACCTGTGACCCACAAGACGTGGGTTCTGACTCGGTCCTGTTCTCCTGTTGATATTTCCTGTCCCGTATTGTTCCAGTTTTTTTTGTCTTGTTTAAATTCGGGTTCCACTTTTGTTTCCGTCTGTGTTTGTCCTGTTTGTTATATTCTCCAGTTTTTGTTCCTGTCTAGTTTCTCCTGTTTATTTTCAATTTCCTGATCCGTTAACCATCTTGTCTGTCCCATCCTGTCCTGTCCTGTATCGACCCCATCTGTCTAGTATCAACTCAAGCAATTGGAATCGATCTCGTTGGTCACTGGCTTCCTGTCTTTACACGCCAGACCGGTTGCCTAACGTGCATGACTCCCCATTTCCCGTAAAATAAAGGCTTGTGTGAGAATGTCATGCGATTGGGTCCTGATCCTGTTCTGGTTCAAAAGAGCCAGTGTAAATTATTTAGCGCTTACTAGAGCCAAAGAATGATTCATTAAAAAAATAAGAACAATATTGTTTAAAAAATACATGTTGAATAACAAAATCAAAGTACTGTAACGTTTTTTTTTTTTTTATAGATTATGGGTCACATTTTTTTCACAGCCTGGCTGTGTGTGCGCCTTAAACTCTGGAGCAACTTAAATGTTAAATTACTAACATATTATTATTGGTATATCATTTCCCATGTTATTTTCACACTAAACAGCAAGAGAGCGCTCTAGGTTCGTGTTCATGGTTTCACATTGACGGTTAAAATAACTAAGAAGGTTGGATGCTATAAGCACACTCTCCCATGTAGCGAGAGTTATTTTTTAACATTAATTTTCCCCATAAATGCGAATTCTTAAAACAAATAATAATTCCTTTTTCATGATACATTTTAAAGCTGGTGCAACTTATACTCCCGAGCAATTTATAGTCCGGAAGTCAGTGGATCTATGGGTCATTTTTAGGAAGAGTCAAATTGAAGGTACAGTGAAGAAAATAAGTATTTGAACACCCTGCTATTTTGCTATTTCTCCCACTTAGAAATCATGGAAGGGTCTAAAATTTTCATCGCAGGTGCATGTCCACTGTGAGAGGGATAAACTAAAAAGAAAAATCCAGAAATCCCAATGAATGACTTTTTATCGATTTACTTGATACAGCTGCAAATAAGTATTTGAACACCTATGTATCATCTAGAATTCTGACCATGAAAGACCTGTTAGTCGGCCCATTAGAAGTCCACTTGCACCCCATGTATCATCCTGAATCAGATGCACCTGTTTGAGGTCGTTAGCTGCATAAAGACACCTGTCCACACAAACAATCAGTACGATTTTAACTTGTAAAATGGCATTGACCAAAGAGCTGTCCAGAAAAAAAATTGTACAACTCCACAAGCCTGGAAAAGGCTACAAAGCAATTGCCAAGCCGCTTAGTGAAAACAGGTCCTCTGTTGGAGCAATCATTAGAAAATGGAGGAAGCAAAATGTAATGGTCAATCTCAATCGGAGTGGAGCCCCATGCAAGATATCACCTCGTGGGGTCTCAATTATTCTAAGAAAGGTGAGGAATCAGCCCAGAACTACACGACAGGAGTTGACCTGTAAAGAGATGGGACCACCGACGTCATGATTTGAAATCATGCGTGGCATGAAAGTTTCCCCAGCTTAAACCAGCCCATATCAAGGCCGTCTAAAGTTTATATCTGACCATTTGTATGATACAGAGGAGTCATGGGAGAACATTTTGTGGTCAGATGAGACCAAAATTTGGCCATAATTCCTCTAAGGGTGTTTTGACAAAGAAGAATGACGAGTACAATCCGAAGAACACCATCCCTATTGTGAACCATGGGGATGGTAGTATCATGCTTTGAGGGTTTTTTTCTGCACATGGGACAGGACGAGTGCACTGCATTAATGAGAGGATGACTCGGCCTGTGTATTGTGAGATTTTGGAGAACAACCTCCTTCCCTCAGTCAGAGCATTGAAGGTGGTTCGACGCTGGGTCTTTCAACACGATAACAACCCAAAGAACACAGCCAGGAAAACGAAGGAGTCGCTCCGTACGAAGCGTATCAAGGTTCTAGCATCGCCCAGACAGTCCCCAGACCAGAATCCAATTGAAAATCTTTCTAGCTTCTAGCTTCTTTTCTCAACGACAGTCCAAAAACCTGACTGATCTAGAGAAGATCTGTGTGGAGGAGTGAGGCAGGATCCCTTCTGCAGTGTGTGCAAATTTGGTGAAAGAATACAGGAAACGTTTGGCCCCTGTAATAGGAAACAAAGGCTACTGTAACAAATATTAACATTCATTTTTCAGGTGTTCAAATACTTCTTTGCGGCTGTATCACAATAAATTGTTTAAAAAATCATGCATTGTGAAATTATGAAATTATCATGATCACAACCTGGTAATAAGTCATAGGACTCCACTTTCCTATTTCCATCAAATGCAACAGAATTCATAGTAAGCATGAAAGCCTCCATTTTTCTAAGGACCCTTAGAAGCTGGAATTTACAGAATGAGACCTGAGAGACTTCGCCAAAACATCCTAAGTAAAACATAATCCATAATACCTTCGGACGCATTCCAAAATCACGCCATTCTGGCGTCTACTTCCGAGACCCCAAAGAAAGTTTGGAAAAGTGTTGATGGGGGATATTTTAAGCTTTTAACGGGTCTTTAAAATGCAATTCTGGCCCAGGAGTGCGGCTGACCTCGTTTTGAATTAATTTGGCTTTTGATAGCCTTTCGTTGCAGCTCGCTAGCTTTGAAAGCAGCAGGAAATGCACCGCTTCCCCCATCGGGGATTCCATCCATTTGGTGGAAGTGCTTCCCAAGCAGCATGCAATACAAAAAAAGGATTATCCATATTGCAGGCGAGGATCTTGCAACATCTCGCAATCCCTGCCGTGTTTCCTACTGACTTCCTTCGTGTACTGCCCAATGATTCAATTTATTTGATGCTGTTGGTGGTAAATTGTTTTCCAAAATTCATTCTTGATATTGAGTTTTTAAGTTGTCCCTCGATGGTTTATTAATGTTATGATTTGGTGTGGATCTGTATGCAGAAGAGCAGGAAATTAGGTCAGCATGCTAAAAAAGAAGACATTTAATGACAAAACAGGGTATAAAGTAACAAACTAACAAGTAGTCAGAAAACAACTAGCAAAACATCCATGGAAAAGCCAAAGCTGACTCGACGACAATATGAACGGAAACCAATAGCTGTCGGGTACAGGTATTATAAAGGCGAGGGACGATCAAAGTCTGGTGAAGGGGATTGGACACAGGTGCGCGCAGTTCTGCCACTCCCCTCTAGATTGTAGCCTCTGGGGAAGGTGGCAAGCCAGATTCTGACAATCAAAGTGTCATTTAAGAGTAATAATAAATGAATGAAAACTTTATTCGAACATCAAAATAAAAACAAACAAAAACAATAACTCAACAACAAAACAAAAACAATAACTCAACGACAAAATAACGTTACTTAATATGTTCGAAAAGGGGTAGTAAGAAGCAAATGCTTATATTGCATACCCCTTCATCTTCCATACCAAATATACCAATGATATAATAACAACTGTAATAATAATTTTATGAATAAAACAACATTGAATGTATAATTGTTCACATATCAAATAAAAAAAAAAAATGTCAATTTTGGGACGTTTAAAAAAAAGGAAAAACGTTTTTACTTTCTTTACACAGACTAATGAATCTATAATCTTGTCACCAATTGAGGAGATTTACAAATACACAATTTTATTTAACCTGAATTTGGAAGGAGAGGAATGGCTAAAATGGCATAGTTGCTTTTCCCCCACTCTATACAGAGTCACGGAATCTTTTCTTAAATATGATAATAATCTTTAATTGAATGTATTTATGTAGATTTGAATAACGTTTGTATTTTTAAATTATTTTGAGAAAAGTATTCATACAAATTATCATTAATTCTGATAAAATAATAATAATTAATACAATATGAAAATTACAATAAAGTCAACTCATTCTAATAATTTTAAATAATTTATCATTTAAATAATATCTAAAAAAAATCTTAAAATCTTAACGTACTTTTATCATAATTTTGAAATTATTTATAATTTATACAATTATAAATAATACAATGGGTGTCCTAACATTCCACAGATGATTACATTTGATTTGATAACATATTATATATATATTTAAAACGATTCAATTGTGTATAATTTGGATGATTATCTTATGATAACTATTAAAATAATTGTAATCGTGATAACAAAAAGTACTATTGATAAAGGATAATACAACATGGGAAATGCAACAAAGTTAAGTCATCCATCCATCCATTATATGCACCGCTTATCCTCAGTAGGTTTGCAGGGGTGCTGGAGCCCATCCCCGCTATCCCCGGGCAGTGGGCAGGGGACACCCTGAACTGCTTGCTAGCCAGTCGCAGGGCACACAGGGACAGACAATTCACTCACTCATTCACACCTAGGGACAATGTGGACCGGCCAATTCACCTGACATGCATGTTTTTGGAATGTGGGAAACCCACGCAAACACGGGGAGAACATGCAAACTCTGCACAGGAAGGTTGGTAGCTCGATTTGAACCCATGACCTCAGAACTGTGCCGCACACGTGCTAACCACTGCGCCGCCGTGCTGCCCAGGTTAAGTCATTATAACGATTTTAAATCATCTATAGTATAGAAGTATAGATTCTATACTTTATATGATATCTAATATCAGATGAAAATGGTTATAATTAATACAATAGTATGTTTTTATTTTTATAATTTAAATAATAATACACGATAAAATTTGTGTTGTTACATTCTGCAAATACTTAAATTTAAATTGATAATCATCCTTAATGTTTCATTAATTCATAGTTTTTCTAATTATCTTATAAAAAGGATTTATATAATAGTATTAAAAAGTAATAGTAATAATAATAAATACTGATAACATATAACAATTATAACAATTCTATTTTAATTTTCAAATTAATTACGATTTTTCTAATAATTACAGCATAACTACTTCAAATATAATTAACAGGTAATGATTTAATAACAAAAGTGAGTACAACCCTAAGTGAAAATGTTCAAATTGAGAAGAGTTACTGTTTTTTTCCTTCACAAGGTTTTTTTGTTTGTTTGCTTTTTACGTTATCCAATGAAAAGATCAAATTAACCGTAACAGTCTCAATCATCACGATAGTGTTATCAAACTAAGAGTTGGCAATAAAACGCATCATTTTTTTTCCTGGCATGGCAACATTAGAGTGCCTCGTCGTTGGCTGTGAGAGTAACATTTTGAACACGAAAGTTATTCGATCGACAGCCGACAGAAACCAGAAATCCGTCAAAATAAAGTTCCTAAGTAGCAGCAGACCGTAAAAATGCGGAGATTTGACGATTTACTCGATTTGGTTTTGCTACCGCCAGTCGAATTTAGGTCACACGGGTGTTTGAAGACGGAGAGAAGGGTTAGATTGTCCGGTCGGGCTCCGGGGCCCTCGGTGGCACGGCCCCATGTTTGTCTTTCCCTCGGCGCCCCTGGTTCCCCTGCCAGGAAGCCGACAAACCCTCTGCAGCTCAGAACTGTGAGAGCATTGTACGCCGTGGAGCCCTCACGCTTTCCCGCTCGCATTTAGACATTTCCTAATGAAATTAGTTCAAGCCAAGACCAGTAAATTGGCGTGAACTTTAAAGTCTTGTCTTACGGGAGCAGGCCTGCCTTTGTCTGGTTTAAAACGGCACTACGTAAATAGCTGGAAAGGGTCTAAATTAGGATGGGACTGAGCTTTTCACGCTTCGAAAGTTTTAGCCTTGTGGAATTTCGATGTACCTAAAACTGAAATCATCTCGCAATTTGCACCAGAAAAACAGATCAAATCTACTTGAAGTAAAAATCTAATTAGAAGGTCAACTATTAATCGATGAATGCATTTAAATGAATTACAGTTTACATTTCTTCCTTTTTGCACCAAGAAAACATTTTAAATTCAATTGTCGTAAAATACAATGAGAAAAATCAGAGCAGCATGTTCTGTTTGCACTATTGTAATGCCATGCTCGCTGGTTTTCCCCAAAATACAATTGCCAGCTTGCGGCTACTGCAGAATTGTGTGCTTTCAGGAGCCCGGGGGTAGGGAAGTACATTATACCAGTTTTAAAATTGCTCCATTGGCTCCCAGTTCATTTCAGGATCAATTTTAAGACGTTTTTACACGTTTTAAAATGTTTTAACAGTAATTTTGATGAATCCTAATTTACCATCAGGAAAATTGATTTAATGTTGATGTCGGGCATGAATAAGTGGGACAAAAATTGATCGACTAATTATCAAAAAATTGATCACTAATATTATTTATTGTTTTTTGGCATGAGGAAAAGTATAAAGTTCAAACTTTAGTAGACACTTAAAATAAGGTGAGAAGACATTAATCGATTTTGAACTTCAATGGAAGCCCGGGGGAAAGAAGTATAAAATAAGAAAATTCCATCCCTTCCTAAAGCGTTCCCCTGAGACTTCCCGTTTTTTGTTAAATCCTCAAGGTTACAAAAACAAATCAGCCCTAAAGGGTGTGGTTATCAAAGAATAGATACATAATAATGATGCAATAGTCAAAACAAACAACACTGAGTCCAAATAAGGAACTGGAATCCCATGAGATCTCGTTTGCACTCGTCCAATAGTAACAAACAGAAGACCTCTCATTTAGGTGTAATGAATCAACCATTAGATGGTTAGTCACACATTCATCACTTTTTTTAAAATTAATCCTAACTTGACATCAAGTAAATATGTCACGGTTGCCCATCGCCCTCACTTGGGCCTGCCCGTTTGGCGCCAGCTGCTGCCCGTTGCCTGATTGGCTTCCCTCCTATTTGAACTAAGTGCTCTCATTCAATCCTTGTCAGTCCGTCAACAAACCTCTGCACTTGCAAGACTTGCATTTTGACTCTTTTCGGTATCCTGTCCAGTGTCCGGTATCGATCCCGCCTGTCTCGTCCTGTCCGGTATCTTGCTCCAGTCTCCAGTATCCGGTATCGATCCCGTCTGTCTCATCCTGTCCAGTATCTTGCTCCAGTCTTAAGTATCCGGTATCGATCCCGCCTGTATCGTCCTGTCCGGTCTCTTGCTCCAGTCTCCAGTATCCGATATGGATCCCGTCTCTCTCATCCTGTCCGGTATCTTGCTCCAGTATCCAGCATCCGGTATCGATCCCGTCGTCTCATCCTGTCCGGTATCTTGCTCCTGTCTCCGGTATCGATCCCACCTGTCCTGTCCAGTATCTTACTCCAGTATCCGGTATCAATTCTGTCTGTCCCACCCTGTCCGGTATCTGCTCACTTATCTGGTATTGATCCGATCTGTCCTGTCCGGTTTCGTTTTCTTCTGCCCAGCGATTGCCGAATCGCTGGCATTTGTGTTCCCGCGCATGACTGCCCCGTTCCCGTAAAATAAAGCTCGTGTGAAAACGTCACGCGTCTGGGTCTACCGTCTGTTTGGGTTCTGACAGAATATTAAATTTTCAATTTTTTTTTAAATTAAAAACGCGGCAATGATTATCGACAGTTCATCGCAAATTAATAACTATTTTTGATTAATCCTAATTGTTTTGTACAGTGCAAACCTTTTTTACCCATGGCAGAAAGTTTTAAGTATATATATTTCTTGTTTTTCTACATGTACTCGTTTACATGCTTTCTATCCTATGAATCAATTTTGCTTATTTGAAGTATGTTTTTAATATTTTACAGGAAAAATAAGTGAAAATGATTAAAATATGGACAAAAAGGAATAGTATCTCCAATGAGAATGGTGACAAGAATAGTTAGGGATAGGGTTAGAGGTTTGGGGTGAGGGTTTGTTTTTTTCATAAATATAATTTCCATATTAATCAAGTATTTTAAAAAAAAATCATTATTTTTCTTGATACACACCACAAATTTGAGGTTTAGGTCCTTTTTGTTATTTTTCTTTTTTTTTTAGATCCCCTCAACCAAATTTGCTATTTTCTAGTAAAACTGTTCACGGGAGAGGAATTTGTCAGAAATTCCTTGGTTCTCTTCGGGCCTGACGTCTGCGACCGCTACCGTTTGTACATCGGACCAAAATCAACACAGCCGCCAAATACAGTTTTGACTTTTTTAAGTGAGGAATCTCATTGGCTAAATAAGAGTAACAATAGCGATATTTAGCAGCATGTGCACAGAACCGGATCAAACCTCAGAGGAGGGCGATATGTAAACACCAAAATCCAAGGCTGGGAGTATTTTCTCCGGATAAAAGTCATTTGGGGGGAAAGTAGCAGGCTATTATTTCAGCTGGAGCTGGAAATGACATTTATTTGGAATAAGAGGACCTCTGAAGGAAATGCTTGTGTGTGTTATAGCTATTTGTATCAATGGGTGAGTGGCTTTAATAAATAGTCAGTCTATTTATGTTAAGAGTAATCCATAATATACTTATTTTGGAGAAATGAATCATGCTAAGTCAAAAAGTTTATATTTTTGGTACCGGTAGCAGAGTTAGCGATGACAATAAAGATAATTCTAATTATACACTTGACCTCCCAGGTTACGGCGTTCCAACGTTACGATGTTTTTATGTTACAATGTATTTATGTTACAGATGCTCCACTACTTACGACCTTTTGACTTACGAAAAAACGTACGTACGAACATTTTTTTCGGGATGTCGAAAAATACTTGAAAATTGTTCATTTTTGTATTGTGCACCTTTTTCCGAGTACAGGACGGTACTGTAGTGCTTCTTTCCGCCGCTACTGCCGTGTGGCGCTGCGAGAGCTTACCCAGCATCCACCCGAAAAAGAAATCTGCTTCCTTTTCCTAGTTCGTGTGTAAACATTCTATACTGTATCTCCAGCGCGCTAAGAACTTTGATATTTTTATTGTTTAAAATCTCGTGCATCCATTCAATATGTTTGGTGTAAAGTGTAAATAAGAGACGGGTCATTTTATTTGGAATAAAAGTGGAATATGAAAGCTTGATGTGGTTGAGAAAATGTTTGGATCCATTTTTTTCGGCCACTTTCTACCACGGAGGAGGAAGTCGCCTAACTCTTGAAACTCAATAACACATTTTTTTTGTGGTGTTTGTACATATGACTGTTCCAAACTATATGCCTCATACTTTTTGGACTATTTTACAGGCTTTAGGCGTCGTTGCTTTCAACATATTACCTATTGTTTTATTTTCTTGAAGTTCACTATGTTTCACGTACTGTTACCCAATGATAAATCGGTTGCACCCTGGTCACTTGTGAGGCCCCTTCTCAAGGTTTCTTATTTTCCTCGTGCTCAAGTTTTGAGTTTTTACTTGCCCGCATGTTGGTATAAGATCAGGGGATGCTGTCATTGTAACCTGTGCAATCCTTTGAGACGTTTTGTTATTAAGGGCTATACAAATAAATGTGACTTGAACTGACTTGACTTATTAGCTCTTGGTCACCCAGATATAACATGTTTTAATCTGGTGTCTCCACACCCATATGCATCCACTCACTAACCCCACTGTACCACCCGAAAGGTAAATACAATTTTATTTTTCATTTACATGTACACATCCATTCAAAAGTTTGGGGTTGCTTGGAAAATTCTATTTATTGACAAGAGCAAAGTTTGATGGATTTTTTTTTTTCAAATAAAGATAATTATTTTTAACAATCTCAATGTCTAACATTCTATAACTTATTTGATTAATAAAAAAGGGTGAATTTTCATAGAAAACACTATATTGTCTGGGTGACCCCAAACCTTTGAACTGTAGCGTATATTTGTTTATATTATTATTTAATCATACAAATGCTTAGCAAATGATACTTACTATATACTATTATCGTTACTTGTATTTAATATTTTATACAGTTTTAACGTTTTTACCTGTTGTACAGGGGTCTGGAACGCAAATAGCTTATTGCCATAAGTTTCTATCCCTCACGATGTGACAGTTGCACCTTGCAATTCCTATCTCAGAATGGAATAATGTTATATACCAACTGTTGTTGTTTGTTAATTGTAACTATTTATGTAACTTTTCATCGAATTTCAGTTACTCATAGACTCAAGTAAGGCTGTAAGCAGCCATTGATCCATTAGCAACTGACGAGTATACCCGTAAGCTCAAAACAAAGACAAGAAAAACGTGCTAATAAGCACGACGAACAGTCGGTAGCAATCACTATAAAGCCAGCTCTTATTTCAGCGTCCGATTGTAGTTATTTTGGGAGCACTGCAGCAAGAAAACGATAGAACCAGGCTGGTATTCTCACAATGCCTGACACTCAAGCCAAGTTAACGGCAGGCATTGATGGCTTTGTGCTATTGCGGCCCACATGGCCATCGCCCTGCATAGTTTAACCATGATCGAAAGTGGATTGGACCATCTCTAAAAAATGTGGATATCGGTGTTATATTTTGATGCAGGTCTAAAGTGCAATTGTGGTTTGAAAACATGTGACTGTCATAAAAAACGGGAACATTTCTGGAAGGTGATGTTTGATTGCTCACCACTAAAGAGAATAGCTAAGTTTACTGCAAAAATAGCTAACG
Organism: Urocampus carinirostris; assembly: GCF_059441175.1. Lineage (NCBI taxonomy): Eukaryota > Metazoa > Chordata > Actinopteri > Syngnathiformes > Syngnathidae > Urocampus > Urocampus carinirostris. The sequence continues at coordinate 26,253,916 of NC_142355.1, forward strand.
AACCAACAAGGTAGGTCGTTCCGTTGATGGTTAGATAGACAGAGAGATAGACAGAGACCGAGAGATAGACAGAGACACAGATAGATACACGGACGGACGGACAGACAGACATACAGACAGATAGATAATTCTAGCTTTTTGTAATTTACGGAGATCAAAATATCAATTTAAAGTTTTTTATTATCAATATTGAATTATGAAGAAAAGTACTTTTTCAGATGATTTTATAGTTAGAGTAGGGTAAGGGTTAGAATTAGTGTTCATAGGGTTAGGGTTATACATTTTAAAAAGAAAAGAAATTAAAATAATCCACTTAGAGTGCTTTGAAAATTGATATTAGATTATAAAACAGAATTTTTTTTTCAAATTGACAGTTCTAACTCTGAATGCTGTGGCTTCAATTATTAGGTCTTTCTTATAAGTGGGCGTGTTCGTTTATAAGTAGGTGTGGCCCGGCATATGATATACTTCCCTGACTTCGAATGTCCTGTCTTAGATGAGTAACATGATCTCAGTTGTCTAATTGTGCCCAGCATATCGAGTCTAGAGCAACATTTGGTTATTTGGGGGATGTGGGGCCACTTCAAGCGCCTAATTGGTTAGCAGTGTTTGGGTAGGATGGCAGCCGGGCGACCGGTCAAGAGGGCCAGCTGCCGAGCCCCTTGCCCCCTCGGCCCCGCCTTTGCCTCCAGCTATTAACCTCACTTTGTTTGTTTGTTTTCCTGCCTTTGTTTGCGCTGAAGACTTCCCGCGTAAACTCAAAGAAACCTGATCTCTTCAGAAAGGAAAACTTGGTTTGCAACAGCAAACACTCCAAGAGCAGTTTTGTCCAAAATAACCCATTTGAACAATCAGGTAGTTTTGTTAATTCGATCCAACTTTTTGGGTTGTTTTGCACAAACAGAACCCCAGCAATTGGGTTCATGTTGTTCATGTTGAAATAATAATTGTTTAAAAATAACTCCACACGTGACCCCAGTGAGGATAGGCGTCACAATGAATGGATGGATGGATGGATGGATGGATGGATGGATAAAATAATTCCAAGAAAATTCGGGTATTTCCTTAAAAGGATCCCACCTAATTTGGGGTCATTTTGTTTAACACAACCCCTCCAGGGCAGCACGGCGGCGCAGTGGTTAGCGCTTGTGCGGCATAGTTCATGTCATGGGAACCTGTCGTGGGTTCAAATCCAGCTCCAGACTTCCTGTGCGGAGTTTGTATGTTCTCCCGTGCTTGCGTGGGTTTCCTCCGGGCACTCCGGTTTCCTCCCACATTCCAAAAACATGCATTTCAGGTGGATTGGCCGGTCCAAATTGTCCCTAGGTGTGAATGAGCGAGTGAGTTGTCTGTCTCTGTGTGCCCTGCGACTGACTGGCAACGAGTTCAGGGTGTCCCCTGCCCACTGAAGATAGCTGTGATGGGCTCCAGCCCCCCCGCGACCCTAATGAGGATAAGCGGTACGGATGATGAGATGAGATGAGACAACCCCTCCAAAATCAAGTCATTCAGTTTAAACATCCAAGATGTGCTTGTTTATTTAAAAGGTCTACCACACTCTGTTGTTTTCTTCTTCTAATCATTATTTTCTCAAAGGAATGGCCCAGGACCCACTGAAAATGAATCGCCAACCCACATTCCGGTCCCAAACCACCAGTTCAGGAACACTGCCTTACACTATACAGCAAACTCTGATGGTCAAAATATACATACTGTCTCAAAAAACAGGAAGTACTGATAAGCTATTTAATACAAAAAACTAATCAACTGCTCTAACCAATCATAGCCTATTAAAAAGTGAAATCCCGCTATGTTGCCTCCGAGAGTCGGGCAGATTGAGCGGGGCCAACGCAAACACGCGCTAGAGCCGAGCAAATATCACACGGCCAAACGTTACGTTTCATGACAAACACTCGGGCAAATATTCCCTCCGTCTCTCTAACCGCGCTTGCCTGATCGAGCGCTAAGAAGCAGCTGTCCCGAAGATTCTGTGACTGTGATTTTTAAGATCTTAATCTGCTGAAATGCATTCGGCCGTAAATCACCAGATTGAAGTAGGGAAGTAAATTACGCAGCCTGGACGTGCTTTTATATTTACGGGCCGAGATTGTGTAATGGATGCTCGGAATCATAAATATGACATTTCGGAACGTTCAGGTCCTGCCGGTTCAACATTCTCCTTTTAAGGGGCAACCATCAGTCATGTGGGGGGGAAGGCCCGGCGCCATTTGCTAGTTTTTAGAAGCTGAAAGGTTTTAAGTACTTCAGCATGGAGTGACAATGTTGTTGGGCAAATTTCATATGTTTATTGAACTTTGTAGCTTCTCAATAATAGTCCCCATCATCGATTGGTTACAGCCATGCAACTCAGGACAATTATTCCGCTTTTTCTCCTATTTCTTGATCATCGCAAGCTTTGTTTCCATGGTTAGCATGTTTTTGCTTCTCCCTTTCGTAAACCACGACTTACAGCAAATAAATTCAGCACAAAAACATGCAGTATCGTATTGCAAACTCGCAAACACAACACACAGCACACAACGCAACACACAAGATTCTGAACTAAATAAAAAGAAAGGCATTGTGGGATATAGTTCAGCCTAGAGGCATATCTGCATTTTTGATAATGCTGTGATGCAAACCAATAGAAGATCAACATTTAAATGACGTCCACCGACATGTTTTAGCGCACACTTTTCTTCAATCTTTTAAATACATATCAGCATATTTTGAACAATTTTAGTGAAGGAAAAAAAGTAATATTAAAAATGAAAAGGAATGCTGTATAAAGATTTTTTTTTAATTTTTTAAAAAGTGTTAAGAAACAAAACTGTTTTTTCTGTATACTTTTGTTTCTGTATATCTATTTTTCTTTTTTTGTGGACCTTTTCTCTTGTAATTTTTTGGGGTGATATTACAAATTTGTGTCTTTCTTTTTGCTTATTTACAGGCCGCTTGTGGCCCTCAAGTTGTAGTTTGCATATCCCCGGTCTAATTTCTACTTTCTATAGTAGTATTTTGTAGTATTTCTGTTGTAGTATTTTTGCTGTATTTCTGAAGTATTTCTGTGGTTGTATTTCTGTATTAAAGTATTAGTGTAGTAGTATTTTTTAAAATTTCAATAGAATATTTTCTTGGGATATTTATGTGGCATTATTACTATAGATGTAATTTTGTAGTTTTCTGCCCCATTTTGTAGTATTTCTGTAGTGTTATTTCTGTATTAAAGTATTACTGTAGTAGTACTTTTGTAGTATTTCAAAAGTAGATTTTTTTTAGGTATTTCTGTGGCATTATTACTGTAGATGCAATTTTGTAGTTTTCTGCACCATTTCTGTCGTAGTAGTTCCGTACTAAAGTATTACTGTAGAAGTAATTTTGCAGTAATTCAATAAAAGATTTTTCGGAGAGTATTTTGTGGAATTATTACTGTAGATATAATTTTGTAGTTTTATGCAGAATTTTTGTAGTATTTCTGTAATGTTATTTTAATAGTTACATTGCAGTAGTCTGTAGGATTATGCAGTATTTGTGTAATACTTCTGAATTATTTTTGTTGTATCACTGTAGTATTTCTGTTGTAGTATTTCTGTATTAAAGTATTACTGTTGTTTGAAGTATTCCAAAGAAGATTTTTTGGGGGGGTATTTGTGTGGCATTATTACTGTGGATATAATTTTGTAGTCGTCTGCACCATTTTGTAGTATTTCTGTAGTATTATTTCTGTATTACTGTAGTAATATTTTTGTAGTATTTCAAAAGGAGATTTTTGGGGGTATTTTTTGTGGCATTACTGTAGATGTAATTTGTAGTGTTCTGACGATATTTGTAGTATTTCTGTAGTAGTATATCCATACTAAAGTGTTACTGTAGAAGTACTTTTGTAGGAATTCAATAAAAGATTTTTGGAGGTATATTTTTGTGGCATTATTACTGTAGATTTATTTTTGTAGTTTTCTGCAGCATTCTCGTAATATTTCTGTAGTATTTCTGTAATATTACTTTTACAGTTCCATTGCAGTAGTATGTAGGATTTCTGCAGTATTTGTGTAGTACTTCTGTAGTACTTGTTTTGTATTTATGTAGTATTTCTGTAGTAGTATTTGGGGGGTCTTTTTGTGGCATTGTTACTGTAGATATAATTTTGTAGTTTTATGCAGGACTTTTGTAGTATTTCTGTAATACTATTTTAATAGTTACATTGCAAAAGTCCATAGGATTTCTTCAGTATTTGTGTAGTACTTCTGTAGTATTTTCGTTGTATTTCTGTCGCATTTTGGTTATATTTGTTTAGCATTTTTAAAAAACATTTCTGTAGTGTATTTCATTATATATCATAATAACAGTATATACAAACAAGGGAAAGAAAATTAGCAAATTGCAGTTTTACATATATTGTATGGGGGTGGGTGGGTGTATCCCTCAACCACTAGGGTTGTGTGGTATGTCTTGGGCCACAACTGGTTTATTTAGCATTTTTAAAGAGTAATTGTTTACTGAATACATTGATATGAAATACATCCTTGTTTTTATGTATCTCCAAAATTCATCCTGGTGGGGTAACAGTTCTGGAACTGGAGAGGAGTGCGCAGCGCTTTAAGCCAATGGGCGTGGGGCGTCTCTCGCCCACTCTTGTGGTTGGAGAGGGACGAGGTGCGAGGAGCGCCTCACACGCGTGCACATACACCACCAGCAAGCCGCAGCGCTTGTTGTGACAGCGGCCGTGGGAGTGCCATCGGGTTGGGGGGCTTCTCTCCTACTGAGACCTTTTTTTCTGTCTTTTTTTGGGTGCCTTGATTTGTCGCACTCCGATGAGACGCAGCGTGGATCGCTTTTGGGAACTATTGGCTTTGGATACTCGGGACAGGCGCAACTGAGACATTTTGGAGGTGAGTGAAGGAGAATTTTTGTCCCACTTTGACGCGTGACCGAACTTTATCGTGGGTTTAAATCACGCTGAAACTTTAAAAAAGATTTTAAGAAGGTTCATCCACGCATTGCTGCGCTTTTACGCACGAACACCATGAGTCTCTTTTCACTTTTTCTTGCTCTTTTTTGGCAAAATAAGCTTGCAAACACACTCAAAACTGTCACGGTGGGTTTGAGGGGATCGTGCATGCCCCCCACCCAACATTTCCCCTCCCCTGTGGGGCTCCAGATGTATGGACTCAGCTGTCGCCTGTCACTTGGGTGACAACTGCCTAAGCGCCACTGGGTGGATGTCAAAAGGGCGCCGTGGAAATGCGTGAGGAGGAATGCGCAAGCACGCGTGCAAGCGTGTGTGCACGCGTAGGAGAAGTGACACGAAAAGAAGGCACACTGTAGAAAAGTGCAAAAATGTCTTAGTCACCCGTGTAAGGGTGATTTTTTTATGGTGGTTGTCGATGTGGAAGTGGACAATATCATGCTTAAAGGTGGGGTGCGTCGTTTAAGGTGCCCTTAATTAAAAGTAGATTGTTTTCCCCTCAACCACGTGTGTTAACAATTCCCAACTGAGTTCAAAGAGCCCTTATACTATTTTCCATACTGCCGCTCTGCTTTTATTTTGTTTTTAGCAAAGCTGTTCAGGGCGGAACACATTAGGTATTTTTCCACACCCAAATCATTTTGCACAGACAAAACAGTTAGAGGGAGGTTGTGTAATATTTGACCACTAAATATCGCTGTGGTGTGTAGTGCAACCGAAAATGTTGGCTAAAAAGCTCAAGGGAAAATACAAACTATGGCAATTCAGAGCGGCCAAACGGCGCCATTTTCTTTTTATGGTTTAGCAAATTGTTGCCAGGTTTTTGCGTTTTTGGGTACACATAGCCGTCGGATGGCTGACAACGTTGTCAGCTCCCTCTCGTCCAGGCTCGTGTGTTGTAGAATAAATGAAAAAAAAATAAAGGGACAGTGTGTATTATTTGATTACTAGATGTCGCAGTATTTTGTAGTGCAACTGAAAACAAGTGCTAAAAAGCACAAATAAGCTTGAAAACTATGGAGGATCAAAGTAGATAAAATGCTAAAATGTTTCTTTAGTTTTTTTGCCCAGCCTTTCGCAAGATTTGGGGATTTTGTTTGGTTATCCGAAGCAGCAAGATGACAGAAAATGTTTCCAGCTCCCTCTCGTCGAACCTCATGTGTTTCAGAATAAATGAAAACAATTAAAAGGGACGGTGTGTATCATTTGACCACTACATGTCACTGTATTTTGTAGTGCAACTGAAACTAAAAAGCACAAAGAAACTTGCAAACTATGGAGGATCAAAGTGGCTAAAATGCTAATTTAAAAAAAAAAAATTGTGTCCAGCCTTTTACAAGATTTTGGTTTTTTTTTTGAGTATCCGTAGCAGCAAGATGGCAGACAGTTTCCTTATTTTCTCCACGTACTAGTATAACATATGCATGTTTTTATGATAGTTCATGTATTTTTGTTCTTGTTATTTGAATTGATGTATATATTTTTTTAATAAATGAAGCTTTTTACCACTAAGCGGAGCTATATTTATCCTGGAGCGTAAAATAGAGTAAAATAATGCTCACTACTTTGTTGTAAACAACAATAAAGATAATTCTAATTGTAAATAAAGCTTGCTTTTGGTCCATAAATATCCTGTCCCTTTAAAGTTTCATTTGTAATTTGAAAAAGGATAATTGGTAACAAAAAAATTATAATATATGATAATGAAGAGTAAATATAGAAATATAAAAATATAGACGATTATTTTTTAAAAGTCTAAAAATTAAGCTATATGAGTCATTTTTGATCACCTTAGTTTTCCTATGAGGGCCAGAGGTTGTGGGCCACATCTGGCCACGGGCCGTAAGTTTGACACCTGTGCTGTAAAGCCCCTACGATCCTATTGGTTAACAGGGTTGGGTAGGGTTACTTTAACTTGATTACTTTCAATTACTTTTGGATTACTCCAATACCAAATATGCTAATAAAAGACAAAAGAAACTAAATATGAATAAAATTACCAAATTTTGTGCAGGCTTGGGGAGTAACGGAATACATGGAACGGCAAAAATGATGTTGGCAAGCTGTTTGGATTTATTTTCATTTTGTTTCTGTCGCATTTTATGTTAGTTTTGCCGGAGATCAAAGAGATCAAAGCCAGGAGAGAAAGCTTACCACGTGTTGTGAGTCATAATTTTATTCATATTTAGTTTCTTTTGTCTTTTATTAGCATATTTGGTATTGGAGTAATCCAAAAGTAATTGAAAGTAATCAAGTTAAAGTAACCCTACCCAACCCTGTTGGTTAAGGCATGGGTGTCCAAACTTAGGAGAATGTGGGCCAGATTCGGGAAGCTGAGAATGTGTGAGGGCCGACTCTTCAGCCTGGTATTCTCTGAACAGTCTTTAATAAATTCACCCTCCGTGATAGGTTAGCAGTGCTTGGCGATCAATGTCACGACCTCGTAGATCACCTTTGTAGCATTTTCATTTGACATGCGGGGTCTCGTGAAAAAAGCGTTAAAACGGCTTCCACTAGCTTCACCTTTTCGGAGTGTTCGTTTCCAGTTTGTTTTTTGTAGTCAGCATGTTTTGTGTGGCAGTGCCACTTCATATTTTATTCAAATTAACATGACCTGACTTGACTTAACTTGACTTGACTCGACTTGACTTGACTCGAAAACAACCACAGTCATATGGAAAATTAGGCAGATGGAGCTCGTTTCAGATTTTGGGGAAAAAAATACTTCAGTTTCCACTTGTCCTGAAAGTAGCAACCCTCACACTCAACTTACTTTTTTTTATTTACAGTTGCCAAGTCAAAAATGGGGTGGGCTAAAAATTTCACAGAAAACCAAAGGCAAGCTGGCCAAAAAGCCACTGTCATCATCCAGTTATATGTTGATTTTTTTTTCAGATTTATTTTATAGATCATCATTACTAGCAGGCAACACACGATTAATTTTATGACAGAGGCTGCGGGCCAGTAAAAATTTGATCACGGGCCGTGACTGGCCCCCGGGCCGGACTTTGGACAACCCTGGGTTAAAGGATACACCCACATATATAATAATAATAATTTCCTTGTATTGTCATTCTGTGTAACAATGTACACAGAACGAAATGTCGATTGCACCTGACCCGTTGTAGCGAGCCGATGCAGCCGCAGCCAACAGAGGGCGCCGCCGACCACTTTTTAAGTCTTAGGAATGACTCGGCCGGGGCGCGAACCACCGACCTCCCAGTCTCAAAGCGGGCGCCTGACCATATCACACATGTAAAACTACAAATCATCGAATTTTCTTTTTCTTGTTTGTTTATATTGTGCATTATAACATATATTTGTTTATTTCATATCTATTTTAAATGCTATTATTTAATAATTATATATTTTTTACATTTTATAAATTTCTTGAATTTTTTTATGAAAACATAATACTTTTACTAATTTGCTAAACATGTACATGAAAAGTATTCTTGTTACATGTATTCATATTTTGTTGACGATTGTGTCATATTATTATGGTTTAGATATACATATCATCTAATATTGCCAATACAATGAACTAAAAACAACCTGATAGGTAAAATAATGAGAACTAGGAACGTTCACAATTATTATTCTAATTAATTTCTGTAGTGCAGTGGTTATCACCTTAGCCTATCACGCGAAAAGTCATGGGTTCAAGACCAGGTGGAAACCTATGTTGGCCTGGAGAGGGATGGGCACCACCAGGCTGTACTTGGCCAAGGCGCAACACAGGAAATGGCAGCCCTAAGACCCTAGTGGTTATGGGATGCCCACACACGAACACCTACTGTCTTCGGGACTGTTTAGCCAATCAGAATGCAGAACACAATACAGGTTAAAAAACTGCGTTACCGCAATACTATAACTTGTATTGCCATGTTAAATGTGACTTTAACCAATGGGATGATGGGTAAAAATACGACCATTTTCAATTACTTAACAGCACGGTAATATTTTGCAAGCATATTTGATAAAACAGCTCTAGGAGTGTGAATTTAAAGCACGGGAGGCCCGTGGGCCGGATCAGGCCCGCCAAGGGTTTTAAACCGTCCCGCGAGACTCCACTGAGGGAAGCACAAAAAAAGAGCTGCAGTTTTAAATATGTCCACTCGATGTCACCCAAGCCAGACACCACTCGCAAAGGAACATTAGTAGGATTCCTTTCTCTCTATCTTCCTTTCATTCTTTCTCTCTTTCTCCCTTTTACTTTTCCTCTCTTTTGGTGTTTCATTCTTTCTTTTCCTCTCTCTCTCTCTCTCTCTCTCTCTTGTTTGTTGTTTTTCTTTTTCCAAGCATCTCTTTCTCTTTCTCCCCCTTTTTTCCATCTCTCAGCTCTCATTCTCACTTTCTTTTGCAATGTTCTTCTTTTTTTATCACTTTCTCTCTTTCTTTTTGTCACTCCCTTTCTTTCTCGCTCACGCTCTTTCCCATGCTTACTCTTTTTCTCCCTCTTTAGTGCTCCTCTCATTCTTTTGATTTTTTTCTCTCTTTTTTCCTCTCTCTATTTATTTCTCTTTCGGTTTTGGTCTCTTTTGCTTTCTCTCTTTTTCCACCTTTCACTCTCTATTGCGCTTTCACTCTTTTGTACTCTTTGTATTCCTCTCTCTTTCTCCTTTTTTCTGTCTCCCCTATCTTCTTTCTCTCTCTCCCCCATCTCTTTCTCTCTGTCTCTCTCTCTTTTTTTTCTGTTCTCCTCTCTCTCTTCCCTACTGTCTTTCGCAATTTCTCTCTCTCTCTCTCTCTCTCTCTCTCTCTCTCTCTCTCTTTCTCTCTCTCTCTCTCTCTCTCACTTTGTCTCCCATGTTCTCTCTTTTTCTGCTCTTTCCTTCTATCTCTTTCTCTTCTTTTATTCTCTCTCTTTTTTCCCTCCCTCTTTCTTTCTTTCTTTCTTTCTTTCTTTCTTTCTCCTGAACTCACTAGTGCGTCCCCCAGGAGTTTTATTTTTCTAGTATGTGGCCCCCAGCTAAAATAAGTTTGACACTCCTGGTTTAAAGTCTTGCACTCAGCAAAGGTCCGCCAGGCGTGGTTGTCATGGTGACAGGTGATGATGTCATAGAACCCATTTGGAGTTCAGAGAGGCCCCTGCATGAGGTGTTTGTTATGGACTTGGTCCAGTGGGAGGTTATCTGAGGTATGAGAGGGGAAGTGGGCTTCAAAACTGTGCTAGGAGGATCCTAAATCATAAATCTTGGGATTGTTACCGATCCCATTTTCTTTACTTTCTATATTTAATGGACAAACTGTGTAGCATGCCCAGGACCGATGTGATGGTGTCATCTAGTGGCCACAGGGGAGTTTGCCAGAGAACTCAACTAAGTCATTAAAGGGCTGCATTTAACTCCCGAGCTGCCAATTCTGCTGTCTTTCAACCTGAAAAAAAAAACTCCCAAATTAACTTCGACACGTTCAGGATATTTATAGACCAAAAGCAACCGCAAAGAAATTAAAGGGGCCAGGAATAGAAACAAAGCGACAAAGAGTTGGTGTGGAAGTTTTGGTCCAAATCATTCTTAACTGTCAAACAAGTTTAAAATTAAATATACAATCTTTGACAGTAATCATGTTTTTTAGAAACACGTATATTTTCATTTCATGATATACTTTTCTTCTTATTTTACTACTATTTTTGCTTCACTTCAATATTACTTTAAAGTACATTGTTGTACAGTTATTGAAGTAAAGTACATAAATTAAACTGGGAACAAATAGCAGGTAAACTTATAATAATAATAATAATAATAATAATTTCCTTGTATTGTCATTCTGTGTAACAATGTACACAGAACGAAATGTCGATTACACCTGACCCGTTGTAGCGAGCCGATGCAGCCGCAGCCAACAGAGGGCGCCGCCGACCACTTTTTAAGTCTTAGGAATGAAAACATGAGCAAAAATGTATGTTCTAGACAGGGTTGGGTAGGGTTACTTTAACTTGATTACTTTCAATTACTTTTGGATTACTCCAATACCAAATATGCTAATAAAAGACAAAATAAACTAAATATGAATACAATTATGACTCACAACACGTGGTAAGCTTTCTCTCCTGGCTTTGATCTATTTGATCTCCGGCAAAACTTATAATGCGACAGAAACAAAATGAAAATAAATCCAAACAGCTTGCCAACATCATTTTTGCCTTTCCATGTATTCCGTTTAATAATTTAGTGATTGAATTCATATTTAGTTTCTTTTGTCTTTTATTAGCATATTTGGTATTGGAGTAATCCAAAAGTAATTGAAAGTAATCAAGTTAAAGTAACCCTACCCAACCCTGGTTCTAGAGCAGGGGTGTCAAACTCGTTTTAACTCGGGGGCCACACGATAGAACAAATATTTTCTCGGGGGCCGGACTAGTAAATTAGAGAGAAAATACTAGAGCATAAGGCAGACGATTTTGAACTCGTCTCAATTACTTCATCAATACCGGAGTAATCGCTGAGCTGCGCGCAAGGAATACAACCCAAAATATAGAAACAGCGCCTCAACAGGTGATTTCTCGACTCAGAAATTTGTACATGACGTTAAATGATGCCCTTGTTGATCCTTGGGATCAGCTTCCATCAAGAATACATACACCATCATCTGTTTTCCTGAGGTTTTACAACCCACTGGAGAGGCAGGCTGTTATAAAGTCTAATGAAAGGGCCAAAACATCTACATCATCGAAAATCTCACCGAAATAATTGCTGAATCGCCCCTAATGAGCCAAATTTAAAAAAACTGGACCACTAGACAGCACCTGGATGACAAAGTTTTTTAGATCAGATTAAAACACATCTGATCAAGAAGATTTATGAACTTTTTTCCATCTTTTCTTGAAATTATATTTTTTTTATTTTTCTCTATTTTCTTACGAGATAGACTTTTGAGTTATTATTTTTTTCCTTTTTTAAAATTCAATGCCAGGCACCACAGTAGCCTGGAAACATGTACGTCAGTTTTGTCAGTGAGCCGGCACACTACTACACTCAGAACCTATGTAATATTTCAGCAGCAGATGGTGCCATATGAATGAATATACGAGTATTTGGTCACAACTGATCCCAGTCATAAAATGGATGTTACCAGTATAGGTTTTGTTTTTTGTTTGGTAATTAATGGTGGTTTATAATCCCGAAAACTGGTGCTCATTTACTTAGCAAGTCTGTGGCATTTTAGTTGTGTCCTAGCATTAAGCTAACAAAGATAATGTCAGTGTCTGAAACCCATGACAAATAGTTACAGGACACCAGGGCAGACAACTCTGAAAAGTTGCCTGCCCAGCCATAAAGTTGCCTGCCCCATTTTTCCCAACTTGAAACACAATAAGACGATTAATTGCAAAAAAAAAAAAAAACGTTGTTGCAAAGTATTAAGAATTGATAATCAGAATATATAACAGAACAACACTTAAAAAAATAAGTTTATTAGAAATCTACTTATTACATACATTGCATGTATACTGTATGACATCGCTGTTTTCCATCTGCCATCAGTATGTACCTGTATTAGCTTATCTTCATTCATGCAATGTTTGCGCTGCATCGTCTGCTACAAGCCACGTGAATTCCTTTTTCCACAATGCTTTTAATTTACATTTACGTTTTGTAGCGTCATAAATTTTGTTAGCATCTTTTGAATATTTCTTCTGGGACTGAGGTTTTGGCTTGATTCCTAACTACTTCTCCATTTTTCTTGTGTTCTCTGTGCATCACCTTATAACGCTCGGGAAAGTCCGGAACCACAGTTATTCGATGCAGGCACCTGATTGGCTGCTGAGTATGCAAATTGCCAAACCAACAGGAAATTCCTAAACCGAAGGAAAATTTTGAAATCGGAATAAAGCAAACGTTTGATTTTTTTTTTTCTTGAAAAAGTTATCGGCCACCCAAGCGCAGACGTTTTGTAAGTTGTACGCCCGACGTAAAAGATGCACGCCCCGGGCGTCTGGGCAGACGTCCTTTCAGACACTGATAATGTGCTGTTGTTGAATAACATGAATTGAATGGTCTTTATTGTGATACACCTTGTTCAGTAATACTATTTGTTTTCTGTTCATTTTGATTTAAAGTGAATCAGTGATGTTTAGAAGCTTACTGAGTAAACCATTAACACGCCAAGCTATGTCGCGTTGGCATTTAGCAAAGCCACGAGCTCTTCCTTGCATCGCAGCACCTTGTAAGGCAGCTACAACTCTGCAACTACAATACCAACGGCAGACATAAACACGCACTCGAACACGTGTGTCACGTTTGCCTTTGTACTGGACGTCCGACAACTGGCAAAGCGCCTGGCGTGTTGATTTTAAAAAGTGCAATTAATCATCCCTGCCTGCCCGCGTTTCTCATAAATTGCCCGTGAGACAAACAATTTGGCGGTTTTTATAACTCACACTGGAGCCAGTGTTTTGCAGAAAGCTCCTACCCGGTCGAGACGTCGTACCCTAGGCTGATCGGACAGCAATTTTCTTTTCTTTATAATCAAGTAAAACCAGCAACACTAAAACTCAGAGTTATTGCATTGGTTGGCGTGCATACATACACTCTTACCGTAGTTTACCTTAGTCAATAAACACACTGCTAAAAAGCTACCACAGAAAAACACGGCAGGCTTTAAAGTTTTGTCAGAAAACAGCATTCTGAATCATTGAAAGAGTCAAATAAGACTGAATGAAATAAAAAAATGTGAGTACAGTAATCCCTCGGTTATCACGGTTAGTAGGGACCAGAGCCTACAACCAAAAGTGAAAATCCGCGAAGTAGTGTTGCACCTTCATGAAAGCCCCCAAGAGTCAAATTAACCACGAAATGACGTCCTTACAAACTTAGAGTATACAACTGTAACAAAATAACAACTATGGATCTACAAATAAAAACACAGAATAGTAATTTCAGTTGAATAAATTGTCCTTATTGTCACTATACAGAAGTACAACAAAATTGAGGAGCTTCTTCTTTCAGTGCAAGAAAATGATTCAGAGAACGGCTTGCTAGCTGCACACTAGGATCAAGTGTCCTCAAATTAAGTAAAGTCTCAGCAATAATTCAAATACGATTGTCCAAATGTTGAGGTTTCCCACAAGTTGTAGCTCCAGGTCATCTGTTTCAAGGGTAGTGGCATTCGTGAGATTCAACCTCAGCATGTAGTAGACCGGACCTGCGGCCGTGCTATTTGCCTTCTCTCCCGACGCCGCCTCATCCGCTTCCCGGATCTGCTAATAATCCACGGAGCACCCGCTGGCATTTAACATTTCTTTGCACTCTTTGGACCTTCCCCAGAGTTCGATTTAATTGATGAACTACTTTTCATTTTAACAAGCTCCTAAAATACTAGCTGTCACCATGCTTCACAGTTTCTTTTTGGTGGATCCATTGACCTGTGTTTGACCAGCCTATCACAGTGTCACACACACCCACCCAACACACCCCTAACCTGCTCCTGTGATAGCATTTGCTGTGAGCTGTCAGCTGAATACAACGCAAGATACGCTGATATCAATGACAATAATGACGATTCTTTCAATACAAAATCCGCGAGGGAGTGAACCATTGATAACCAAAGCGCAAAGTAACCAAGGGTCTTGGTACTCTTTGCTTTCAAGTGAATGTATCTTCCCTTACAAAGGCATATATGATAGGTAGGACAAAAACTTGCACATTTCCAGGCATTGGTTGGAATTCTCGATGGATAGGAAGGAATGTCAGAACACCGGTTCGCTTGGCATCCTAGAAGCGAGGATAGGGGTGGGTGGGCAAGATTACAGTGGATTGGTCACAACTAGCTCTACAGCATCTGCCTGCGCACATTGCATCCACATGCAACGTATTTACTCCCAACTGCAGCGATTAAAAGAAGTTAGCGCCTACAGGCTCGGAGCTCTGCAGGACAATGTTCAAGGGAAGGAGGGGCCCTAACGCTCGGGGATGGGGGGCTTAATTTTACCACACAACGTAATTGCGGCACTAACAATCCGACCACCGCATTGATGAAAGCAGTGCTCGCCCGTCTTTGATTATCGCCGAGATGTTGATGCGGCTAATGCTCAAGGTTTTAGAACAAATGCACAAAACGATCGACAAAACAATCAAGTTACTTTTTCAGTTTGTTTTTTTAAATATAAATCTCGATTAAGTCTAAAATAGCTCTAAAGGTTTATGAGTCGTTTTTTTTCTGTGATGTGCACATGAAAAACATAATGTTGCAAATGTTATTGATTATTATCCTTAGTATAATATTCTGCTATTTCAAAGAGACATACCTCACATTTTTGCTAATTTAATTTTTAATTAAAAAAATATTTCAGTATGTCATTGCTGCTACTTTAAAAAGGATGTGCAGACGCTGCCCGACCTATGAATGAGTTAGGTTCCGGACGATCGTTTATAGGTTGAATCTGTTCGTGAGTTGCTTTAGTGATATATTAAGTGTGTTTAAGGCTTGTATAAGTAACCTGTAATGTTTTGTACTAAAAAACAACCATTTCACAAAATAATATGCACTATAGTGTCACGACCAGAACAGAATCAGGACCCAGATGCGTAAAGTTAACCACAAGTTGATTGAGATAAAGAAGAAGGGAAGCGCCGTGATCCGGTGCTTGCTGGACGCGAAAAGCAAGCCGCTCACAGAATCGGATCATGATCCAAATGCGGAAATAGATCTTCCGGGGCGGGAGATCGTGGTGTCGAAGACGGAAAAAACAGGTCAGTAGCCGGGACAGGAGAGCAAAACCTGGTCAGGATCAAAAGCCGGGACGGGAGAGCAAAATATGGTCGAGGTCAAAAAACAGGTCGTAGCCGGAGACAAAAGCGGAAATCAGGAACGGACGGGTAGAAAACGGGTGTAAAACGGGACCAACGGAAGTCAGAGTCAAAGTGCTTGCTTTGTCGAAACAGAGGTTTGCTGATGGATTGACAACAGGCGAGTGAAAGGACTGAGCTTAAAAAGGACGGGCAACCAATCAGGGTAGCCCACAGCGGCTGGCGCCAAAAGAGCGGGCACAGGTGATACTAATCAGTCATCATGACATACATATATAGATATATAAAGTGAGGTTTCACTTATTTTTGGGACTTGCGCGTCAAGAGATCCTCCTCCGTTGTAAAAAGTGGTAGAAAAAAAGCATTCCCACCATTTTCTCAACCCCATCGAGCTTTCTTATTCCACTTTCAAACGGCTCACCTCTTCCTTACACTTTACACCAACCATGCTGAATGGATGCACGAAATATTAAACAATAAAAACGTAAAAGTTCTGTGCGCGCAAGCACTACATTACATGTTGTTATGATTAAACACAAAACCAGGAAGTAGAAGCCAGGTTTCTTCCTCGGGGTGGATGCTGGGTGAGCTCTCACAGCGAGTATGCCAGTAGCTGTGCAAAAAAGCGCTGCAGCGCTGTCCTCTACAAAGGTGCACAATACAAAATCTAACAGCAATGTCTGGATAGTTTTCACCATCCCAAAAAACAATGATTGTATCTACTATTTTGCGTAAGTCGAAAGGTTGTAAGTTGGGGAGCGTCTATAAGTCCGTTTTTTTTTTCTTTTTTTTATGTATTTTGCCTGTTTTTTTTAATTGCAGAGAAAGAGAACAAATAATTGAAAAGATTATCATCTCTATATTTCCATTATATTTTAAAAGCTTTCAAATAGACAGTAAATTAGGCAAAATAATATTTAAAAGATTCTTATTTTTAAGTTTTAAGTATTTTATTGAAATAGTTCAGCATATTTCGTATTTTAAAAATACAGTGAATAAAACAAATGTATTACTTAAAATAGGGAAAAATATATCATACATTGTTATCATATATCATGATATACGATATGGCAAATAATTTTAATTTATTTTATATTTTTTTCTCACATGGAGACAGATTGTTGAGTATTCATAAAAAAAGAAAATATTATTGAAGATGAAAAAAAAGATCTAAGAAATATAAACAAAAATGTTACTTGAAAGATGATTATTTTACTTTTTTATGGCATTTTTCAGGTTAAGGGGATTGGCCCATTATATTTTTTTTCTCTAATTTACTACAAAAAAAATCTAAAGGAAAATTTAAATATATATGTTTATTACTTTTGGAAAAAATGTGAAAAAAACCTCTTCCCCCTTGGCAGACAATTATGCTCATTTTAAGTATTCATTTTCCCTAATTTCTAAAATATATTACCATTTCTCTCCAATAACATAATATAATAAAATTTAGGAACACTATCTTCTAGAGATATTCTAGAGATTTGTTTTTCATTTTAAGACTTTGTTTTTACTAATGCTTATGAAATTAATGCTCATTTAAAGTATTCTGTTTTGTTGTATACATGTTAAATGTATAGTAAAATGAGTCAAGTCAAGTCAAGTCATTTTTATTTGTATAGCCCTGAATCACAAAGAGTCTCAAAGGGCTTCACAGATTATTACACTATATTACACAGACTATTTTTCAGCCAACGAGAAGAGTAGGTTTTTCATATGCTATGGAGTAGAAGTGAGTTTAAAGCTTAGATTTAAACATTTCCACTGAGGTTGCAGATCGGATCTCAGGGGGAAGAGCATTCCACAGCACCGGGGCCCGAATGGAGAACGCTCTCGAACCAGCAGAACACTTCTTTGCTCTTGGGATCGCCAGAAGACCGGCACTCTCAGATCGTAGGCTTCGGACCGGGACATGGGGGCAAATGAGAAAAATATTACTTTGAAACAGCATGGGAAACAGTATTTACATTAATAGCAGCCTGGAAAAAATAAAGATAACCGTCTCAAATTTAGATTACTTTACAAAAAAGACAGGTTCAAGTACATTTATTTCGTCCCTTTTGCATCTTGTCCGTTTTTAATCTTTTTGAGTACATATTTTAATGCTTTGACTAGTTGCTATTAAAAAAAACAGAGATAAAACAATTTAAGACTCCCTAGTTTTTTAAATATAGATTCATAGTACAAGCAAACATGAGCAATTAAGGTCATAAAAAAGAAAATAAATCAGCATGCACGAGATTCAGCAAAAACTCTCAGGAACCCCTGTCCTGAAAATATGCAAAACATGCTCCCAAACACCCTCCTCCCAACCCCTTCCTCTTGATCCTCACCTAAAGTTCCCCCGCGCCCCCATCGGCGTCGTCACAGGGGTGGAATCCGTGGGCACTGCCGATAAGGGAAAAAGGTCAGCGGAGTTTAATAATGGATTCACAACAAAGTGATTTCCTGCCGGGACCACCGTTTTATTTTTAAACTGGCATTGCTTTGATTTCTCTTATCGAGGGAAAAACACCAGACGGCTTTGCCAAATTGAGCAGTGCTATACATAGTGATCCCAAAAATAAATAAAATTCATATTAAATTAGATAAAATTGATAAAAAATATATAAGAATAAATATACATGAAAATTGATGAAATAAAGAATTCACATAAAAAATAAAATAAAATGAATTAAAACAAATTAAATTAAATTAAAGTAACTTAAAGAAACAGTATTTTCCGCACTATAAAATAACAATAACACAGTCTTATGAGCGCATGAAATTGAGACTGCAATAAGAGGTACTGTGTTTATTCGTGTATAATGAATTATACACTTACTGCAAATGATAGTGTAATGGTTAATCAGTCAAGTCAAGTCAAGTCATGTTTATTTGTATAGCCCTTAATCACAAAGAGTCTCAAAGGGCTGCACAGACCACAGATTATTGTAAACGGCAGACTATTATTAGACCATCCCTTCATCCAAAACCTACATGACGGCAAGGAAAAACTCAAAAACCTCAACATGAGTAAAATTAAGAAACCTTAGAGAAGGCACCGCACATGAGGTCATCCCCCTTCCAGGATGACCTGGTTGCAATGGATGTTGCAAAAACAAATAATACACAGATATTGTCAACATAAAATATAGGTTATTCATATGTGATAGAATAGAAGTGTGTTTTAAGCCTAGATTTAAACAGTTCCACTGAGGTTGCAGATCGAATCTTAGGGGGAAGAGCATTCCACAGCACCGGGGCCCGAATGGAGAACGCTCTCGAACCTGCGCATCACTTCTTGGCTCCTAGTATTGCTAATTAGAAGTGAAAAACATTAAACATTACCATTACCTGTATAGTTTTCATTTTAGATGTAAATACTTATATTAGAGAGGAATACTTTTAAATGTTTTAGAGATAGATAGATAGAACAGGAAGGGAACCCAGATGCGTGACGTTTCTCACACAAGCTTTATTTTATGGGAAATGGGGCAGTCATGCACGTTAACCCAAACGCCAGTGATTTGGCGATCGTTGGGCGGAAGACGTAAGGCAGAGATCAATACCAATTGCACGAGCAGATATCGGACAGATGAAGTCGATAGCGGACAGGACGGGACAGACAGGATTGATATTAGGCACTGGAGACTGGAGTCCGATAACAAGCAGGACAAGATAGACGTGAACGCTACCAGACACTGGAGATCGATATCAAACAGAAAACAAAAGTGGAGATAGATGTTACAAAATAGCCGGGCAAACTAGACGGGAATGATACCGGACAGGAAACACAAGCAAGAAACCGGAAAGAGTCAAAACACACGTCTTGCGGGTGCAGAGGTTTGTTGACGGACTGACAAAGGGTGAGTGAGAGCACTGAGCTTAAATAGGAGGGAAGCCAATCAGTCAACGAGCAGCAGCTGGCGCCAAACAGGCGGGGCAATTGTGACAATATATCCATCTATCCATTATCTGCACCGCTTATCCTCAGTAGGGTCGCGGGGGTGCTGGAGCCCATCCCAGCCATCTTCGGGCAGTAGGCAGGGGACACCCTGAACTGGTTGCCAGCCAGTTGCAGGGCACACAGGGACAGACAATTCGCTCGCACATTCACTCCTAGGGACAATTTGAACCGGCTAATCAACCTGACATGCATGTTTTTGGAATGTGGGAGGAAACCGGATTGCCCGGAGGAAACCCACGCAAGCACGGGGAGAACATGCAAACTCCGCACAGGAAGGTCGGTAGCTGGATTTGAACCCATGACCTCAGAACTGTGATGCACAAGCGCTAACCACCATGCTGCCGTGCTGCCCGTGACAATATAGTTATCCCAAAAATAATTGAATTGATGATAAATAAGATAAAATAAATAAGGACATATAAGAATACATACAAATAAAAAGAAATAAGATAAAGAACTAACATGAAAATAATTCAAATAAAATGAATTAAAACAAATTAAATAAAAAACATTAAACATTACCATTACCTGGCTCTGTATTGTTTTCATCTTAGATGTGAATACTTACATTAGAGATGAAAACTTTATATTATTCTTACATTGTATATTTTACCAACTCGAGTGCAACCCTAATTTTGTTGTAGCAACACAATGATATAAGGTGCTTCTGATTCTGACCAATAGCAGACGGCCATCTTGTGAGGTACGTAGCTTGCATATGCATATGCAAGAGCAACGCAAAGTTTATAATGTTTTTGGGCATGAGAAAGAATTTGTTGTTGATTTCGCATAGTGGGGAAAATGGCCGAGCACGGAGGCCCAAAAACATCTGATTTCACTTTGTGAAGTGAAAACAGTAAGGATGGGACGCTGTATCCCAGGGGTCCACTCAGGTGGCAAGTTTGTGCTGACACGTATTCAACATGAATCTGAGAGTGATTGGTTAAGGTCTTTCAATTATAGTGAGTTTTAAAATAGAGTTTTGGAGAATGGAGAATGTGGCTGTGTAACTGTTTATATCTCAACAGAGCAATGAATTTTGCCGTCAAGAAAACAGCACACAGATAATACATATACTATTGTTATTTCTTTCAAAGAGTGTAACAGGAGACCTGGCATCCTCACTGTATAGATGATAAGGCCCGCCAGAAAAGTCCGTTTTTCCATTTCCTCCGAAAACACAAACACACCATGATGACCTCATGCCTGGAACATTACAGAAGGGCCTCATGAGAACCTCAGTCCGAATCTCACAAAACCTGATTACAGTGGACGACTCTCACGCATGTGCAAAAACAATACGTACTTTTGATGGTTGAGTTTATAGGAAGCTTGTAAAAATGTATTTATACGATTTTAACTATTGAGTCATTCTTAAATATTTGGTTGGTAAAGAGGTTTGTGTGTATGTTTAAGAAAATGTTTGTTAGTTTTCCATATGTGGGTCCAATATGTAGTGTGTCAGGTTTCTTAGGTTGTTTCTTTAAAGTCCCAGTATGTATTATATATATATATATATATATATATATATATATATATATATATATATAAAGCCCATCCACCATCCATTGTCTTCTGCTTATCCGGGGTCGGGTCGCAGGGGCAGCAGCTTTAAGAGGGAAGCCCAGACCTCCCTATCCCCAGCCACTTATTCCAGCTGATCCAACGGGATCCTGAAGCGTTCCCAGGCCAACCTAGAGACATAGTCTCTCCAGCATGTCCTGGGTCATCCCCGGGGCCTCCTGCCCAGAACACCTTCCGAGGGAGGAATCCTTATCAGATGCCCAAACCACCTCAACTGGCTCCTCTAAATGCAGAAGAGCAGTGGCTCTACATAGAGTCCCTCCTGGATCAATGAGTTTCTCACCTTATCTCTAAGGGAGAGCCCAGCCTCCCTGCAGAGAAAACTCATTTCAGCCACTTGTAACCAGGATCGTGAACCCACAATTCATGACTATAGGTAAGGGTAGGAACGTAGATCGACCGGTAAATCGAGAGCTTTGTCTTTCGGCTCAGCTCCCTCTTCACCATGACGGACCGTACAGGGTCCGCATGATGGCAGACGCTGCACCGACCCGTCTGTCGATCTCCCGTTCCATCCTACCCTCAATCCTGATCAATACCCCAAGAGACTTGAACTCCTCCACTTGGGGAAAGATATCATGCCCAACCCGGAAGGAGCATGGCACCCTTTTCTGGCTGAGTACCATGGTCTCGGACTTAAAAGTGCTGAACCTCATCCCGGCCGCTTCACACTCGGCTGCGCATGGGCTATATAAAGCCCTACGAACACTTTTTCAGTAAAAAATAACTTCAACAGACTACATTATAAAAATGTTTTTTTGTAATGTATTAATTGAAAAATACTTTAAAGTCATAATGTGCATATACAGTTATCCCTCGCTGTGTTGTGGTTTCCTTATCGCAGTTTTGCTATTTCACGGATTTTCAACATGCATTCTGTTCCGCATTGATTGGCTAAATGGAGGAAGATACTTTCCATCACCCACAAAAATGTACTTCATGACCGGTAACTTGTTTTGACGCTCCCTAGTGGCTCATGGCGCTTTTTGCAAGAATGTTTGATAATGCAAAAATATATGGTTTCTGAAGGACAGAACCGAAAGGCAAATGCGGTTTTCCATATCCTGATGGCAGCAAAGTATCAAAAGTATCATGTAAAATAAAGTGGATTGTGTCTTTGTGCAATAAAATAAACCCCAAAAAGTTTCAATTACAAATTAGACAGTACAAAACGTTAATAAGGTACAGTACTTTTTTTTGTTAAACAAATACTTGAACCTGTGACTTGGCTTTGTTGTTGAGTACTGAAAAATTAAATAAATAAATGAATGAATAATGTTTTTTTTTTCGCTGGTTTTGACTATCAGGGGATGTTTTTTGAACGCAACCCCAGCAAAAAATGAAGGATTACTGTATGGCTTCCGTTAGTTGAATGAAGATACTTCATTAATTTCTCTAAAACACTATTGATTCCAATTATAAGCAAAAACAGCGGTCCTATCTCATAAACTCGCAGGTTTAAACCTTTTTTGTCATAATACACAACTTAAGATATCTTTTTAAGAAGCTGTTTGGCCACCATCTTGCTAATACGAATTTTAAGCATTTTGCAAAGCTAGCTTGTCCTGGTTGTGCTTTCAGCACTTACTGCCACTCACTTTCCACAGTTGAGTCTTCCATGTGATGGTCGGTGTTTCCTGTGTTTCAATCACCTTCCACTGTTTCCTTCTTTAGCTATTCATGTTAGCCACTTGGCTGCAGTCTATAGCTCACTGCTAGAAGCTATTGTTTTTGTTAGCCGCTTGAGCTTTGTCCTTCAGTGTCAACCGACTTCTACAATTGGTCATGCAAGTGAATGTCGCTTACTTCTGTAATTTATGGTCCCATTCCAGTTTGATCTTGCATTCTTTTACTGTCCTTTTTAGTAACTTCTCCTGATAGCCACTAAACTTAGGCACTTACACCAACACAACCAACCCGAGCTATTATCCAGATAACTCGTTGTCAGTTATGGTTATTATCTCCAGCTTTGAGGTCCTATCGCTAGATAAATTCGTCTTTGATCACGCAAGAAAATATGGAAGTAAATATTATATAATCCTCAAATTCAGCCCCATTCTAAGCTACAACGACCTCTACTGGTGAATTATTACACACTTCAATCACTGAAATCGATGTGGCAGTATAGTGTAACAGTAGTCTGTACCGCCCTTTGAGACTTCAGAATCTGAGCTGTACAAATAAACATGACTTGACTTGACTTGACTCGAGTATTGTAAAATATGTCACTTTCTTGTTCACTACTGCCACCTGCGGCCTAAAGTGTGAATGCAGTCGGTATCAGAATAGTGTGACTGGCTCAAAATTGAAGAAAAGGTACAATCTGATGAGCAAATTTGCCTTTAAAAAGAATTTGTGGCCCCTGACAATATTTTTTTTACAGCAGTTTCTTAATCTCAAGGGTGATCTTAATTTATCTACGTATCAAAATGCTTGATGGTTGACTGACCCCACCTTGTGGCTCATATTCGTCAGATTTATTTATTACTGAGATTATTATTTTGCTCCTTTACATCTCACAAATCAGTGGATTTTATCTGGGGAGGTGGGATGGGCACCTTCTGTGCGACAATATATGTCACAAATTTATGAAGCGTTTCCCAGCTTTGGTAGCGCTAAGGCGAACATTTTTCATTTGAATAACTTTAAAGGTACAAAGAAGGAAACACTCGACCACTGACATACTGGTTTTATCAAGCCAATACTTATTTTTTTTGTACAAATTGCAAATTTAAAAAAAGTCAGATTTAAGACTTGGTTGGGAAGCCATGTTTATTTTTAACTCAGTATATTCGGGGAATGTACCAAGATGAAAAATGTCACGATACATTAATCACCGTATTATCGTGAGAAAGTCGGCTTTTATTGGTGAGCAAAAAAACGGTTTAAAAATAAAATCTCTTGAATTATTTATTGATTTTCCCTTCGTTAAAAAAAATTGTTGCAATTCACTCACAAGTTTATTGAAATATAGAGGAAAGGCATCGCCAGCAATCCGGTGCTCGCTGGACACGAGAAGCAAGCCGCTCACGGGATCGGAGCGTGTTCCGAATGCGGAAGTGGATCTTCCGGAGCGGGTGATGGTAGCGTAGTTAGACGGGAGATCAGAACGTGGTCAGGATAAAAAAAACGGGTCGTAGCAGGGGACAAACGGGGAAATCAGGAACGGACGGGTGAAAAAAGGGTGACACAACGGGACCGACGGGAGTCAGAGTCAAAAATGCTTGCCTTGTGAAAACAAAGGTTCGCTGCCGGACTGACAAAGGGCGAGTGAGAGTGCTGTGCTTGAATAGGAGGGGGAACCAATCAGGTAACCAGCAGTAGCTGGCGCCAAACGAGTGGGCACAGGTGAGTGCAATGAGTAATCATGACAGTATCAATTTAAATATTTAACAAAAATACACAAACTGTCATATAAACGTGCATTTTTTAAAATACTTATAGGTCGAGAGATTAGCATTTATTCATCCATCCATTGTCTGCACCGCTTTACCTCACTATAGTTACAGGGAAATTACCATTTATTTTACATAAAATGAGCCTTACGTTGGCCGGACCATTGCCCACGGGGTCCGGCCGGGCACAGCCCAAAGGGACGATGTGGGACCCTCTTCCCATGGGCCTGTAGGGGGGACAAAGGGGTCGGGTGCGCAGAGAGCTGGGTAGCGGCCAAGGGAGGGGTCCTTGGCGCTACAATCCCCGACTACAGAAACTGGCTTTTGGGACATGGAATGTTACCTCATTGGCCGGGAAGGAGCCTGAATTGGTGTGTGAGGTTGAGAAATTCCGACTAGATATAGTCGGACTCACCTCCACGCACGGCTTGGGCTTCTGTACCAGTCCTCTCCGGAGGGGTTGGACTCTCTTCCACTCTGGAGTTGCCCGTGGTGAGAGGCGCAGAGCCGGTGTGGGCATATTTGTTGCTCCACGGCTCAGCGCCTGTATGTTGGGGTTCACCCCAGTAGATGAGAGGGTAGCCTCCCTCCGCCTTCGGGTGGGGGGACGGGTCCTGACTGTTGTTTGTGCTTATGCACCAAATAGCAGTTCAGAGTATCCACCCTTCTTGGAGTCCTTAGAGGGTGTGCTTGAGAGCGCGCCCCCAGGGGACTCCCTCGTACTGCTGGGAGACTTCAACGCTCACGTGGGCAATGACAGTGACACCTGGAGGGGCGTGATTGGGAAGAACGGCCCCCCTGACCTGACCCCAAGTGGTGTTTCGTTATTGGACTTCTGTGCCCGTCATGGTTTGTCCATAACGATCACCATGTTCAGACATAAGGGTGTCCATAAGGGTGTGCACTTGGCACAAGGATACCCTAGGCCGTAGTTCAATGATCGACTTTGTCGTTGTTTCGTCGGACCTACGGCCGCACGTTCTGGACACTCGGGTGAAGAGAGGGGCGGAGCTGTCAACTGGGCAGAGTACTTCGAAGACCTCCTTAATCCCACTGACACGTCTTCCTCTGGGGAAGCAGAGTCGGAGGACTCTGGGTTGGGCTCTTGCATCTCTGGGGTTGAAGTCACCGAGGTAATCAAAAAGCTCCTCATCACTGCCATTGATGGCTATCGACGCTAAAATTCAATTTTAATTTGGTGGCAGTAAAAGAGTTGAATTACAGCAGAGGTCACCAAGCTTTTTGTAGCTGAGAGCTACCTTTTTGTTACTGATTAGCACAAAGGGCCACCAGTCTGATATGATGTTTTGAACAACAACTTATTGTGTTGCGACTATGACAGGTCAACATCTTATTTACCGTATATGTTTATTTATGCGAGTGAACTCTCGCAGCAACGTGGTTCACTTTTGATGGTCTTGCTATTTTACTGATTTGCGTTCTGAAGTCGGATTGTCTTAACAGTTCATCTGGGTTTTATCTTATGGTAGTGATAATGAACCCGTGTAGGGAAGGCAGACGTTCTCAAAAAGAGGACGGTATTTAACAAAAATCAAGAACAAAGTACCAAACAAACAAGTGGGCACAAAAGCAACTAAAAAAATCTTTCAACCAAGAAACAAGACATGTTTTTTAGCAAAGTTCAAACTAAACGACTGGAACTGTAAATGGAAACCACAAAGAATAATGTAAAAAAGTAACAAAGTAACAAAATAACAGAGTGACAAAGGGACAAACAAACTGAGTGTGGAAAATAAAAAGGACACAGAGGATGACAGAAAAACTCAAAATAATCTAACAGAGTGTACTAATCAAAAATGTCATTTTAAAGGGTTCAGGATGATTGGGCACAGGTGTGTGACAATTGGACACACTTGTGCCCAGTTCAAAATGCCCTCAAAAATGTGCCCTCTGGTGGTGGGAGGTATGCCAAACCCTAACACACATTACACATCACAGTCGTTAATTGTAAATATTTGTTAATGAATTGCTTAAGCCTCTAAAGGGATCTTTTTTTGTTTTAGTTTATTTAGTTGTATCGTAATTCTTAACAAAATAAAGGTTCCTCTTTCACGTATCTTGGGTTCATTTTGGATAGTAAAAAAAAAGTTATCTATATAACCAGTTTGTAATTGTAAATGTCATGATTAAGAAAGGCCCCGTCAACCATAAATACATCTGCTTATAAGGGCAGCTCTGAGTAATTAACATATATGAATTGAAAGATGAATTATAAAAACATTTAGGAAGAATTGATAATGTATTTAAAGACACTAAACAGGTCAATGATTACTCAGGCCAGTTGAAAATCAAATATCCTAGAAGATCCCATTGAGCCATTACTAGTGAGCTATCGTCAGAACCGGTCCACGGGCTACTTAGGTGATCTTAGGGAGCTACCTAGTGCCCACAGGGACCACATTATTGCCCCCCTGTAATACAGCAGAGATTACCTAAATTTTCTGAAACTTGCCTGACATGATTAAACTAGTAAAAATACATTCTGTTTACAGTTTTGGGTCGCGTTGTTGCATCTGTGTCGAGCCTTTGGAAGTAAATAATGAGGGCAAGGGTGTTCAGTACAGTTCCTAAACTGGAAGCACTGGAGCATGCGCTTAATTAGAAAACACACCAAAAAGAAAGACTGCAGCCAAGCACTTTCTCCAGGAATGTTAATCATTAGCAAGATCCTGACTGTTAACCGTTACAGACCCATCGCGCCTTTTGAAGCAGGGTATGAAAACGCTTCCACCTGTGTCCCGAGGATGTCTCGGCTCCCTATAAAGAGTCGCCTGGATAAAATTGAGAAAAGGAGGACGTTAACCTTCAGAGGAAAGTCCCAGATGTGTAAAGTTTGACTTTTTAGCAGCCACTCTCCAATTTTTACACGCAGGTACAAACTATTTCCTGCTCATTGTCAACATCTTGACAGTCAATACAATAAAGCACGCACTTTCCGACCGGAGCTGGCCAAGTTTGTCCAGGGGGACAGGGGGGTTTTGGGGAGGGACCACACAGGACAGAAGTAGTCCCTTTGCTCATGGGCGGCTTTTGTCAGCACGAGTGTGCAGTGTCAGAATCGTCAGACAGCCGCAGGCTTTTTTGTTGAGTTATAGTGTCCTCAAATAAAGGGGGCTTCCTCCCGTTAACAGCCCCCGGGTGCTCTGCCGCCCCGCTTGCCATTGTCTCACGATGAGGTCCTGCTTTTACAACTAGGCGAGAGGGTGTCAAATTGAGGGTGAAATACGAGCGCCGGTCGGTCACGACTGGCACAGGCCAAGTTGAGTTTGATATTATAACATCATCAGAAATGAGTCAACATTGAAAGCCATTGGCTAGTTTGGAAATATGGCGAATGATGTATTAGAGCCATGGCGACCATTTGCGGTCCATCCTTTTTAGCGGCCTTCAGCCTATCGTCCCTGTCTCCAAGATTTGTTCATGTTTGTTTATTGTCTAAATCTACCTTCGATAGTTTATGAAATAATTATATAAAGCAGGAATGTCAAACTCAGTTAAGCTCTGCGGCCGGATCCACCTCAGCGAGGCTTTGAAGTCCGCACTATATTTTAGGATGGAAAAACTGCGTTGCAAATGTCCATTTCCTGGTGCTGTTTTCCTGGTGCTAGCGCATTCATTTTGCAATATTTACTCCTTATAGCAGCCTGAGTGTGCATTTCGTTTGCTTTTTTTTGTTTTTTAAATCGTAACTTTTGATACAAATTACTTAGAGACTCCCCTTTTTTTTACATACTTAGAAATTTATGGCAGGCCGGATTAAATCATCATGCATGGCGGGTTTGGCCCGCGGGCCTTATGTCTCATTAGGCTGATTCGAAGGGTATGATAAGTTAATTGTTTAGTAGACATTCCAAATAAGACAATTTTAACTTGAAAGGTGAACAGGAGAGGACCGTACAAAAACGCTCAAGATACAAAAACTCCAACCTGTTCTAAAGGTCCTTCCCTAATCCCTTTCTTTTCATTATATCATTTAGGTTTCAAAAAGAAGATCCATCCTAAAAGGTGTGGCTATCAAAGAGCAGCAACATGGCTGTCCAATAGTGACAATGATGAACATAATAGTGAAATTAACCAAAAACAGTGAGCCAAAATAACGAGCAACAATGCAAAATAATGTTAAAAAAACAAACAACCCAGCATCCCAAGCAATCTACTTTGCAGGTGTCCAATAGTAAAAACAAAACCATGTTCTTCATTTTAAACAAGCATAATAGAATATGAACCAAACCAACATCAATAATGTTTTACTTACCTATTAAAGTAATTGCTCTTCTTCAATATTAAATGTTCAGTGAAAAACAGCCACCTCTTTTGCTACGTCAATGATTTACAACGTGGATTGTATTTTGAATTTTTATTTGCCAAACAGAGTCTCCGCTTCTTCTCTACCTGTGCATCAAAACTGCTTGCCAAATTTACTAGGATTTTCAAGTTTCTCTAAAAGAAATAATGTTGACAAATCTTTCCGCACCAACAAAAGTATTTAATTGTGCTGTATAATAATTAAAAATTGAAAGAGGTCTCTACAACATGTATTTTTACAGGTAATTTGTAAAATGTACCCACTGCATTAATGAGGTTTTTCCTGTATCGTTATTTTCAAGTAAATAAATAAATTGTCATGATGACTAATTACATTCACCTGTGCCCGCTTGTTTGGCGCCAGCCGCTGCTGGCTTCCTGATTGGTTCCCCGTCCGACATAAGATCCGTCCTTTCACTCGCCTGTGGTCAGTCCATCAGCGAACAAGGCAAGCATTTTTGACTCTGACTCCCGTCGGTCCTGTTTATTCACCTGTTTTCCACCGGTCCGTTCCTGATTTTCCTGTTTGTCTCCGGCTACGACCCATTTTTGACTCCGACCACATTTTGATCTCCCGTCCCGGCTAACGACTCGTTTTTTGACCCCGACCACGTTTTGATTTCCCGTCCCAGCTAACGACTCGTTTTTCAGTCTACTACACTAGATCTCCCGCTCCGGAAGGTCCACTTCCGCATTCGGAACACATTCCGATACTGTGAGCGGCTTGCTTCCCGCGTCCAGCGAGCACCAGATTGCGGGCGCTGCCTTTCCTCTATATCTCAATGAACTTGTGATTAACGTTACGCATCTGGGTCCTACTTCCGTTCTGGTCGTGACATAAATAAGTGAACAAACAAATAAATAAATAAACGAATAACTAAATAAATGAACAAACAAACAAATCGATAAATAAATAAAACTCATCTTACTTAATAACAAAAAACTTTTCGCATACATTTTTTTCACCTGACAGTGACGATATATTCAAAAATATATATATTTGGGAAAATAAATGTTAATTTCCTCTTAAAATCTTTGAAAATGATATAAAGTATTGCATACAAGTAAGTTCTTCCACTTTCTGCACCTTTTTTCACTTTTTAATTATTATGATATTTAATGAATAATACAGTGTTGAAAATGTTTCATAATTGATTGGAAAACTTGGCTTTTGGTTGCTAGTCATCACAGGGGTGGAGCTAGTCTTTTGGAGCACAGGGGCGTTTGACCACCTCAATTTTTTGTTGTAAATATCTTTAAACACAAACTTAAATATGTTATGCAGCAATTTTTTCGATTTACTTTGAAAACGATCAACTGTGTTTCACCTCCGGCAGCACGATAACTTTCAAATTGTCACTCTACGGCGTTAGCGTCCATGAGCACTTCCGCTAACAATGCATTCATTGCGCGTGATGTCCCTTATCCACTCCCAGGCAAAGTGGGATACGATTGCAATCAAACAATAGATGCTTAAAAGTCAGAGGAGATCCTAAGAAGTCACAATCAGTTGAAAATGTCAACAATCTCACAAAAACATCGAATGTTGTGAGAATTCACTCAACCAAGGCTCGAACAGGTAGCCTCCCAGATTTGGGCCGGGCGCCCAACCTTAAGGCCACAGAGCTGGTTTATGTCCACCGCTCTGCTTGAGAGACAGAGCACACCACACAATATGGCGCACCCCACAATGTAAAGTATTTTGGAGACTTTTATGTGCGCCTTATATTCCTAAAAATACGGTACTTGAGAGTCAACAACAACACGCACCCCTTTGACTTCTGTTGTTTCCAGAGAAGATTAATCAACACTAAGCACCATGCTGAAGGCTAGTTTTCCTTGTTTGTAATCTAACCTTTTCCTTTTAAGTAATTTTCCAGAAATTTAACAGCACCAATCCCACCAGGTCCCCATGACATTATTTTTCTTCAGTTCTTATAAATACATGAAAAAAGCACGATGGAAGAGTCAGCTGTCTGCGGCCAAACAGTAAAAGTTGGGGTTACGCCAGGGTTAGGGGCTAGCGAGCCTCCAGTCTGACCTGAGTTTGCCGGCCGCAAACCAGCTAAGTCAATATCAAGACGCTGGCTGCCCCACCAGTTGACCTTTTCCTGCCTCTTTCCAGGCGTAAAAAGGATTGTTGTTACAGTAGAGTGATAGGCTTTTATTGGCCTTTATAGCCAAGGCTTTTGTCGAGCCTGTGTCCTGCTAATACCCGTCGGCCACTCGTTTAAACCTGGAGAATGCCGACTTTTTATAATGTGGCTCGCACACAAGCGAGAGGCATTCTTTACCGTTCTCTTCAATGACGGCGATTTAAAGACTGACCTTCCCTTTGCCCCTCCGCCGGCCCGGATTTACGACGTGTCTTGGGACTTTAATTTGACTCGTTTGAATGGATTACATTAGGCTTGAACTCTTGCTGTCGTCCCCCATCCATGGGATTCCTCCGACTGGACTCTGGTGAAGGACGTGTTCGGACCGGAGAAGAATGCAGTTTTATCGTAGGGTGACCCCCTGGATGATGACCGCCTTCCTTCTGGTCCTGGTCTCGCCACTAGCTTTTTTTACTGAGAAGGTGCGGAACCAGGTGTGAGGCGCCGTTCAGGTCGTTGTGGCTGTGACCGGGGAATGGGCCGTAAAGCCCCGAGGCGATAGATTTATTGGTCATCTGGTGCTCTCAAAAGGTCACGGGTCAGGGATGCATGACTTTATATTATTCAACGATCTGGAGTGAACCTTGAACTGTGTTCGTACCTCTTACAAACGCATGGTATCTCAGCATAACATTTGGATCATGAGGTGAGGAAGTTATGGGCCATATATCGGTCATGAGATGATTTGATTTGTTGTATACAAAACACACGGTGCTTAACCTCCTTGTAGACTAAAAAAATAGCTATTTATCAAGCTGTCTAACTAGCTGTCTTTTTAGTCATCTATGCAGCTTAATATCAAGTGAGCTCTCCAGTACTTTTGGCTATCTAACTATGCCTATTTATCAAGATAGCTTTGCAGATGACTTTCTATCCTCCTGCCGGTCCATTTGCTCGCTATTTAGCTTTCTACCTATCCATCTCTCTAGCTTCCCAGCTAGCCATCGCTCCAGCTTGCTGCCAAGTACTATAAAGTTTAAATCCATTTACAATTTAAAGATACACCCACATTGAACCTAATAGTTTGAAAGAAGCCCAGTTGATACGTTTATTCGGTTTATAATATTAGACACCTTTATGGAGTTTTGATTGAATGTCTGTTTGTTATTTGACTATTATACCTCACGGTTGTATATTACTTTGAATATTATGCACTTTTTTCATCACTGTCACTATGGGGCGATATTATTGCTGTTCTTTGATTCCTACATGTTTTAGGGTAGATCTGTTTTTGTAACCTAGGAGCTATAGTGAAAAAAATTGCTCAAATCTGGAATTTGGCATTGCTATGGGTCTTTTGTACGATCCTTTTCTGTTCTCATTGCAAGTTCAAAATTGATTGTTGTGTCCTCTCCGTATTTTGAGTGTCTACTAACCTATAAACTTATAATAGGCATAGTTTAACTTCAGAATTTTTGGGAATATGTTAAATCATGGCAGCACGGCGGCGCAGTGGTTAGCGCGTGTGCGGCAAAGTTCTGAGGTTGTGGGAACCTCCTCCTGTTCAAATCCAGCTTACGGCCTTACTGTGCGGAGTTTGTATGTTCTCCCCGTGCTTGCGTGGGTTTCCTTCGGGCACTCCGGTTTCCTCCTACATTCCAAAAACATGCATTTTAGGTGAATTGGCCGGTCCGAATTGTCCCTAGGTGTGAATGAGCGAGTGAGTTGTCTGTCCCTGTGTGCCCTGCGACTGGCTGGCAACCAGTTCAGGGTGTCCCCTGTCCAATGCCCGATGATTGCTGGGATGGGCTCTAGCAACCTTGCGACCCTACTGAGGATAAGCGGTGCAGCTGATGGGATGAGATGTTAAATCATCAAATTTGGCCACGTATCACAGACCATAAAAATGCCACGGCAATTGAAGAAAGAAAGATGACATAAGAAGCGCTTATATACAACCCTAACGTTGTTGACAACTTCTTTTAGCTGTATAGCCTGCTTACTTTTTTAGCAATCCGTGCAACTCAATATTCAGGGAACCAACTAGCTACTATTCTTTTTAGCTATCGAACTATTTGTTTATCTAGCAAGATATCTTTCCAGGGGTAGCTATCTAGATGTCCAACTAGACATCTTGCAAGCAGGCTAGCTGTCTATACAGCTTTGCGCCAAGCACTAGAAAGGTTAAAGGTTACCATTTTTATATGCATTCACAAGGTACATATAATATTGAAGAGGCCCAGGATACTGTAGTCTACAGTGTCTTTAGGAGTATGTCAAGTCAGTTCAGTTTTAGATCACAGCAATTTCAAGTGTATGGTTTCTGCATATTTCCTCTGAGGACTTCATAATTCCAACTTCAGTTGCAGCTACTATGAAACAAAAGTTAAGCATGTGGTTCAAGGCAGCCCCACCTCTCGAGGACGTGCTAATGGAGCAGAGGACTAGGTGTTTGGGACGAGCACAAAGGCCTAAAGGTTCGGTGTGAAAGGCCAGGCTTTCCTCTCTGGCCTTGGCTGCTACAATGGCCTTGTAGCCTTAATTTAACCAACTAAAGAACATTTAGCAATGACCCAGGAAAGCCATAAAATTGCTTAGAGAATACACACTTTATAAGTGAATAGATTGAAGAAATACTTATTCAACTGAACTAAAGAAATCTCTCTTACTAGTTTGCACTGCCAATGGTGGCTAAAGACATCAAATATAGACGTTGAATTCAGTTCAGAGGCTCTACGTCATTTCTCCATTTTCCATTAAATTGGGCTGGCGTTGAGTTAACCAGGCTGTCAGAGAAATAGACTCACCAATCACAAAGACTTTACATTGCATTCTGTTTACAAGCGCTGAAGTGAAATTCTGTCAAGCAAAGGCAAAAACCTTTTGGTTCTAATTACAGTATAACTCCCCGGCACCTACAGACAATCGAGAAAGCACAACACAAAAATTTGCAACTGTCCAAAGATTGACTTGAAGCAGTCACTTTTGTTTTCTGAGGCAACAGGAAGAGCCTCATGTTGTGACATTCCTTCAGAGGTGAAGGAGAGGCAGAGGTCAGTTGCAAACTCCCTGGGGAGTTTCACTGGATGGGCAGGTATGTACAGTCACTTAAAGGTACACTTCAATGCCTTTGGACGTAATAAAACCAGCACAGGTATTATGGCTCCGCCAGCACCTCGTTTGATGTAGATGGTATCATAAAAAATCGAACGGTACTAGTGAAGCAGCAGTTTTTCTTTATAGAAGGGTTTTCCTTATCTGATATTGATGCTAAATATCGGTTCCAAAGAGTGTTGGATTTTATCATATTTCATCTAAAATCTCTGATACAAGCTTGGATATTTGAGTTCATATAAAAGCAATTGATTCCTGTTCTTTTATCCACTATTGTTTGGATGTACCATGAAGATACTGTGAGATCGAAAAGACTTTGTTCCTTCAGAATTAGCTTTTTTGGGGAATCTGACAAATCGTGCATATTCAAACTGCTTAATTCAGATTTGAAAACTCACTAAGAACAACATGTATTGACAAAGCTGATGCTACTTTGGATAATACAGGCATTTCTTCGACATAACTCCGGGCTGCATTAACAGAAGTAAGTGAACATATTATATCGCGATAGCCCTAGTTTTTCTACCAAATATAAAAAAAGTACTACAGAATATAGCAGGGGTCACAAAGATTGTGCCCGCAAGCACTGGTTAGCCCGCCAAGAGCACACGAGTAGGTCAAGGACCGGTTCTTAAAACAGCTCACCAGTGAAGGGTCATCAATTTTCCCAGAAATTTGATTTCTATCTGGCATGAGAAATCAACGCTGTTAACAGTGTCTTGAAATACATGGTCAATTCTCCCCAAAATATTTTTTTAAATAGTTTTTTAATTTAAAACTCACTCAGTAGCCTTATACATGGCAAGTGGTTTAGTCAATTAGTGGTGTACTGAGCCCATTTCAATGATTAAAAACCCGCATATTTATAACATTAGAAATAACATAAAAACACAGCAATAATTGTTATTTTAGAAGTGCACATCAAACTGGATGCCCTTTGAGCTAATCAGTAACAAAATGTTACCTCTCAGCTTCAAAAAGGTTGGTGACCCCTGGAATACCGGTTTTGCTCCATGTGTAAATCACGCACTGAGTATTGAAGTTTTCTGGGATTTTATCCGCTTACCTGTTTTTTGTATTTTGTATATTAGTTTGTATTTTGAAAAGTCATGTTTTCCATAGAAAACCTAATTAAAAAAAGACTTTGGTCAGAGATGTTAATTTTCTGCTGATGTTCATAAATTAACCCTAAAGGGATAGTTTCCACAACCAGATATTTCAAAGTTACTTTTGCTCACTCGAGAAGCAATGATCCTAATAATGATACCTGATACTGTATTGGTT
Source organism: Urocampus carinirostris (assembly GCF_059441175.1). Lineage (NCBI taxonomy): Eukaryota > Metazoa > Chordata > Actinopteri > Syngnathiformes > Syngnathidae > Urocampus > Urocampus carinirostris. Next base: position 26,289,381 of record NC_142355.1, read on the forward strand.
TACAGCTCTACCTTTAATCTTTGAGTGTTAAGTGATAAACCACGTAAGTCTGAGGGTGGTCAGTGAGGTAAAACAAGCTCCCATGTCAGCAACGTGTTACCAAAGATTCATGGTTCCAACCATCAACTGGCGGGTTTTTCATTTGGGACCCTGGCGTTTGAAGTGCGAGGGGTGGGTCAAGCCGAGCCCTTGCCATGCTGTGACTGGCTGCTAAGGTGAAGGGGCTGGGCCGAGGTGAAGCGGGGGTTGGATTTGGAGAAGTAGGAGAGAAGTGAGTACGGACCATTTGCTTGCTTCCCTGCGTACATTCACTCGTCTCATTTAAGTGCTCTGACATGTTGCCGGTACTGTGCCAACCGTTCTGGTGGCAACAGCTGACTAGAAGTCTGGATTAAAAGTGTTGATGATCATGTGCAGTACTGAGGATTTGAAGAAGAAACTAGGACAGACTTTTCCTGCTTGCCTCAGGAGAGTTAGCCTGAACTGAGGTAAGAATGGAAGAGGCATGGGAGAGGAATTGTCTAAGGACATCTTTTGTGTAAAGTTTAAGTTTCTTAGAGTATCCCATTTGAGGTTATTTCAAAAGTCCTAATTACAATTTTGTGGTTGCCAAAAGTGAGTCCTTACTTAGTGATGGCATCTTGTGTGTCCCCAGTCATGCAGGTGGTCCCTCAAGTGGGGATGACACTCCCATCCATTTGGTCTTGGAAAAACACTCCTCAGACCACGAACTAGGTTAGACCAAACAGTCCGTCTGGTCCTCTTGCCAGTCCCTTTGGAATTGTTATTCAGGATGTTCAGAACTACACACTGGAACTGTTTTGAAGAGTTTGTAATGCTTTTCCAAGAACCAAAACTTGTTGACAGGCTGACATGATCTGTTTATTCCGCTTAAACTTAGCATGTTCCTAGATTGAAAATTAGATTTGACAAGCTGAAACTGAACAGAAAATCAAGTTTTCTAAAGCTGACGAGAGCCAAAGATAACATGCCAGGCTGGTCTAAACTGACTGAGAGCACTGTGTTGCTTTGCTTGTACCTCTCTCAGTCTGTTTTGCCAGGAATAGACAGTGATTCAGACCAGGAGCTGCTTATTTATCCTGCGCAGCCACGTGAAGCTTGTTAGTCCAATGCGCTGATTTCTGGACATTGCAAGACTAGGATTTAGAGCTTTGATAAATACTAGCTGAATAAAAACACATAACACATGGCTAATTATCTGTTAGTGTTTTTAAGAGTTTTTGGGCCTCAGTGCATTGGTTCTTAGATGAGTGCACTAGTACCCCCTGGGGCTACTTGTCAACACCTCAAGTGGTCCTTGAGATTGTAAAATAGATTTTTAAAAAGTAACATTCATGAAAAATCGTAGCATTTTCATCACTTCTAACAACACTCCACCCACAAAGAAAACTAATTTAGTTGTTACTTCAAGTCTATTGCTTTGTATTTAACCATATTTCATATATTTTTTGAAAAAATGTTTATTAGAATAATCTCATTCTTTCATTTTTTTGAAAAACTTCTATTTTTTGGATTACATTTAAACCTCATTCTCTAGTGAAATAAAATGTAATTTTTAAGTATTATTATTTCACTAACTTCACTGGATGAAAAAGGGAAAAAAAAGGATGTTCATTTTAAGGATCATGTATTTTATTTGACTAATCATAAGGATAATATTTCTTATCCTAATGGAAAAACTAGAAAGAAATATAGTAATATATTAATAAATAATTAAAAAACTACTTTTTAAAATAGCCAGTACAATTCTGTTTTATTTACTTCTAAATAAATATTAAATACATGTTATTTAATTGGGGCTTTTTCTTTTATTTGTTTGATCATACGTATTACAGTCCTAAATTTTCTAGAAAATATGTTAAAAATATAGAAAAATAAGAAAAATAAACCTTATGATCAATGTTTTATTGTGCTAAAAAATACATTAAAATATTTCAAAATGCTTATTATTTAAAATTATTTTACAGGAAAACCAAGTCAAAAATAGTAAATCTGTGTTTATTGTAGGAATATTTTATTAGAAAAGCAGGAAAAGTTTTTTTAAGTAATAGTAAAATATTTTTAAAATAATAATATTATACTACTTGAGAAACAAGTTCAAACTATAGTGAACATTTATTCCTTTTAATTATTATTTATTTCACTTTACTAATTATAAGAATAATATTCCTTGGATTACAAAAACAAAAAAATCATACGTTTAGTCCAGAATAATTTGAAGAAATATAATCCTTATGTTAAAATAATAAAATACATAAAATAAAATAAATAAATCATATTTAATATTTCAAAATAATGTATTAATATTTATTATTTTACAGAAAAACAAGTTCACGTGGTACAGTGATATAATACCTAAAATAACTATATTCCTTACAAATAAATAATAAATAAAATAAATATAAAAATAAATTATATTTCATAGGATTCAGTATACTTCTAATTTTACTGGAAACGCATGTTAAAAATACAGCAAATTTAGCCATACAATCCTGATGATGAGCATTTTACCCAAAAAATACTGTAGAAATATAGTAAAATAAAATAATACAAAACATACTCCAAATGCAAGTAAACAGATTCTAAATCAAGAGCAATAATGAACAAAGTAATCTGCTAATGTGAATAAATATTTTTCTCTGTGTTCTATGTCTAAAATCATCAGTGCAACACCGGGTAGAAGGTATTTAGATTAAATACATTTTAAACTCACTTTACTGAAAAAGGTTGAGAAATATTGTTTTCATTTATTACAACACAGCAATAAACGATTTCATCTACGAAGAAAGTATCTACTACCACCCCTCTTTAAACTCCGATGCCCTCTGTGGGTGGATCAGTCAAATATGCAAGTTTGCACTATCCAAAGCCATGTTAACAAGCACTTTTACAAAAGAGGGGAGAAGATGTTAACATTCAGGACTGCAGGGGTCTGGCTAGTGTGGGTGAAGGGTGGCACTTCAGTAGCTGGGGGATGAGAAGGTGGGAGTTTCAAACTAGTAATATAAAACACAGAGCTTTTGTTCACACAGGAGGAAGCAAAGATTAAAACCGAGCAATAGGTTAGTGAGTTGGCGGGTCAACCTGAGCATCGCCGAGTTAGCTGCATCATTGCTTCTGTCATTCAAAGAAGCATTGGAGTCTAAAGTGAGAGGAAATGAGTTTGTTGCATGACAACTAATGGAAGAATTAGCATGCAGGCATATGCGATTGCAGCAGAAAAGAAGATTTGGTGGGCGTTCTTTGACTAATGCTAAACTTCTCGAATTGCAACTGTAACTTCTAGCCAGGCATTCCAGCAATTCGGGTTTTTTGACTATTTGAACCTCTTGATGAAGCTAGGCCTGGTGTGAGCTCCTCACTCCCTGCTCTCAAGTCAGTCTGCATTTTTTCAGGTTATTTTGGTCCAATTTGCAAGTCAATGGAGGTGGGAGAAACAAGGCACTGTCTTTCTTCCCTTTTCTTAGTACGGGTTATCTGACCTTAAGAAGATAACGCTGCACATCCTTAGAAGGAAAAAAAGTGACTAAAAGAGAGATAAACTAACTCTTGATGAAAGCAGAGAGCTACTTTTAGTAAGATAACAACCGTTGCCAATATGATATAAAGTTATCATGTAATTACTATGTTATTATTACATACCAGTCAACCTCAGGCATTTGCGCCACTTGATTGTAATTGATTGTAATGATTGTAATTCCCCCCCATGAAGCAATAATAACCTCTACAAACAATGGAGCACCCATTTACTCACTTTAAAATGGACCATGTAGAGTACTACGACAATATTAACAATCTAAGATGACGCTGTCGTCTGCAACCAGTGACAGAGATGATCCAGATTAGACTATAAGGCGCACCTAAAACCATACATTTGCCAGAAATTCAAAAGTATGCACCTTATAGTACGGGATGTACGGAAGGTTCAAATTGTTATTTTAAAGATAGATATATAAAATAGAATCACCTTGATACATTCTAAGAACTGTGAAAATATGTTCTTAGCAGAAGTTATCAACTTTTCTCCCACCTTCCATTTCACTGAGCTCATTGGTAAGATATGTACCATATTTTCTGGACTATAAGGCGCACCTAAAAAAACAAAATTTGCCAGAAATCCAAAGTGCGCCCAATAATCCAGTGCGCCTTATATTCCTGAAAGTAGGCTATGTTATTTACTAGGTCAAAACTATTAGAAGAAGCATTAAAATGGGGTCAATCACTAAACATGAAGCCAGTTAGAAATCAAATTTCCTAGAAAATCACAATCACCCATAAATGGTGAACAACTTTTAGGACCAGTCCGTAGACTACACAAGTCTTCTTAAATGGGCACTACAGAGGAAACCAAAACTGCAGAGACTCAGTGATCAAAACCCACTGTTTAAATTTTCATTTTTTTTTGCCAAGCCTTTTTGAGCTTTTTGGGTACCCGTAGCAGCAAGATAGTGGACAATTATGTCAGCTACCCTTAGGTGCGAGATATGTCATGTAAAGTCAATGCAAATTTTGACCTATGTGTATTTAATGAAATGAAAGTCTAAATAAAAGTTTAATGCTTTTTATTTAAAATAATATTATTTTTGTTTTGATGACCACTAAAAGGTGCTAAATTATGCACACTGTCCCTTTAAGAGGAGACCTGGTGCCCATGGGTACCTCATTGGTGACCCCGTCTTGATGGAACAAGCCAGCAGCAAATTCCACGACAAAGGCGCAATTGTTCAAGACATCAAAAGTGATTAATGTGAGATGTCATAAAGTGCTTGACTTGACATTTTGTACTTCAATGTAGTGACATATCCAGGACTAGAATGCCATTCAGTAAAAAGTGGACGTCTGCCAGTTTATTTACAGTATAAGTATTGTGTTTTATTTCAACTTTCCTTGAAAAGTGAAAATAAAAAACAAAGGACAAACCGAAAAATGGAGAGGTAATGGAGAGGCAATGAAGACACTAACAAACCAACAGACACTGAACTACTATCAAAATGTCTAAACCAGAAAGAGGAAACCAGGGCTGCACAGACCACAGATTATTGTAAACGGCAGACTATTATTAGACCATCCCTTCATCCAAAACCTACATGACGGCAAGGAAAAACTCAAAAACCTCAACATGAGTAAAATTAAGAAACCTTAGAGAAGGGACCGCACATGAGGTCATCCCCCTTCCAGGATGACCTGGTTGCAATGGATGTTGCAAAAACAAATAATACACAGATATTGTCAACATAAAATATAGGTTATTCATATGTGATAGAATAGAAGTGTGTTTTAAGCCTAGATTTAAACAGTTCCACTGAGGTTGCAGATCGAATCTTAGGGGGAAGAGCATTCCACAGCACCGGGGCCCGAATGGAGAACGCTCTCGAACCTGCGCATCACTTCTTGGCTCCTAGTATTGCTAATTAGAAGTGAAAAACATTAAACATTACCATTACCTGTATAGTTTTCATTTTAGATGTAAATACTTATATTAGAGAGGAATACTTTTAAATGTTTTAGAGATAGATAGATAGAACAGGAAGGGAACCCAGATGCGTGACGTTTCTCACACAAGCTTTATTTTATGGGAAATGGGGCAGTCATGCACGTTAACCCAAACGCCAGTGATTTGGCGATCGTTGGGCGGAAGACGTAAGGCAGAGATCAATACCAATTGCACGAGCATATATCGGACAGATTGGGTCGATACCAGATAGGACTGGACAGACAAGATTGATATCAAGCACTGGAGACTGGAGTCCGATAACAACTAGGATTAGATAGACAGAAACGATACCAGACACTAGAGATCGAAACCAAACAGGACAAACTAGACAGGAATGCTACCAGACACTGGAGATCGATATCAAACAGAAAAAAACTAGCCGGGAACGAAACCAGAGCAAAAACCCACGTCTCGCGGGTGCAGAGGTTCGTTGACGGACTGACAAAGGGTGAGTGAGAGCACTGAGCTTAAATAGGAGGGAAGCCAATCAGTCAACGAGCCGCAGCTGGTGCCAAACGGGCGGGGCCAATTGGGCGCCATAGGCAACCGTGACATTGTAATGTTTGGTAGGAGCGAGGGACAGTGATACACGGCAAAGCATGGCTGCAGATCCAAGAAGGGATTCTATGGTGAATAAGAAATGAAAATTTCTCAACCTATGATTTTTTTTTTCTATAAAAATTAACATTGGTATACTAGTTCACGGATTTTTACCGAGTATTCAAACCCATGTTTTTTTATAACTGGATGAAGGTTTTTTGTACCACTAGGAGGCACTAACTATTACAGATGCTTTTTCAAATTTAAACAACGACTAAAAAATCTGGACTCAAAACTAGTACTTTAGTCTGCGGCTGCTTTATTTTGAAGCTTGAAAATAAATCACTACGATCGCATCAAATTTCTGTTTCGGTAAAAGTTTGGTACTTCCTGTTTCAAACAACATCATGTTATTGTTCTTTTTAATATTCTGGAGACGGATTTTAAGACGGGTAATACTAGGGTGTGTGTGATAAAATCTATAGCTTTTTAACCCTGGAGAACCCCAAGAACCTTCTTCTTCTTTGGAAACTTATGACCCTTGGGTTCTTTGGGGTAATGTCATAAGGTTGGCATGTATGCATTTTGCTCAAAACTGTCCCTGGAAATGAATGGCTGGATTGAAGTAAAACCACTCACGAATAGTCTCAAATTTTGTCTTTATTGTGATGCTAGACAACCAGAGAGCGTTATGAGACTGCTCCAAGTGTTATTTTGAAATACATAATCAGATCTGGAAGCATCTGACAGTGTTTTTTGTTTTTTAAATTTTTAGGCTGATGCTTTTACTTTGTAGTACCTTCAGGCCTTGTCAACGATCACGTCTGTGCTCAAAGTCTGCATTCGAGAGTGTTTGGTTCTGGTCAGCTGCCTGGGGTGCCCTTGCAGGCCATATGGGGGGCAAGGAGAGGTAGAACTTAGAGGGCAGGAAGGGGGTTGGGGCCTGTGAAGGGCCCCGGCTGCTGGACGCTGGCTGGACTATTTGATCTCAGTTAGAGTCTCTGAGTCTGTGAAGAAAGGCCACGACTTGAGTTTTTATGAAGCCTCATTATGGGCACTTAACAATCACATCTGAGCTTGTTAGGCGGCCAATACTATCAAGAATACCTCTTTAGTGCTTCTTAAATCGGGGTACGAATACCCCTGGGGTAGTGGGGGCACTTCATTGTTTACTTGAGATTTTAAAATATGTTTATTTTCAAAGTAGTATTGATGCAAAATCTAATATAATAATCTTATATTGGAATACTAAAGCATACAATCTAACCATTATTCCTTATTTTAACATACTGTAATTGAATTCAAGTCACATTTATTTGTATAGCTCTTAATAACAAATGTCTCAAAGGACTGCACAGCATTACAATGACACCATCGCCTGATCTTAAACCAACATGAGTGCAAGGAAAAACTCAAAAGCTCAGCATGAGGAAAAAAGAAACCTTGAGAAAGGGTCTCACATGTGGTATCCCCCCTTCTAGAATTACCAGGGTGCAATAAATTTATATTACGGTTTATTATACCAAAATACTTGGTGTATAAAATTATAACATATTTTTTTCCTGATTTAAAATATTACTTAATCCTAAATTATCTCATTTTAACCATTTTTAGCAAACTACAGCATTCTATATAAGCGTTGTTCCTTTTTTTTAATATATTTGAAGATTGTTATAGAAAAATATTTGAAGTGCTAACTGATTACATTTTTTTAGATTTCAAATATTACCAGATAATGTTTTAATTATTTTTAATGATATTTACTTAGTTCAAATACATATTTTAAATGGTTTAATATGACATCATTTTTGCTTTTTTTAGTAAACTGAGGTGCACCATAAAATCATTGTCTATTACTTTAATATAATTGAATGCTGTTACACTTAAAAAACTGTGAACGTAATATGATTTTTTTTCTTATATCCAGTATTACCAAATCATAATTTAATGTACTTTTAATTATATTAGTCAATTATATTATATATTTCCAGTGTTTTGTGTTTCACAGTAATTTAACTTTTTGTCCAAGAAACATAATAGATAAATTATCTTAAATTGAGCAAATTGATTGGAAAATTATACTTTTTCTACATATAATTTTACTATACTTTTGCCTTACAACTATTATGACTGAATGCATATAATTTATTATTTTATTGAACTATAATTTTTCTCACAAAAAAAAAAGAAGTCACTAAAATTATAAGACTATTTAGGTAATTCATATTCAGTTACTGAGACATTACAGTATTATCCATACACATATTTAATAATTCATTCATTCCGTCAAAGATCCTCAGTGAACTGTTGTTACAGGGTTGTAATACCGTAACAAATTTTCACCGTCTACATCATTAAAAAAAGGTTAAGACATACTAAATTACAGTTCATAATTGATCTAATTGTCTGTATTCCTCACTACATGATGCAAGCAAAAGATCCTCTGACTAGACTTAAGTCCAGACTTTTGTCTTAAACCTGATCTATTTGTTTGTCAACCACACAAACTGCGGCTATCCATCGAGTTTTCTTCCCTCGCTTCACCTGTCCTCTATTTCTGGGTCCGTTAGCAAGATAAAAGAAGGATCAGACAGTGTCTGCAGCAGGTTGCAAAACAAACAGTGACTAGCAAAAGGGGACTTGATGGGGAGAGAAACCGGCCCTGCGGACATTCCCCATGTGGTGTCCTTGTCTCATTGTCAGGCTTGTGTTTGGACAGACCCCAGGCTCAACTGATCAAACCAGTGTGGGTCACTTTCTAAAGTCTCTTGAGATACAGAAGGACACACTGCTCGTCGCTTGTTTTAACATGTAGATTGTGGTACATGGGAAAATACATTATAACACATGAAGGAAGTGCCCTAGATACTATTGATCCTTTGCACACACAGGACATAACCACATGACGACACCATGACGGATGGTACTAACCCGTAGTAAACAGTGGACGGGGACTGCTAACAGTAGACAACAAAAAAAGAAAACAGTTATACTATTCAACACCATTGAATGAAAGAAAACTTTTCTTCGAACATTAAAATAAAAACAGGACAAAAACAATGAGTCAACAACAAAAAAATGTTACATGACATAAACCATTGGCAATGACTAGTCAAACAAAGATTGTGCAGCTGTCAGATGAGGTGGCTCACCTTATCGGAAATCACAGGAGTGCCTTTTAGAGAAACTGAGGATAGCAATAGCAACGCTAGATACGACCCATAGTTTTTAATAGACTAGCACAGAGCATCTGCACCCTGTCTAGAAATCAGTTTTGAGCATGTAGAAAATATTTACTTTGGCGGGATGGCTTTTAATCTTCTGAACGTTTGCCTCCCGTTTTATCCATTGATAATTTGGCAGTTAATTCCTGCATAATAAGCTTTATGGCAGAGCGCATAACAATACTTGTGATATTCGGAAGATTACTGTGCTGAATCCCTGGTTAATTGCAATAAAAGCAGCTTGTTTGGGGCGGCAGTAGCTCAGGAGGTAGAGCGATCGTTTTAGGATTAAGGGATCCCAGTTCGAATCCCGGCTTGTCCGTGTTACATGCCGAAGTGTCCTTGGGTAAGACACTGAACCCCCAATACCCCCAATAAGCAGGTTAGCAGCCTTACATGGCTGCACAGATCATGGCCGCTATTGGGAAATGTGAAGCACAATGTAAAGCGCTTTGGGAAGTCATTGACTTGAAAAGCGCTATATAAATGCAGATCATTTCATTTCATTTCATTTCATTTCATTTCATTGCGTAGTATGAAGTGGCAACGGAAAGCCACTAACGTTCGCTTTTAACCACTAGCTAACCTATTATATTGAGTGTCTTTGACGTGACTTGTACCCACTTAACATAAAATTGCGAATCAGGAATACATCAAATGTAGCTTGTAAAAAATACTTGCTGCAAATCCTATAAATAACTTGAGGGCGCTCTGTTAAATTTGCAAATAAATATTGCTGTCTTCTGTCTTCATCAAAACAGATATGATATAATTTCGAACTGTTTGGCACAGCTCAATGCACAGAAGTAAATCACTATCTTAAAAAGTTGTGGTTGTATTATTCTGTCGTCGTTATTGATGTTTGTTTCAAATCAACTCATTTAACTGCTATCTGCTAAGGGTGCGTCTGTCGTCCGTTATGTCTCTCATTCTGCCAGGGAAGGCAACCTGAAGTCACATGTCAAGGGTCAATAAAGAGCTTTGTTTGACTCAACAGATATTTCCCTTTCCTCTGTCTAGTGAAAAACAACATCTGATCAGGTGGCACAATGGCGGCATCGGCAGCTTGCTATCAAGGCGGGGCACGTCAGCGAGACTTGATCATGGAGCAGAAAGTCGGGAAACTCGCGTCCGGCTTCCAGCGCAGTTCCACCTCGGATGACGACTCCGGCTGCGTATTGGAGGAGTATGCCTGGGTACCGCCCGGCCTCCGACCTGAGCAGGTAAGATTTTAACTGATTTTTTTATTGTATTATGTACTGATGGTGGACCCAATTGCGGGGGAGTGGGAGATGAGGCAGGTCATGCAGAAAAAAGATGTTTAAAAATAGTAATAGTCTGACACTAAAGGCTGGGCTAGGGAAGATTAGAGTCTGGTGGGTCTATTGGTGACAGAATCCTCAGCAGGGAACACCATAACCTCCCATCCCGACCAAATCCTAAGGTGTTTCCTAGTCAGCAAATAGAGAAATATGACTTGACCACTGTACTGCATATTCTCGACAGGTACCATTGAACAACCCATTTGTCCATCAATCCCTCTTCTTCTGGGCCAGGTCCAGGGATAACTTCCTTAGTTTAGAATGGAATACTCCCAATCCCCGGGCCACTTTTTACAGCTCATCCGACGAAATTCTGAGGCGTCCCGAGACCATCTGATAGAAAGAGTCTCTCCAGAGGTATCTTGGGTCTCTCCCGTGGCCTCCTGTCTATGCCTGGAACACCTCTCTTGTGAGACCAGCAGGCATCAGGAACAGATGCACGATCCATCTCAACTGGCTCTACCCTGAGTTCCTCCTCTGATTTCCTGACCCATCAGAGCTTCTCTCTCTATCTCTAAAGGAGAGCCTGGACACCCTGCAGATAACTCCTTTGCGCTGCCTTTATCCAAGTCAGACCTTTCATGTTGGACAAAATGTTGAACAAATCAAATAGTTCCATTTGGGACATTTGATTTATATAAGAAAAAGTGTCACATTAATCAGTTGGCCACTTTTAGCGGTAACCAAAGAGTTCCAGAGCATCCTTGCTTTGTTTAATCTCCTCTATTATCACAGACTTTAACCACAACTTGACAGCTAAATCCCAGTCACTTTGAAATGTTGAGAACAAAAAAAAATCAATTTTCTACACGTATATGGTGTCTAACGGAATAACAACTGCTTGGTCTTGGTCTTAAGTAGCTACAGTTCTAATTATCTCCCGTCTATTGTACGTTTGTTTGCATTGCTACCGCCTTGAATGATGAGGGATTCTCTTAGAGAGGATAAAAACAGCCTTGACCTCACTTTAGTTTCCCACCAGGTTTGTGCTTCGCCCTCATTAGCTGCGCTCCAAGTCGCAGTGGATTCGGCAAATAACAGACAGAAAGTCTACTTTTTATTTATGGGCTGTGCAATGGTCAGGTCTGTTTGTGATTAGCAGAGATCTGTTGTGGAGGACTTGGAGGGTCGAGCGGTATCGGGAATTAGAGGTTGGGGGTGAACTTTTAACAAGCCTTTTCCTCCACAAACACACAAACACAAGCAGGGCAGTTAGTCAAGCCCGGGGGGCAGCCAGTGTAATTTGGCACATTTTCCTGCGTGTTTCTCTTTTCTCTGGCTTCTTCTAACCAACTTCATCCTGCTTTTCACCACACACATGGAAGCAAATACGAGGGGTGATGACAGGCCAGACCGAGAAAAGCCCAAAGATGTAGGAACTTTTGTTTGGCCAATGTGTGGGTCAACTGTAATGTCTTTACTGCACTCATTGCCTTGAATGGTGCATTATGGGTCATCGTTACGGTAAAGAAACACATAGCTGCCTATTCCGTAGCCCCTGGGGAGTTGGATGAGGGGGTAATAGCAGCATCAAAATGTGCATAATTTATGATGGTGTCGGGGGGGCAAGGTAGAGGTTGATTGTCAGGGTAAATTGCCGTCACTCTGCTTCTTTAGATGGGCCGAGCTGCAGGAAGTCCTTAAACACATAGGACCAGAACGCCCCACCTCTTTATCAGGCGGACTGTAATGGCCCCTCCCTCATAAAGTTTAATCACCAAGTGGTCAGTCCCAAAGGTCAAAGTGCCATCATGAGAGTCTGCTTTGTCTCGTCCCTATAGAGACAAGCTTATGATTGTAAAATCAAATAAAAAACAACAACAACCTGGTTCGACCTGTTAAACTATTCGGACATTTATAGTCGTAATTTACGGGGAAACCACTCCACCAGTTTTCTTGGAATCAAAAGTCCACAACAGCTCACATGGAATACGTTATACGGAACTATGATGAGGAAAATATCTGTTGTCAATGCCTATATAATTCTTTCATCAGGTCCAACTGTATTTCTCCTGCCTGCCTGAGGATAAGATTCCGTTTGTTAACAGTCCAGGAGAGAAGTTCCGAATCAAGCAGCTACTTTATCAACTGCCGCCACACGATAATGAGGTAAGAACTCAGTGATAACGGATTTAATAGTTACAGTTACGTCAATAAGGTACCCTTAACTACTCACAGTGCAGTTTTCCAATCAGCCCCTGGTCACCACTGGAGGTGGGCAATACTGGGTATTATGGTATCAATCCGATAGAAGTAAATACAGGATAGTCTCGCTTGATACCGATCCGATTTTGCTTGTGAATGTTGAATAAATAAACCTTGACTTTGTTATGTAAATTTATAATTACAACTAACACGGGACGTATATTTTAAGCACTAAATGTTCAATTTTTATTAAATAACTACAATACAAACTTTAACTGTGTGAAAATGAATATGAATATTTTTATCAAAACTGTTAAAGAACAAATGTAAAGAGAGTCCAAACAAAAAAGCAATAATTTAATGAAAATACAAATATAGTAATGTCAACATAACAACTTTGCCTTCCATTGCAAAATATTTTGGAAATAAAATCAGAAAAAATAGTGTAAAGAATGCAATGTAAAAAATTCTAACAGTGTAAAAAAATAAAATGCTTCTATTACAACCATGGTTTCTGAACAAAATCTGTAGTCAAATCCAAAAAGCAGCAATATAACAAAAATTCAAATACTGTATGACAATGCCAACAAGAAAGAGAAACCTTCAGTTGCAAAATATTTTGAAAATAAATTAGTACGGCAAAGTGCAAACATAATTGGATCCAATTTGAAAGTTAGAATATTTTTGTAATCTTAAAACCAACTAACAACATTGTGCTAGTTAAAATGGGAGTACAGTATAGATCCCAGGAAAATACAGGATGTTCCAAAAGTCTTGGGAACATTTTGACATAATATCTCGGAAACTATTAAGGATATAAAAAGACATTTGGTAAATTCAAAAAGCTTATAATTTAGTTTTATATATAGTTTAAACATCAAGCTGAATTTTTGCCAAACTCATCCCAGCATTGCATGGCAAATGGTTGCAACAACTTCTGTTATCCGTGTCTTTAGCATATCCATGTTGCTTGAAATAGGGGGCAGAGATACTTTCAAAAAGTTGTTGCAGGACACTAAAGTTCCCTACTTGCTCTTCTGGGCAGTTTGACGGCCGTCCTGCTGAAAAGCAGTTCAAACTTGGTCATCAATCTCATCTGCTGAAATTAAGGGGAATCCAGTTCTTTTAGCTGGGGACAAGCACCAATTGGTAATGAATTTACCATGCCATCTCCTCATGGCTTCTCTTGTGGCTCCTCTTTAAACTTTCTGCCAAATGCACGTTCAACAACAGTCCATGGTTCCATTTTTGCAAATATAAGCACACATAATGCCTTTTGCCTTTCAAAGGAGAGTGTGTAGAATTTGTCCAGACCTACAAATACCTGGGTGTGCAGCTGGACAACAAACTGGACTGGACTGCCAACCCAGAAGCTCTATGTAGGAAAGGGCAAAGCCGACTTTACTTCCTCAGAAGGCTGGCCTCCTTCAAAATCTGCAAAAAGCTCCTGAAAATATTCTATGAGACAGTTGTGGCAAGCGCCCTCCTCTATGTGACAGTGTTGGGGAGGCAGCGTCAAGAAGAAGGATGCCTCTCGTCTCAATAAACTGGCTAGGAAAGCGAGCTCTGTTGTGGGCAAAGAGCTGGACAGCCTAACAACAGTAGCTGAGAGACGGGCACTGGAAAAGCTGCGGTCAATCATGGACAATCCATCGCATCCACTACACAGCATTATCTCCAGACAGAAGAGCAGTTTCAGCGACAGACTGCTGTCACTGTCTTGTACTACGGACAGACTGAAGAGATCTTTTCTTACTCATGCCATGAGGCTCTTTAACTCTACCCGGCAGAGTAAAAGCCCACATTAAACCACACCACCTACATTGCATATTACCGAATCTTATTGCAATATGTATTCTGTGTAGCACTATTTAGATATTCTATATAACACGCTACAGTGGGCATTTGCACGTCACACTGGGTATTTGTATATTGTATTCTTTTTGCTTTATTATTGTATTGTTCTCAGCTCAGGGATGCTGCTGGAAATGTGAATTTCCCTTCTGGGATGAATAAAGTATCTATCTATTCCTATCTATCTATCTATCTATCTATCTATCTTTTGGCTGAGAAAAAAATCCTTAATTGGTATGAAATAATTGTTTTAAAAAAATATGAGGTGCCCAAGACATTTGAAACACCCTGTAGCATCTATCCGAGTACTGTACTCGCTCAGTATCGATGTTTGGATTGATCCGTCCACCATTTGTTGCCACCCCATTGAGGGGTTTTGGTTGCACTACCCAGAAGATGTGGGCACAATTCAACTTTTGACTGGCTGCTTTCATGATGCTTGACACGCTGCCCCCATCCCCAGCCAGATTCCTGTCATAGTTCTAGGTTTTTACAAGATTGCCTGAGCAGGGGAAAAAGACATTGACTGAAAGAGGCTTTATGTGATGCCACAACCAGCGTGGCACCGCGATCCCACACGGCTCGCGCCCTCCTTTTGTTGCTTTCATTCTTGATTTCGAGCTAAACAGAGCCTCCAGTTTACACCCGCTTTGCCCCCATGTTAAGTCTTTGGGAAGGATCAAGAGAGCTTGTAAAAATCAGGTTGTCAATCAGGGCCGGTGGGTGGAGAAGTACTGTATTAGGGGAGTAGGAAGGGCAAACCGGGGTCAAGAGTTGCTTTTGTTCACCTCTCCGAAGTTGAAATTTACAACCTTGTATTCTCGGCTAACATTGTCGCGGCAGCGTTGGAGCCGTTAGAACAAATTGTGGCATGTGTGACTTAGACTGGTCTCATTCATTGCCAGATTCGTTACTGTCAGTCACTCTGCGAGGAAGAGAAGAAGGAACTACATATGTTCAGTGTCCAGAGGAAGAAAGAAGCCCTGGGGAGGGGCGCACTCAAACTGCTGCCCCGTGGTCGCCGGGACAGCATTTGTGAACACGTACGTACCTCGCTGTTTTCAAAAATTTGGGATTTAACTCAGAAAAATGTACCGTTGACCCCTGGGATACAGCGACCCCACCTTGCAGCATTTTCACTATTATTGGAAATAACCAGGCGATTAAAACAAGGAAATCCTTTCAAGGGCATGGCAATATTCGCAACTGGAAGTTTTAAAACAAGTTTAATTTTTAATACTCCCTCACCATGACCACCTTCACCCAAACCCCACCCGCTACTCCACTCAAAAAGCACAAGTCACGTCAAACCAAAGGTGATATACAATTTCATTTTTCCATTAGATGTCTATTAGTTTGTATCTATAATGATTTTTAATCATATACATGTATGTAAACATAAGTAATACACATCACATACTATTATACTGTATAACGTGTTTATCAGGGGTATTGACGGTTAGAAATGCATTAGCTAAAATTTTGCATCGGTATCCCCTACTATACGGCAATTTCACTTCCCCACCTCAGAATGGAATGTCATATCCTAGGGGTCTGTAATCGGATCAACACTGTGACGATCGGCATTTAGGCTAGACAGCACAGGATCTAAAACGATTTGAATACACTACAAGCATGATTCTGAGAAAGACTCATGATGTATGCATATTTGCAGTGCGGAGAGAAAATCAACGGGGGAGAGATGGCAGTGTTTGCATCCCGGTCAGCCCCCGGTTTGTGTTGGCACCCGGCATGCTTTGCCTGCTCTACGTGCAGCGAACTTCTGGTGGATTTGATCTACTTCTATCACAACGGAAAGATCCACTGTGGAAGGCATCACGCTGAGCTCCTCAAACCACGTTGTTCAGCCTGTGATGAGGTACAATCTGAGATAGCAATATCCATCTTTTGGGGTCAATGACTTGTTGACCTGTTATTCTCCCTGTTACAAAAACCAAGATTGTCCACATCTACCTTACAGATTATCTTTGCTGATGAGTGCACAGAGGCCGAGGGGCGTCACTGGCACATGAAGCACTTTGCCTGTTTCGAATGCGAGACCATCCTAGGGGGACAGCGTTATATCATGAAGGACGGACGTCCCTATTGCTGTGGCTGCTTTGAGTCTCTGTATGCAGAATACTGCGAGGCTTGCGGAGAACATATTGGTAAGACTGCCCATGGCAATTGCTTCAGAATTTATGCCAAAGTGCCCAGAAAATAAATTTAATGGGTACTTAAAACATAAAACAATATCCAAATGATCAAGCATATGTCCTTTGCACTCTTTCATTTTATTTAAAAGGGACAATGCACAATAATCAACACTGCTATAACCTGCATAAATGTGCTATATTTAGCATATAGCTAGTTTACATTCACAGTCCCTATGCTAATGTTTTATCCAGGTTGCCCTCAAATCTCAAATCATTTGTAACCGAAAGCTGCTCAAATTGTTAATCATTTTCTTTTTTAATCACACCAATCATTATTTCTTCAATAAACACACCATACGGACTACAATCATGACACTCGCTGTCAAAAATAGATTGTATAGATGTATATATGTAGATGCAGATGTATAGTAAAAAATGGGTGCGCGTTCACGTTAAGGGTGTGAGATTCATTCTGCAGGAGGCTAAGTTGGCCACAAAACTCAAACCTACTTAACATAAGATAAATTCCTGAATACATTAAACGTACCTTGTAAAAATGCCTGCTGCACATCCTGGAATACTTTGATTGCTGCAAGTGCCTCAGTTTAATTGCAGATAAACATCACTGTCTTCTTTCTTCATCGAAAGAGTTATGATGAGATGCCAAATTGGGCTTAGAACCTTGCGGGTTCGCACGGCAAGAAATCACCATTTTAAAAAGTCTTAGTTATATTCTTCTGTCGTAGTTATTGATATTTGTTTCATCTCATGCTAGGACACACTACACCAAGACACACGCGTAGACAGTACGACACATACACAGTGCGGACACATAAGCCATAAAGTGCATATGGCACCTTTGTAAACAAAAGGGTTTACTTTTAGCGAAGCATACTCAATGACATTGATTTACCTGCTTTTAATCCACTAAACAATTCCTTATTTTCCAGGTGTTGACAATGCTCAAATGACCTACGACGGTCTCCACTGGCACGCCAATGAGAGCTGTTTCAGCTGTGCCCAGTGTAAAAGCTCCCTAATGGGCTGCCCGTTCCTACCACACCAAGGTCGCATCTACTGTTCCAAGGCATGCAGCCTGGGCGAAGACGTGCACGCCTCCGACTCTTCCGATTCGGCCTTCCAGTCGGCTCGCTCTCGCGAGTCCCGTCGCAGCGTCCGCATGGGAAAAAGCAGCCGATCGGCCGACCAGTGCCGTCAATCGCTCCTTTTCTCACCTGCTGTCAACTACAAGTTTCCTGGTTTTAACGGAAACCCCAACGACAGCATGACCAACAAGCTAGCCCATTTGAATTTATCTGATGAGCATCTCTGGAGGGGCCGTGATGAGGAGACAGAGGCCCAAGAGGACCAAGAGGAGTGGGCAGAACATGAAGATTACATGACTCAGTTACTCCTAAAATTTGGAGAAAATGGCGTTTTCAGACAAGCTGGGGACTGTAGACCCACAGATTTTTGGGTTCCAGAGAGAGATGACAAGTTGAAATCAGAACCGTTTAAAGGTGGCAATAATGCAGACGGACGGGGCAGTCTTGCCAGCAAGAAGTACCAAGCTGATATGTACTGGGCTCAGTCACAAGACGGATTGGGAGACTCAGCCTATGGGAGTCACCCGGGGCCAGCGAGCAGCAGGAAGATTCAAGAACTCGAGTTGGAGCACGGATCCGGAGCAGGGATGGAAGACGAGTCCCGGTGGTACGGCGGATCTTTGGAGTGCATAACAGACGAGTTCAAGAAAAAGGAACAGAGTAACCGAGATTCGATGGATTCGCTGGCACTCTCCAATATTACTGGTGAGCTGGTAGTCCCTAGGCTTAACTTCTATACCACACTCTTAAAAACAGTCGGTTCAAAAATGGAACAACCTGATACTGTAGTAATGTAGATGTAAGCTGAATTCTTTCCAGGATCATGCTCATATCGCCAATTGCTTGTATAACAAGCACATTTTCCCAATGTGAAATAAATTTAAACTACCGGTAATTGATTTGTCCCTGACCTCCCAAAAGCATCCAATTTAACCCTAAATAGCTATAAAACACATCTTCCTGGTCAGTAGAAACACATTCAAATAGTCATCAAACATGAAAATGCGGTTATAAGATAAATAAGATATTAAAGAAATAAAATGTGAGTTTATTATGAGCACGTAGCATGGACTGTGTCGTCGTAACAAAGGTGGAGTGGGGCGCAAGGGGCGCCGGAGGAGTGACAGATAACGGGGGACTGTTGATGATACATAATCACTTACTCAAAATTAAAGTTACTGTAAGTCCAAATGAATGTGCACGCCTTTTTTCACAGCACAAGTTTTTCATTTTCTTTCTATTTACATTTTTGTTGATATCGCCTTCATCCAACTCAAACCCCATAGTTTTTTAAGGGTAACAATCTCATCCAACACCACGCACACTTCGGCTCCTAGGTACACACGGCGCCCAAGTGCAGCTTTGGGTTTAATTCGGGCCCGGTCCCTAAAATCAAATTAATACGGGTTTGGGGTGGTTCGGGCTTTTATACTTGCAGGCCAGGTCAAGTCGGGCCGTATGTCTTAGTACTATCTTACAATTACTATGTTGGCGGTGAGCGGATTCGAACTGTGAGCGGTCTCTAGTGGTAGACTCGGAGAATGCTCTTAACTTGGATTTTCTTTTGTATGTCGAGCAACGTTTTTGTTTCAAATGGATATTGTATATTAGAATTGTCGTGTCTAGAGGGACTCGAAAAGGTATAGGTATGACTGTACTTGGGTTGATTTGACTCGACGTCCGGTGTTGTTTCGCAGAAACAACTGCACCTAAATTAAATTACATTTTAGGTTTTTGTACAGGACAATTCTTCAAAAAAGCTTTGTTGTTTAAAATAAAAACCAAAGACAAAAATGTGTTATTTTATAATAAAGTGTATGGGTAATTTTGTTTAGATCAACGCAAACAATAAGGTCGTTTGGTGACACAGAAAAATTGACTCAAGTATTGGGTTGGTCACGTTTTTGAACCATACATTTTTTTAGAGTGCAGTGGTCTCCAACTCTATAAGCTATATCCTCCAATATGGTAATAATAATAATAGGCTTGCAATATAGTAGTTGATTTGTAATGAATCCATAATGCATGCCATTTTCTTTTCTCTCTATTACACTACAATATTTACATTTTCTGAGACAGTCGTGTTGAATTAAATCCTAATATTAAAACAGGGGTCTGTTTGTGACCCTTGTTCTATACTGTTATTTAAAATTTGTAATATTTATTTTCAGGGACATCTGTCGATGGTGACGGTAAAGACAGACCATTGGTCTACTCCATGCAAGGATTCCATGAACTGGAGACGGAGGATTGTGAGAAAACAAGTAACATGGGAACCCTCAACTCCTCTATGTTACACAGGAGTACAAACTCTCTGAAGAGCCTTGTATCGGAGCAGGAAGTGGAGGGAAATCCTTGTGAGGAAGAAGTAATACACATTCCAGAGGAAAGGCCAAAACCGCATGTCCCGGCCCTGAGGAGGGCGCGTTCACAAGCTCGACAGCAGCAAGTGAAGTTCTCCGAAGACGTGCTAGATCGTTACAGCGATCTCCAAGTGCGGCAGCCCCCAATGAGCGAACGGACTCGTCGCAGGGTGTTCCATTTCGAAGAGCATGATCAGGAAAATCACTCTGGGCGCAGCCATCATCACCACAGGAAGCGCCGCAGCCGCAAGTCTCGCTCTGATAACGCTCTTAACCTTTTGCCCAAAGAGAGGGGCCTAACGGGCTACGGGAACGACCCCAGACGAAGCGCTCACTGTTCGAGAAGAGACCACGGTTTTCACGGGCACCCACAATCCGGCGCTATGTCCGATTACAGGCTTCAAGGCTCAGCCAGGTTTTTGGATCTGTGTGGGGAGGACGACGATTGGTGTTCTACGTGCTCGTCTTCCTCGTCTGAATCTGAGGAGGAGGGCTTCTTCCTGGGTCAGCCCATCCCTCAACCAAAGCCGCTTAGACATTACTATACCGAAGACTTGCCGAGCCCTGTGGCTGGCATGTCTCCCCTGCCCTTCACCCAACGGACTAAACCTAAAAAGAAGAAAGGGCATAGGGGTAAAAACTGTATTATTTCATAGTCTTTATCCTGAGCTCTTACAAATGCCTGTCACATATCTCATACCTGTTTTGTTAGCATACACCAGATGTCCCCAAACGTTTTCCTCTGGGGGCCTTGTAAAAATCCCCTTCTCTGATGAGGGGCAGGGGTCAGTTTGTAACAGAAAAAGTTTGACGGTTGAAGAAGTGCCTAAATATAAAAATGTATTGTTTTCCAGAAAGCCACAATCAAATAACCCTTCTTGACAGAACAAAAGCCAGAAAATAAATAACACTATTTATGAAATAAATAACCAAATAACACTTTGGGGTTCTTGACAGAAAAAGTCCATGGAACTTTTTGTTCTACTGTGCAGTCTTAACAGGTCCAAGATCAGCTTATTTGTCAGAGAACTGGACCACCAGTGGAATAGAATAGTGGACTTGCAAAAAGGCAGTAGATTTGATCTCCTTATCAAACTATTTTTAGTCACGTACCAGAAAGGAATGCCAATTTCATTCTGGTCTTTAAATATTACAATGACAATAAATTCTATCCTATTCACAATGACAAATGTATTGTCATTGTAACATGTAAAATGCACACCGAAATTAACTTTCGTCTGTGGTACAATGATTAGAGTGTGATTATGAGATAATGCTTTTTAATTTGTCAACTAAATCATTGGTAAGAGCTTGGTGCTCTCACTGTTGAGACCAAGGTTTAAACCAGCTACAACCAAAAAGGCACACTTAGATTTGAGTACTAATTTAATTGTAAAAAAATGGATGTTAAAAAGCTCTTTGGCATTGTTCAGGGAGCAGGACCAAATTTGGAGACAGGGCGTATCCGTCCCACTTACTGTAGTTTGGGGACCACTGGCACACATTTAGTGGCATTAAAACTCCGTGAACTCATCCAGTATTTCGACTAATGCATATTTATACAAACATGGTCTAATTATTATATTGATACCAAATGTATATACTGTAGAGATTGAATACAAATGTGGCTATTTTTGTACCTTTGGATTAATGACATGCTTATGTACCAATATGGCATTAACATTAAACAAATGGTATGTTGTCTTCGTTTTTTTTTCCTTTGAAGTTGCCATGTTTTGACTTGTGAACTTGTTTTACATTTGTAAGTGGTGGTCCTGTTGTGTTGAGACGACTGTTATCTGTAAAAATGTATAAACCGAAATATAAGGTTAGCGTAATTGAAATAAAAAAGAAGAAACAAAGATACGCCCTCATGTGTTTCTTGGGGTAGGACTGGTAAGGGATTGACCAAAGTAGACTGGGACAATGAAATTCAGTAGTACCTCAAAATATGATTGTCCTAACAGACGATTTCTTAGGGAGTTGCAAAACAGAAAAATAGAATGTTTTTGCTAACAAATAAGTTTCAGTTTCAGGTAAGGTTTGGAAGTTTAGGTGGGATCCCTAAGGTTTCCTTGACCTCATGTAGGTTTTAGATCAGGGTATGGTGTAATAGTAGTCTGTAGTTAGCAACAGTGTGTGCAGCTCTTTGAGACTCATTATAATTAAGAGCCATACAAAAAACACGACTTGACTTGCTTAGGGGATCTATAGGTTGAAAAAATAAGAAGAAATAAAAACATTACATAAAAGATTAGCACCGTTGTGTTTACGTACATGTATGGGGTGGTTTTACATATTTCTTAAACAGAGAAAATTTAAGGTTGAACTGTACAGTATCTTAAAGTCGTACATTGCTGTAAGTTAGATTTTTTATTGTGTGCACCTTTTCCGGGTAGAGGACATTACTGTAGTGCTTCTTTCCACCGCTACCGGCATGTGGCGCAATGAGAGGTCACCCAGCATAGACTCCGAAGAAATCTGCTTCCTCTTCCTAGTTCATGTGTAAATCATTCTATACTGTATCTCCAGCGCGCTAAGAACTTTGACATTTTTATTGTTAAATATCGTGCATTCATTCAATATGGTTGGTGTGTAGTGTAAAGAACAAGGCGAGCAGTTTATTTTGAAATGAAAGTGAAATAAGAAAGCTTGATGCTGTTGAGATAGCTTTTTTCGGCCACTTTTTATCACGGAGGAGGAAGTCGCCTAACTCTTGAAGCTCATCTTCCATAAGTAAGTTAAACTTAACTTGATTTATCTTTACAGAGCATATTATTTCATGAAATGTTTTTTTTTATTACAAAACAATACAGGTTACATATACAAGCCTTAAACATACTTATTTAAACCTTAAACAAACAAAATAT
Organism: Urocampus carinirostris; assembly: GCF_059441175.1. NCBI lineage: Eukaryota > Metazoa > Chordata > Actinopteri > Syngnathiformes > Syngnathidae > Urocampus > Urocampus carinirostris. The sequence goes on from NC_142355.1 coordinate 26,312,476, forward strand.
AGCACTAAGGCAACTTATGAACAAATTCAACTTACAACCGATCATCCTGAAACCATCTCTGTCTTAAGTAGAGCAGCTGCTGTACTGAAGTGTGAAAAAAACGCAACATTATCAATTGAAAATATTTATTGAAGATTTCTGAATTAAAAAAAAAACCACACATATACATGTTCAAAAATAATACCAACAAACGATCCCTTACCAGTGTTAAAATAGGTTTCACAATACTGTTCACTTCTTGATAAATCATGTTTCGGATTATCAAACACTTTTTTTGCGTAGGTTCAGAACGAACCTCTAAGAGGATTTCAAGAAATGAGATTTGTCACAACACTGTAGATAGCAACATGGAAGGGTTATTACGGCAGCAAGGCATTCAAAAGGGCACACACTTAGATCTACAATAGATGCTTAAAATATTAGGCATATGTTACAATAAAATGACTGCCTATATTACTTCCAGTTCAATACTCAAATTCTGATTAGATGCACTTCCACCATCAAGTGTACTGGTTGGATTTGGGAATTGTAGAGCAGGAAAAGCGTAGCTGATTAGGACTACACGACTAAATTCATCTTATTAAAAAAATATCTCCATAAACAGTTGTAAAAACCCTCGAAAGTTCTCGAGAAAAAGCACTTTGGTTGGAAAACATCCATGTTACGTTGTAGAGTCGGGCAATTCCAATGCCTCGTCCAGTTCTTTGACGTAATGCTTGAGGGCAGTGAGGCAGTTCTGCTTCATCTCCGACAAGTTTGAATGCAAAGCGCTCTGGAGAAGATTCTCTAACGTGGGCTCTTTGTTCACCAACATCTTCACCACCGTGACGAAGGTCTGACAATCCTGTTTGTAGTGCTGTAAAAAAAAAAAAAAAAAAAAAGGAAACAGTCATTTGAAAATGATGTAATTTTATGGCGGAGACGAGGGAGGTTTGGTTGGAAGCCTATAGATCCAATGAACAAAATACAGAAAATACAGAAGACTGCCCCCGCCTTACGACGTTTTCACTTTACGTGTGGAATAACACGTTTATTTAGCCACTCTTTATGTCATTTCACTACTATACGACATCAAGAAATTGTTTTGTGAGCCCATTGAAGTTATAAAATTCAAACAAGACGTGTTCGCGCGTATGATGAGTTACGTCTCGAAGATGCCTTCTGGACATCGTATAAAATGCGGGTCAGCTATTCGTTTGCGTCATGCCATCATGAAAAACGGAGATATGCTTTTAACTTGACTACATCCCACAATGCATTTCCCTCTTTTCGTTTACTTCAAAATCTTCAGGGCTTCGTAAAGACTTTGCGAGTTAGTACAATACAATACTGTATTTTGTGTGATGCATTTAAGAGCTATGGGTTGCAAGGCTTGCAGTGAGCAAAAGAGAAAAGGAAAACCGTGATAGCTATGAAAACGAAGCTTGAAACACGCGAAAAGAACACAAATCTCTACCCTCACAAAGGTCCAGTACATAACCGTAACCAAGCAACACTTGAGCCAATTATTAAGAATAGGGAGGCAATTGTTGCAAGAAATTCTTCTAAAGGCATAATAACACAGTGCAAATGGTAATTTTAAAATCGGTTTTATTTTTAATCTACCGTTGCCTACACCTCCTGCATCCACCTAATACTCTGCTCGACCAGCTCAAGTCACGTCAAACCAAAGGCAAATAAAATGTAAAATATTCTGAGGCAATAACAATAATCGTTTGAGATTCTCAATTTTATCTGCTTTTCATTTGCCACCACTCACAAACTCCACTGAACCAGCTTAAGTCGGACCAAAAGAAAATACATTTGAATTTTTCTTCTTCATGTATAGTAATTTAAATTGTAATGTTATCATATGCATGTATATTACATACTATATATTTTTTTGTTACTTAAATGTTTTTTGTATCTGAGATACTTGATGCTTATTGCTATTCCACTTTGTGATCCCCACTCAGAACAGATTAATGTCTTATCTGCTGGGTCAACTGTACATATAATACTGTATATCAATTTCGAAAACCAATCGCTTTGAGTTTGAAAAGAGACATCTACTGGTTCTACTACTAATGTCCAACAAGGAACACTCAAGGCATTCAGTGGTAAAACCACTCTACATCAACAATACGCCTCCACAATTTTTTGTAATAATAATAATAATAATAATTTCCTTGTATTGTCATTCTGTGTAACAATGTACACAGAACGAAATGTCGATTGCACCTGACCCGTTGTAGCGAGCCGATGCAGCCGCAGCCAACAGAGGGCGCCGCCGACCACTTTTTAAGTCTTAGGACTGACTCGGCCGGGGCGCGAACCACCGACCTCCCAGTCTCAAAGCGGGCGCCTTACCATCTAGGCTACTGAGCTGTTAATCGACCAGAGCGTAAAAATATGTGAAAATAATTATGCCTTTCAAACCGATAGAATGTGCAATTATATTGTGAATAGACGCAAATTAACTACGGAAATCATGCCATTAATTCTGATTAACATCTTTCAGTTGTGATAGACATTGTCAAAAAAAAATCCATAAATGGTAAACAAATGGTGCTGAAGGTTAGCTTTTAATTTATGTTTCATGTCAAGGGACTAAAATATATTCAATTGCGGACTACCCAGAGCATCTCAGTGCATGAGAAAATCTATTCACGGCATAAAAATCAGGGCTCAAAATTGATTTTCCTAGAAAATTTGGCCGTAATTACAGTGCATGCAGGTAAAAACAATGTGGTTTTAAACATGGTATTTTAAAGTCAATAGCTACACGTGATTGAATAAACGAAAATAAGTGCGCACGAAAGTTAGAGCTGGAGAGAAGAGGGTGGACAGACTGTAGAGGCGGAGGTGGGGTTATTGGAGGATGCACCTTGTATGCAACTTTCAGTACGTTTCTTCCTTTGCGCTGTGTTAAACATGTTTCTTTCTGCTTGACCATGTTTTATAAAACAACTTCTACATTTTTGCTTCTGTTGTGTGGTCTAACGTCACAGGAGTCTGACTGTTCATATTAACATGAAAAATGAAAGATTTCCTGGGTTAAAGCTTCCTGAAAAACCTGGTGTTACATTCAAATAATTTGCAGATACATGTATGTGTGAATTTCCCTGCGGGGATGAATGAAGTATCTATCTATGTCAAGGGGCGGCACAACAGCCTGGCGCGTTCGCAGCACAGTTCTGAGGCCATGGGTTGTAATCCAGCTACCAGCCTTCCTGTGCAGGATTTGCATGTTCTCTCCGTGCTTCCTCCGGTTTCTTCCCCTTTATTCCAAAAACATGCATTTCAGGTTAATTCGCCAGTCCAAATCTTCCCTAGGTGTGACTGAGTGAGTGGGTTGTCAGTTTCTGTGTGCCCTGCGACTGGCTGACAACCAGTTTAGGGTGTCCCCTGTCCACTGCCGGAAGATAGCAGGGATGGGCTCCAGCACCCCTGCGATCCTACTGAGTATAAGCGGTGCAGATGATGGATTGATGTCAAGTCAATCTGTTTGCCAAAAGCTACTGAAACAAGTGTGATTAAATACAGTTTTGAATAGTGCAACAGACTAAAAAAATCCACAAAATGTTAGTATTATGTAACTCAACATACTTTTAAAAAAATAAAAATCTCATGTAATGGTTGTTTTCCAAACCCTGAGAACACCCGGAAACTAATCAGGGTCAAGCCTGGTTAGTACTTGGATGGGAGACCACCTGGGTATACCAGGTGCTGCATATATGTCATTTGGCGCACACTCTGCTGCAACAGCACTGACTGTAAACCCCCCCGGTACAGTCGGTGATAATGAATTTCTTTAAAAGGACTAAATGTAAACAAAAAACACTTTTGCAGGTCATGTAACCTTTCCAATTTATTAATATGTGAAGAAATCATTTACTGTTGCGGGAATCTCCCCAAAATGTAACTTGATTCGATCTCAGGTTTTGGACATGTTTGATAATGTTTTGGTTCCTACACGCCGGATTGATGTTGCTCACCGTTATTCCAAGAAATGCTCACAGACTTTGAGTAATTGCTCAGACCTATGGAAGCTTAGAGGGAACATCGTTCATGTACCGTTAAATGATGGGTGTAAAATATTAGAGAAGAAACCAAAAACTAGGTAGTTGGTGCCTGGCGGCTGTTAATAAGCATCGTTGTCGTAGAAGTTGACTTTATGAACCTGTTCTTATTAAAGTGTTGCTTTGCACGAAACAGGTGTGTGCACGCCAATCCCATCTTAGGCAAAAACGAGAATGCGAGGTGTCAAAATGTTTGGCCGTAACTGTGGCATTTCTTCACACCACATTGCAGCGAGCGTTCACATCCCTCGAGGAGTTTGTTGACGACCTAAGGCGGCTGTTAAGTTCTTTTAGGTGTCCCAGGTGCGAGCTCACATCTTTATCACCTGAGAGAGGGGGGGTTGTAAGTGCTGTGTGTGGAGGGTTGCATACAAGGCTTTTAGAGCTACGCAGGCCAGGATTGGGGTAGGCGGGCCAGGTCCTCCAGAGGTGAGATGATGAAGACCAGATCTTACCCTGATTATAAGGTTGTCTGTTCACTAACATTAACAAGATCTGCTGCAAAATATATATATATATATTGCACAAAAAAGGAGACAAAATTGACTTAAAAAACTGGCGACCCATAACGCTTTTAAACGTGGACTGTAAAATTTTCAGCAAGCTTCTAGCAACACGAATGTCTGTTGTCTTGGGAGACTTGGTTGATCCAGACCAAACCTGTGCCATTGTGGGAAGGAAGATCAGCGACAGTCTCATGCTGATCCGTGACACCATTTGTTATGCAAGAGACAGAAACATGCGACTAGCGGTCCTAAACCTAGACTTTGAAAAAGCCTTTGATCGAGTCTCGCACCAATACCTCTTCAGGGTATTGCAAAAATGTGGTTTTCCCCAAAAATACATCAAGTGGGTAGGACTGCTATACCGAGACATCTACAGCAAATTCATGATTAACGGGAATTTATCGGAAGCAATCGAGATCAACTGCGGTGTACGTCAAGGTTGCCCTATGTCTCCCCTTCTCTATGTTCTTTGCATTGAACCTTTGGCACAAATGTTAAGAAAAGATAGATTTGTCGAAGGCATCAATATCCCAGGAAGTGGGGGACAAATTACCAAGTGTGTTTTGTACATGGATGATTTTAATATTTTGTGTACTGACCGCGCATCTGTTGAAAGAGCCCTTGACTTGACTGACCTGTTTGGGAGGGCGTCTGGGTCAAGGCTAAATAGAGAAAAATCACAAGTGAAGTTTTATGGAATGTGGAAAGAGACAGAAAAGGCAGGACTCCCGCTGACGGTGTTAAAGACAGACCAGAAAATCCTAGGGATAAAATTCAATGCGGATGGAGGAGGCGAGACCAACTGGGATGACGTGACAAGGAAAGTTAAGCAAAAACTTGTTTTTTGGTCACTAAGAAAACTGACAATAGAGGGGAAGGTCCTAATCATCAAAGCGATCATCCTCCCAATGCTTTTGTCAATAAGTTTAATTTTTATGCCTAAAAGAAACGTGCTGTTACAACTGGACCGAGCCATCTTTCACTTTGTCTGGGGCTCAAAGTGGGAAAGGATAAAAAGAGATACAATGAAAAAGAAAAAGGAAAAAGGGGGGAAAGGAGTGCCTGACCTCCAGCTTTTCCTGGGAAGCAAATATGTCTCTCTCCACTTCCAAAACGCTGTGGGCCCACCCAACAACCCGAAAAGTCAAGCAATGACCCGGTTTTGGATGGGCTCATATTTGCGGAAGCTAAAGCTTGTACCAGACAATCGTTTGATTCCAGTTTCGTTTAACTTGCCACCAACACATCTCTTTATTCGGGATTTTTTGAAGAAGTTTGATTTGGAAACACAAGAATGTCACACTTTACAAAACCACAGGGCCCTTATTGCTATTGTGCAAGAGCGAGCTACAGTAAGCCCTGTGCGGGGGCTTGCGTTTGGCGAATCCACAACGGTTTGGAGCAACGTCAATCATCCTGCCCTCCCAAACAGACTACGAGACTTGTCATGGATGGTGGCTCATGAGGTTCTCCCAGTCAGAGCTGTAATGCACCACCGAGGAATGTCAGCGACTTCGACGTGCCCTCGACCTGGCTGTGGCGCCCAGGAGTCGGTGAGGCACCTTTTTTGTGAGTGCAGCGCTGCCCAGGTCTTGTGGACAATGGCCGAACAACTAGGAAAGTTCCCGGACTTGCCAGCAGGAGAGGTCCCTGATGCACAGTACGTGCTTTACGGGGTGAGTCGGTCGAGGAGGCCTCGGAACGACTTTGCCAGGGACTGGCTCACTCTCGCCGCCATCAAGGACGCCATCTGGACCTCCAGAAACCTGCTGGTATGGAGGTGCAGGCAGATCCCCCCTCGTGGCTGTACTCCAAATGGCTGCAGATACCATACAATCTGCGAGCGGCGGGCCTAGGACGCAGCCATAAAGAAGACTCGTCTGCACCCACCCGGAGGGGGGAGCCGGAGCTACACTGTGGGAGTCCCGGCAGCAACGGCCTGGGTTGTGGAACCCAGAAGGGAGAGGACCCACGCAGAAGGGAGAGGACCCACACAGAGGACTGGAAGAATGCTGCTTGGGAGGGTGGGATGGCAGAGCTATGCCCTTGCACAATAGTATTGCCTTTTACACGCTGGTTAACTACTGTTAAAAGAAAATAACTCTGAAATTGTTTAATTGATGTTGAAAATGTCAGGAAAAAATGTTAAAACGTCATATCGTCACGTCATATTGTCAGATATTAAAAAATTGTGAATATGCTTGATGGCTGTGTTTTGCTGCTGTTGGTGTCAGTGGATTTGTTCAGACCGAGGACAATCGACTTTGGCCAGGACGGATCTATTGACACTAACAAAGATGTTATATAATGAAATTGTGAATATGTTTGATTTTCGAGAAGGTTTGTTCAAACCTCACTTTGTGTTTGCTGTTAAAAACGTAATATTGGAATATAATATTGTGAATGTGCTTAATTGCTGTTGAGATTGTCATGATTGTTTTCTGTTTTTAGTGTCAATAAATTTGTTCAAACCAATATAGTTTTCCCTCAATTTTTGCAGTTAATCTGTTCATTAACCACCCATAGTGAGTGAATTTTTATACTTACTATAGCGTAAAGAATCTGTTTACTTTTGCACATTACATATAAGATCCCTCATTTGGATCATTTTTATGGTGCAAAGCACTGTGGGACCTGTTGTGCAGAGTTGGATGATGCATTAAAACTTTGGTTTACTTGATCCAAAACCTTTGTGTGTATTGGTTGATTCTATTTTATTTAAGTCTATAAGTCTAATTTGAATATAAATATAAAACTATGCAAAATGCAAAGTTCTTTGAAGGACAAAGAGCTTTTAACCCTTTAATTATGTCACAAAACGAAAGACAGAACGTCATAATCGCAAAATTTTGTTTTTCAACAAAAAACACAAGAGATGCAATTTCCCCCTGTGATTTGGGATTTAATATCGTACTATCACACGCTGCTGTCCTTCAATGCTGAGGTTTGGCTCATACATAAAGCGCAGGATGATGCTTTACACCAAAAACAAAAAACAAAAACAACAGCGACCAGATGACGAAGGTGCTGCATCTGAGTCAGATTATGTGGCTTTTCTGGCTATGAATAACCATGGAAACCAGTACTATCTGTTGAATATGGGGGAGCAAACCCCTACCCCAAAAAAACAGCCTGGAGAGGGATGGGCACCGCAAGGCTGTACTTGCCCAAGACATGCCACAGAAAGTGGTGCCAGCCACTCTGGCGAGATGTGTGAACTTTTGCTTTTGGCTAGCCACGTGAAAAAAATCTTGCAAATACACCAATAGAGCACACTTTTTGGAGCTTGTATGATTTTGGTTATTGACATGGATAAAATCGTCCTTAAATAAATGTATAAAGATCAATGTGGAAAGTGTGTCGATTTTCGTAATGAAGTCGCTAGTTCTTGCACCCCCAAATGGCTTGAATAAACGGTTATTAGTTATTCAGTAGTCATGTAAATGCTTTTTTCGGATCGATTCAATCAAGAGTCCACTAGACAGGGGGGAATTCACCAACTGGTAGAAGTGTAGTGACACTTATTAAAAGTATTTTTGGCGTCCTTGGACCTTCAGTTCTAAATATTATAAACATATCACTCTCCTCAGGTGTAGTTCCAGCAGCTTTTAAGTCTGCCGTTATTAAACCCACACTGAAAAGACCCAACCTCTATCCAGAAATCTTAAGTAATTATAGACCTGTGTCAAACCTACCTTTCCTCTCTAAAGTACTTGAAAAAGTAGTGGCACAGCAGCTAAATGTTTTCATATCCGAGAATAAGCTTTTTGAATCCATGCAATCAGGATTCAGGGCTAATCACTCTACTGAGACAGCTCTGATCAAGGTAACAAATGATCTCCTACTGGCAATGGATTCTGGCGCTTCATCACTTTTGCTGCTGCTGGATCTTAGTGCTGCTTTTGACACAGTGCGCCACAATTTCCTACTAGAACGGTTGGAAAAATGGATTGGTCTCTCAGGAACCGTCCTCTCGTGGTTCAGATCCTACCTCTCAGATAGGACGCACTGTGTTAAATATGGTGAAATGACATCTGAGCCCTTTAATGTTACCTGCGGTGTTCCGCAGGGTTCAGTGCTTGGCCCCCTTCTTTTCAGTATTTACATGCTTCCATTAGGTGATATTATTCGCAAGTACAATATCAGCTTCCACTGCTACGCAGACGACACTCAACTATATCTTCCGTTGGAGGAATCTCACACACTAAACTGTGGAAATTTGGAGGCCTGCCTCATTGAGATAAAAAAGTGGATGTCACTCAATTTCTTGCGTCTTAACTCTGAAAAGACCGAAATGTTAGTCATTGGTCCATCTAAATGCCGTGATATATTCTCAAAAACTACTGTGAACATTGACAAATGTCACATCACACAGAGTGACTCAGTTAAAAATTTAGGTGTCATATTTGACCCTGATCTATCCTTTGAAATGCATGTAAAGAAAACTACTAGAACCGCTTTCTTCCATCTTCGTAACATTGCTAAAATCCGTTCAATACTGTCTCAGTCTGATGCGGAAATTATAATTCATGCGTTTGTCACCTCCCGTCTCGATTACTGTAATGCACTACTCTCTGGTCTCCCGAAGTCTAGAATCAAGTCACTTCAGCTGGTACAAAATGCCGCAGCGAGGCTTTTAACTAGGACAAAAAAGTACGATCACATAACACCGATTTTGGCTAACCTGCATTGGCTCCCAGTTAGCCATAGATGTGATTTCAAGGTTCTCTTAGTATTGTACAAAATCATCCATGGACTTGCTCCCTCTTATCTTTCAGATCTGATTTGCCCCTACGTCCCGGTCCGAAGCCTACGATCTGAGAGTGCCGGTCTTCTGGTGATCCCAAGAGCAAAGAAGTGTTCTGCTGGTTCGAGAGCGTTCTCCATCCGGGCACCGGTGCTGTGGAATGCTCTTCCCCCTGAGATCCCATCTGCAACCTCAGTGGAAATGTTTAAATCTAAACTTAAAACTCACTTCTACTCCATAGCATATGAATAACCTACTCTGTGAAGCCCTTTGAGACTCTTTGTGATTTAGGGCTATACAAATAAAAATGACTTGACTTGACTTGACTGATATAACCGGGGCAAAACATCAAAAAACATCAAAGGATGCAAAGAACACAGGAGGACCTGAACTTATAATAAGAAATTCCAACCTGTTCTAAAAGCCCTTCCATGAGCCCTTTTTAAAAAAATTAAATCTCTCGGGTACAAAACCTGATCAGCCCTAGAGGGTGTATATTTCAAAGAACAGGAACATGATTGATCAATGTAAGAGAATGATGTAAACAGTGCATAATGGTCAAAACGCCAAAAACAGTGCACACTATTAGGCAGGTGTCCAATATTAACAGATTAAACTTATCAGGTGTTCTTAATGTGATGCCGAAATTCCGCAATGTACCAAAAAATCGGCAAAACTGATTAATATAAAAAAATCCACGGCGCACAGAGAATACAAAAGTTGAACCATAACATGGGAACACTGTACTTCTATAAAGATTGAAGCATACACCCACAAATATCCAATTTCGGGTAAACTAATGCATGACACACTTGAAGAAATATTCTATACGAAGTTAATACGAAGTTGACCGTCTTCCTAAAATAGATCAGAGTCCCAGCTCCCAAGATCTTCAGATTCCAAGCTACCATAAAAATAAAAATATAAACCAATGTGTTTGAAACAAAAACTTGGTGTCGATAAAACCGCAAGCAGAAGCGTGTCAACTTAAATCATGATTCGACATTCTTCCATTAAAATGTTTTACTCCAAGGATTTATAAGCTTTAGGAACGTATAAAACCGCAAGAACTTGTTTATTTACTTGGTCGTGCAGTGCTTGGCAGAGGATTTTTATCATGGTGGAACCATCAATTATGAATTTTGTCAGGAAAGCCTTCGAAAAAAATGATTTACAAATGGGGCGACAACACGAGATTGAAAGCGTAAATGTAACGATAAAATCTTACTGCGCTGTATTTTCGACTGCGCGGGGTTGAATTATGTAACGCTCCATTCACAGAAGACCAAAGTAAAATAAATATCATGACATCTACAATAAAACAAAACTATAATGTGACTACCAGGTGTAGCGCAGACAGGGACACAAAAATCACTAGCACGTGGAAGATTGCCGAATAAGCAGTCAAGATACCCGTACAATATAAAGGTAGGTGGGGCTGAATTGGGTGTATAACTAAATATTTCATCTTGTTCAAGTCTACTTTTTTACAGTAGCCTATTGCCATTTCGCGGTTTTTCTTTGGGTCCTTGGTGCATCACAGATTTTCTTCATTAATAGGTTCCAAGTATTATAAATTCAGACTCTAAACTGCAACTTTTTTCCCAAGCTTTCATCACTGCGGCTTGTGGAACGATGCGGCTAATTTACGCACTTTCTTTAACGGCCGCCAGGGGCACCCTTGCAATAAAGGTAAGAGTGAGACACGTGGAATACATGTGTTGAGGAAGACACAAGTTTAATATAACTGCGTGCATGAACAAAACTAGCATGAACAAACCCTCATCATGGAAAAGGTGTCAATCAAAAGGGGAGCGCTGACTACCATATTGGGAATAATTTTACGAGTCTGGTTTGGTGTAAACGGAAATAGTGTGGCGAAACGAATGGATTACCAGAGGCAACGTCAAACGAAGCAGAAATATTTAAAGTTGATTCCTATTTATCTTTTGCCATTATCGTGTGTTTTGGAGTAAATATGTTACACAGTTGGATTCTACAGATTTTTAAAGAAATTGAAGACGGCCAGGAGAGTAATGGTCAGTTACGCCGGCGTGATAGTTCTCGGGTATCTCGTTTCAGACTTATCGTGATGTTTCTATGATGAGTATATTTTGTATTCAGAGAGCTCAAGCTTTCCAATGATATGTGGCGTGACGTATTTCAGCGACTAGTGACATCGTACAGACACGTATTTGTTTATCAAAAGTCCAGCGAATTTTACAGGATTATTAAAATGTTAAATTCAAGTAGACAGCACTCTCTCCTAGGGAGCTTTGTTAGGGTTGTGTCTAAAAAATCTTTGAAAAAAAGGCAGTGTTATGCGATTCCACAATCGCACTACGTCACATCACAATGTCGATTAGATTTTGGTTAATCGTGCAGCCCTAGCGTACGCATTCATGCGCTAATAAATATGTGTCTATATGGGTAGGAGAATTCACCTAATACGTGTAATCAAGAGGAAAGAAGAAATGCAATGATAAAGTAAATCCACTAGAAAAGCAGTGTCAATGTTCTTTTTAAGCAGACTTGTTGAGAAACGCAGCAACAACTTCAAGCATTTACAAGCACTTCACCAAAAATTCAAGCACCCTGAAAGAACAACATTAAAATTCAAGCATTTTAAAGGATTCCAATCACCTGTATGAACCCTGAATACTGTATAAACTGTAGGGGTGAAACACTAGTCCACAAGATCCATAGTCCTGCCCGTTCTTCATGTTTGAGTTCCATTAACCACAAAGGGTAGTCCGGGCATCTTTGGTGTGTCCTGGGCAAGTAAAGCCTGGTGGCGCCCATCCCTCTCCAGGCCAACAAAAGTTACGACCCAATCTCGAACTGGGGACCTATTGCATGTGAGGCAAATGTGCTTCATTCAAAAAGCTGCAGCTAACTAGCAAGCAGTTTCGGTAAGATCTATTTTCATCAAATAAGCTGTGTTGGGGAGGAACATCTGGAAAACAGGACCGATTTTCATAGATACAGTAAAACTCTGTTAATCCAGATTCCATTTATCTGGATCTTAACTAAATCCGGATAAAAAGTTTAGTCCGGATTTCTAATGTATTTTCTACAGAAAATCTATGCATATTACGAATATTATAATCCGAATAAAGATCCTAATCATTTCAATCCTTTCCTATGCATTTCGCCATGTCTGTTCCGGAGTCGTATTCCAAATCGACATTCCGTCTTTGACGTCATTTTTCCGAAAGAGGCTGGATGCCATCCTTTTGTCCATAGACAAACTAATTTCTCTATGCGCTTGTCTTCGTGGGACTTCCAAGTCATCACTGACTGACCATCTCATTGGGTTTCGATTCAGTGGTGATCTATTCGTGCGAAACGACACTGGAGGAGACTACGCTGAGTGTCACATCATGGAGTCAGTGAATAAGAGGAGTCGACAGGACCGGACATTAGAAGGAAAAATTAAAGATTATACAATACTGTGACGATCAGACTGGTATGAAGAAGAAAGATATTTTCACATGAAACCTTAAACATGGTCAGATATTCTGAAAAACGTGGTATGTATGTTTCATTAATATTCTTAAGTGGGTTTACATCTGAGTAAACATAAACACGTGAATTAATGTTCAATCGAAACCAAATGAGTTATGATGTGTTTTCTACTAAACATCATTTTGAGGTCAGGGGGTTCTGAGACTACCGGACATCGGCTAATTCGGATATTCCAGATAAATTTTCCGGTCCATTTGAATCCGGAAAAAACAGATTTTACTGTATAGTCAAAGGAGCGTTACAGTAAATATGGTACGATATGGCAGTGATTTTCAACCACGGTGCCGCGACACACTAGTGTGCCGTGAGAGATCGTCAGGTGTGCCGTGAGAAATTATCCAATGTCACTTTTTGAAATGTTATAAAACATTTATGAATCATTTTCAGCAAATATTATGTCATTGTCAAGTGTCAGTGCTGTAAAAACTGGGGGTATTCTAAATCATATTGTAATTAAACATACTGTTCAGTGTCATTTTATAACATTTTTGGTTAGTAGTGTGCTGCAAACCTTTTCTAATGTAAAAAACATGACCTGGCTCAAAAATGGTTGAAAAACACTGCAATAAGGCACAGTACAGTATAGACATATCTGTTGAAACTTGACTTCCATTTATTGTTCATGTCTCTCGATTCAAATTCTCTAGCGAGAACAAAGTACAGACACTGAAATCTTCATTCCTGCATACCAGGCCATTCCATCCCTAGTTGCCGGTGCAGCAGGGAAACTACAGAAAGAAAATTAATGGCAGGGCACGCCGTTTATTACAGGTGTCACTGCGACTGGAATACTTGTCGTCGTCTCTCCAACAAGGTGCTTTGCTTCGACAGACGCGTGGCCCGCAAAGGCTCGAAATACCCGAGACTGTGGGATGCGTCTGATGCGTGTAATGACAGCCCTCAGCACGGTAAAGTGCGTACACGACAAACGGCGCTTTCAACCACATCTTACGATGATTGTTTCTAGTCTCATTTTTAACGGTGTTTAACACGACACAGCTGGCAGCTCAGGTGGCATTTCTTACCGGAATATTTCTCCTTGAATTTACGTAAAACAAGAACAACAGAACCTCCAAAGTAGAACAGCTCAGGAGTGAAGAGTCAAAATGGACCTGTAGCTGTTAATGACTACGTTTAAACGCAGGGAATAGTACAACTGCGATCAGAAGTCCGATTTTTTGGAGTGTCTCGAACGAATCATTTCCATGCTTAGAAGCAAACGGATAATCCTGTGTATAGGGCGTTTGCGAGTACTGTATTACAATTGCTAGGGTGAAGAGAGAGTGACTTCATTATGCATATAGACATTTCCACATTCAACTTTTGATCTTTAATAAAGGATGATTTCATTCACGTAAGTCCCCAAAATAAACTAAGTAACGTGCTCATGAGGCTTTTTTAGCGAGTAAGCTGGAGTTTGTGTGTATAGCTCATCCCTGTACTAAGAGTCCCACAGTGCTTTGCGGCATAAGAATATCTGTGTGAGATTACTGCACAGTATATGTATACAAGCACAAGTAATTGTAAAACGAAAGGACTGTCCAGATCATTGCATTGAGACTGCTAAAAATAAGACCTTAAAGGGACATTGTGTATTATTTAGCACCTCTAAGTGGTCAAAAAAAAGATTAAAAAAAAAACAATTTAAATAATGAGCAAAACTATCTAAATAACTAAATGATGAGAATACACTATCATATAAACATGCATTTATTAAAAGACATGTAGTTAGAAGATTTAGTATTTATTTGGAACAACATCTCACAAAAATAATCTTACCCGAAAGCTAGCTGACATAATTGTCCACCCAAAAAAATTATTATTTAAAGTTGCATGGAGAAAAATCGAGGCCACACAGGTCGCAGAACCCAAGAGCTAAAATGAAGATGAGGAGCTTTAAAGAAAAAAAAGTGGTCTTCGAACCACATCGGATGTTTGTGGAGGTCCAAATTGTGAACATGCTCCTGGGGGGTTTGGGGGAATTCAGAGTAAGATTACAAATCCAGCCCTCACATGTGAGGTTCAAATGAGGCAGGCAGGGGTCCTCCATAACAAGCATGCTAATTGAGGGCTGGTACACATTAGATATTAAAAGCTGCCTGCTAAGCCAACATCACAAAGAGCAGCTAATTGTAAAGAAACTGATACATTACATCTGTAAAAGTTCACTAATGTTTTGAAAAGAGAGTGTTATCTAAATGCGATCGCTTATCCCATGGTCCACATCTCCATTTGCCTTCTATTATATCAAGGAAGGTCATTTAAAATTGTTTTTATTTTGCCACTCATGTTTATGGCCGTGATGTATTTTTGCAAGGGTTTATGACTAGTTTGTATCCCATGCAGAAAGACTGACAAAGATTAAAACAAAGGGCAGGGGGTGAAATGAATAATACAGAACAAAGAAACAGATTTTCTAAAAATCACAATGAGGAACGTATGTTTTTTTTTTTATAAATGAAGTCAATTTTCCCCACCAGTTTTGGCACGACCCAATTCTTACGGCTCGGAGGTAGATGTTCCCGTAAAGGCACTGAAACGCTCGCTACCTCCCGCCCTTGTCTGTGGAAATGCTAGGAAATGGTGGGGCAAGCCCGTGCTCACGAATACCGACAAGACGTACCACACTGTGGGTGGGCCGGCTGACATCCCGCGGGCCCATTCCTGCCCTGCTTTAACAGGAACGGATAAGTGGCACCTAGTGCACCATGGAGGGACGAAGGGGCGGAGGAATGGAGATTAATGCCACATAGCATGGCTTCACAACTTGCTGACTGGCATTCTGAAACTGAAATGTCTAGCCATTGGTAGGAAGGTTACACTTTACACTCTTTTCCTAGGTAAATCTGGCTCAGAGATAAAACAGAATTTGCACAATCATATACCATTTTGGTACATACAATGCCTATTTCAGCCCACGTAGCGATACTTTGCTGACTAAACCATGGCTTTGGTCCAGCATATATAGGGCTTAGTTCTCACTACAGTGTACAGTCACGGTGCAAACCAACAGACCCTGTATTGGCTGTATATCGCTAAAGAGTCCTTTGTATGGAAGCTCATTGAACAGTGTAAGTTCGCTGCCAAGACACTTTATAATGAAAACCCCCACAACAAACTGTAAACATCCCAAAACTCCTGCAAACCACTTAGAGCAATTTGATTAGGTGAGCGGTAGGGATGGGCGCAGATTGACACGCATCTATTTCTTCTCCCCCTTGCCCAGCGCAGTCTACAACCAATGTACATACGTTGGTATCCTCGTTTGACGTGTTTTGTGAAATGTTTATGAACTAACTTTTTTTAAACCATTATTCAAGACATATAATACCCTCAACACACCTAAGTAATTACAGGAAGGGGACAAATCTTAAGTGGTATACTCATATAGCTATGGGACATGGCATTATTATTTCATAGATTAGATAAAAAAAATTCTAATGTCACACAGTGAAATAAAATGTCCTGAATAATTTGCTTTTGTCTGGAGAGCGGGTTTGGTGGTGTTTGTGAAAAAGAAATTCAGCGTCAGTGTCATTTTTAAGCAAACCTGTTGAGAAACATGGCAAAAGTCTAAAGTATTTACAAGAACTTCACCCAAAATTGAAGCAACGTTTAATACTTGAAAACACAACATTAGAATTCAAGCCTTCTCAAATATTTCTAGCACCCGTATAAACCGTGTAAACAGTCGCCGTGCCCCATTTCTGCCTGTATCAGCCTGTGCGTCAATAACGTTGCAGTCTAAATTGTACTTGTACGTAAAGCAACTTGAAAAAAAAATGTTTACCGTTATTTCTTATGGGAAAAGTACATTCTGACTAGGGCTGCAACAACCAATCGCTAAAATTGATTATAGATTTGTTGTGTTGCGGGATTTATGCAGCACTCAACACGTTAATTCAATTAAAATAAGAGAGTTCATTGAATTTCCTCTTGAGCCGGCGAAAAGCTTGTAGTAGCCCTTTAGTCCGGGAGAAGGCGCTCCGAGACTGTATTTTGATGAATCAGGGCTCAAATGGTCCGACTTAAGGACCTTTTATCCTACGTTAATTACAAGCTGTGTTCCAAAACAAGAGAAAAATCCAACTCTCAGATGTATTGGAAAAAAAGGATTGTGTATTTTGAAGCAATGTCAGTAGAATACACAGTATTCGTATAATGACTTCAAGTAATAATACTGTATTCTCTGTGATGCTCAATTAGCTGCATTTTTCATACATTCATAATGTTTCTCTTCTGTGGCTTTGTTTTTGAAATGATGAAATCCATAGCTATCGGTCGTTTTCTGTGGTTCGAAAGGGCGGATGACAACTTGCATTTGCATGGAATTATCATCATTGATTCTTAAGGGGTTTGAATTATTTTCTTTTCTTGGCATTATTTTGCCAAGGCAAAGGCGAATGACTTCCTGAAAACAGTTCCGCCACCCACTTTTAGGTCCCGATGCAACAGTTGAGAAACACTGCACTTGATCTAAATCCAAATTTATTTAGATAGCACTTTTCAGACACCGAAATTCATCCAAAACAGTACTCGCATTTTCCTCCAATTTTGCCTTTATTTTTTTGCGTTTTAAAAAAAGTATCATATATTGAGGGTGTATAGAATATATTTGTATGTATTTTTGTTTATTTTAAGGCTATTTGACACTTTGATTTTTTTTACTGTTTTTTATTAGAGAATATTCTGTTGTTTTGTGCACTGATTTTCTATCTGTCCTAAACTTTAATATTTGTAAAAAGGATGAAACTAAAAATGTTCTTTTCAAAAATCTGAATTATCAAAAAAAAAACTTGACTGATTCATAAATTATGAAAACATTCATTTGTTGCAACCCTAATTCATACCTCGACCAAATCAGACTATGACAGCCAACCTGGAAAGGATTAAGTTCCAAAGCTTGGGGCCCACTGTATTTTACTGTTACTGGTTGAGAACAGTTTACAGTGTAGTATTAGATATGGTTTAAAATAAAGGTCAACCCAAGTCAAGTCTCTTAAAGAGTTGAAGGATTTACAGTGACAGTTTTGCCAAATATTGATGCAATTCACTATTCTAAACTCCTTAAGAGGGCTAAAGAAAAAATAAAATCCCCACATAGGGGGGAAAAAGAAAAAAAGAAGACATTTAGAGGTGAGACCACACATGAGGGTAGGAGTATGGGGACGACCAGGCTGCGGTGGGGGTCACATGGGCAACGTTATAACACATTATTTGGTCCTAGACAGTCCTTGGTTGATTGTAATTCGGATTGGTCCCTTTACATTTCTGGACTGGATTATTTTGATGCTCTAATTATACATCACACATATTTGTAACATTAGTTATCCTTGCCAAATGTCTATCTGCCTAGACCAGGAATCAGCAACCAAACATATTAAAGGGGCAATAGAGCCCCGGCATAGACCAAAACCAGCAGATAGATTCCGAAAAAAGGTCACCAGCAATGGGTCATTCTATGAATTTGATTTTAACAGGCATGAAGAATCATTGACATGATCTGTTTTGTTAAATACATGATCAATTCTTCCAAAATTATTTTTAAAATGAACCCATTATTTATATATATTCATTACTCTGGGCCCCTTGTACAGTTCCGATGTTTTAGTGATTAACAGCCTATTTTAAACCAACTTCAAATAATTAAAACTTTAAAAAACATAGCAATAACATGATAACTTGTTACTAGGGTTTGTACACTTTTGTCATGGCCACATTCAATCACTTGACCCGGCATCTTGGTCTCTTCATCTGTCCTCTTGTGACGCTTTCCATGACAATGTCATACAAACCAACGCCAAGTGCCGTTAATCGCCAGGAAAAAATACATGTAATGGCAAAGCAAAGCCACCAAAGCAGGCGTGTCGGCGTCATTTTTAAGCAAATTTGAGATATTTTTTTCAGCAGTAAATGTGTGGTCTTTCAAGTTAATGCCAGGAAAACAATCTCATGTATTTACAAACAATTCATCTAAAATTCCATCGCTTTTCAAACCTTGAAAACACATTAAAATTCAAGCATTTTCAAGGATTTTCAAGAACCTGTACTTATCTTAGAAAAACCTATTAAACTGGGACTGCTAATCTGTTACAAAAATTAATAATGAAAAAATAGCTCTCAGCTTCAAAAAAGGTCTGTGATCGGCTGGCTTAGCTATCACTTTAATAGCCCAGAACAAACTCTTTTAAAACCATTAATATGATGACATTTTTTAAATTAATGATGATCCTTCATTAATGGTTCAAATCAAAACAATTTCTTGGTTTTGGTATCGTACTGTTATTAAATATCAGTCTACAACGTTCCAGACCTAGAGTTGACAAAAAAATAAATGCATCGATGCTTAAGCGCATATCTAATTAAGGACCTTTTCTTGTACATGCTAAAAGCATAGGACCATTGCTTACATTTAAAAATTAGTTCAGGTAACAATGCTTCTTACCTTCTCAATTTCCAACGCCTTGGCTTTAATGGCTTCTGACCTTCTCGCATTTATTTCTTCGCATTTGCTCGTCTCGGGCTCTAAGATGGATAGCTCCGGCTCCGACGTTGCGGCTGCAGAATCACAGGGTATTTCCTAGTGGAGTAAAGGTCAGAAGTCAGTGGCGAGGTCACAGTGTTTAGAAACCGGTTCTGATTTCAAAGGCTTTCCAAAACTCCAAATGAGACAAGTTAACCATTTGGCTAGTGTAGAGTTCTTGTATGTGTCTGTAGTGCAGTGGTTAGCAAATTCGCCTGACACGCGAAAGTTACCCGGTTCGAGACCGGGTGGAACCATATGTTGGCCTGGAGAGGGATGGGTGCCACCAGGGTGTACACACCAGAGGAATTGGTCCCCCTACAACCCCAGTGGTTAAGGGATCAAACTAGTGTCAACAGTGAACAGAGTCAATGGCGCAAAAGTAACAGAAGCTAATATGATTATTTACTTTTGTGCCTGAAAATGCCAAAGGAGCTTCTTCTTTAGCTTTCTTTGTAAGGATCTCTGCAGGGTTTTCTGTAGGTTTCTCTACAGGGTTTTCTGCAGGTTTCTCTGCAGGGTTTTCTGAAGGTTTCTCTGCAGGGTTTTCTGAAGGTTTCTCTGCAGGGTTTTCAATTGGTTTCTTGACAGGTTTCACTGTAGAATTCTCTGAAGGATTCTCTTCTGGTTTCACCGCAGAGGCACTTGACGGTTGTTTTGCAACCGCAGCAGGCTTACCTGATTAAAAAGAATATATATATTATCAAATAATTGGAGGCCAGTAATTCATGTGGCTGGTCTACAGACAAAACAATCCATTCAGGTTCTACACCCCTTGTGCTCATTATGGCTTACTGTGAGCTGAAATCAATCCTAAGTGAATTTATACTCGGGATACACCAAATTTGTGTACCTCGCAGTTGCTCATTTTTCATTTTGAACATGAAAAAGAAAGAAATGGAGATCTTAAACACGAGCTCTGCCCATCTTTTACCGACATAAAATTTTCTCAAAAGTTTGTCTGTCCCTTTTCTTCCACGTTTTTGTTAGCCTCAAGCCGGACTTTGACTAATCTTTACATTCTAACACTAAAAAGTGACATATACTTTGTGTGAAATACAATCCATGTTTTCTTAAGTATATTGGCTTAAGCTAAGCCATGTGCGATGCTTTAATTTACCATATTTGACTATGGCAAGTATGCAAGTGTGACCAATTTGTTGCATTAAACTGCGCCAACTGACACACCATTATTATCATTCATACTCCTGTTTTTTGTCATCATATACTGTCCTGTTGATTAAGATAGACCTATGTTGCAGCTACACGCTTTTTATTTTTATTACAACCAGCCACTTAACTCAAATTGCTAATGTAGAATGAATTTACAGACGCTCCCCTACTTAACACCATTCGACTTACGAAAATTATCCGGACATTGCTGTAAATTAGATTTTGTATTGCGCAGACCTTTTTCCAAGTACAGGACAGTACTGTAGTGCTTCCTTCCGCCGCTACCTGCGTGTGGCGCTGTGAGAGGTCATTCAGCATATACCCGGAAGAAAAAAAAATCTGCTTCCTCTTCCAAGTTTGTGTGTAAACATTCTATACTGTCTATTCTATCGCCAGCACGCTAAGAACTTTGACATTTTTATCGTTTAATATCTTGTGCATCCATTCGATATTGTTGGTGTGAAGTGTAAAAAAAGAGGCGAGCCGTTTCTTTTGAAATGAAAGTGGAATATGGAAGCTTGGTGCCGTTGAGCAAATGTTTGGATTGCTTTTTTTTTCCACTTTCTACCTTGCCAAACTCTTGAAGCTCATCTTCCGAAGGCAAGTTAAACTCAACATTATTTATCTTTATAGAGCATATTATTTTGTTAAACGTTAATTTTTCAGTACAAAACAATACAAGTTACTCAAACAAGCCTTAAACATACAAAATATAGCACTGAAGCAACTTACGAACAAATTCAACTTACGAAAGATCGTTCGTAAGTAGGATAGCATCTGTATTAGTATTTTAGTTCTTTAAATAGTTTTACATCATCGATTACACTTGGTTTTCTGACAGGATTTTTTTTCCAAAGCAGTTAAATACCACCATTTAAAATAAAACACAGCTAATAATAAGCCAGTTAGTTATTCATCAATAATCAGCTATTTAAGCAAGTCAGTGTTTTTAATTAATAATATTGTTATTACTTTAATTCTGTGTCACATTTTTCAAGCATCAAGCATTGGTTTTGGTGAATCTCTGGTTAAATGTGAGCTGAATTTGGGTGAGGTGGTTCACATTATTGCATGATGACTATTCAGTTGGTGAAATAAATTCATATCGGCTATCACTATTAAAGTCATTGCATTTAGAAAAAATATTCTCCACTCCAACTAGGTCAAGATTGCGCAAGTTTAAAGAATATTGGGTCAGATGCTAAGACATGTGTTCTTAAAAAAGTTTAACCATCCTAACCCCCTGTGGGCATGAGAGCACACAAAAATCAGCAGAACCTCATTTCAGCATGCTTTACTGGCCTAATTAGTGTTCCAGATGTAAGTGGGAGGTACAACTGTTTTCTCACTGGTTTATTGCATCTTCAAAAGCTTGACACAACAAAGAACTACATTTTCAGCACATAAATATGCTTGCACAGCTCAGTAATCAAAGCAGCGAAATTGCTTCGAATCAGTTTAACCACACTGACTGTGCCCAATCGATTGAAACCTTCGTTTTTGGGGGCGGTATCTTGTAAAACTCGAGAGCACGTGAAACTAAGGGTCAAAAATGATCCCTGTGACATTTTTGAGCCGCACGGTAACTACATTCTCGTTAAGGAGGTCAAGTTGCTAGGCTTAAGTCAAAAAAGCAAGGCTATCACATTCCCGCCCTGAAAAGTCACAAAAAGGGCATGTGACGTTGGTGCCATTACCATCTTAAAGAGTGACCCCTTCAAATTACACGCCTCGTCTGAAAACAGATGCTTTAAAACGCAAACGGCTTGATCTTACGGGATATTTTTATTTTATTCCTTGATCCTCGAATATTAACAAACTAACATGCATCTAAACCAAGCGTCACCAACCTTTTTGAAGCTGATATACACTTTTGATTCCTGCTTAGCTCGAAGGGGCTACCAGTTTGGCAAGCATTTTTAAAATAACATGTAATTACTGCGCTGTTACTATGTTATTAAAATGTTATTGCCAGATTGTAATAATTAGAAGTAATATCAAAGTATGATTGTGCATCCACTAAAACACCATGACCGTAATTAAATGTCCTACAAAAACACAATGACCCATCACCGGTGAGCTATTTTCAAAACTATTGTCAAAATTGTTTTTTGCAGCTGAGAGGTTTAGTGGATAAGGTCCTCCATCCAGTGGTGCGTAAACGACGGCTTGCTGGGTCAGGCTTTAATCCGGCATGGTGAAAACGGTAAGAATATTATCATCTATTTATCTATCAACCTTGGTCATATCCCCTCAAGAGGGGTGACCGACAGAGAGACAAACACATACAATAACAAAGAAAAGAAAACAAAAAGAAAAGAAAAAAGGGAAAAAATAGCAAAAACATACACAAAAATCTTTGGACCATGGCCAACCCAAATGCCCAAACACCCACACAAGTTAGGCACCTTGGCACCTGAGTTGGTCATGCTTTCGTCCCTCCAGATGAAACAGGACACAAGAAAGCGGCCATGTCACTCGGGTCAGGGTGACACAACACACTCTTCTGTTCAACAGCAGGGCCCGACAGCTTTCACTGGTTTACCCCTGCCGCATCATACAGGTGCCCTGCCCATCCTTTAGTCCAAACATCCCACTATCCTTTTACAACACCTTTCCACTCATTCCCATCACCAACAAGAATATTATTGTAATAGATATATTACTAATTAAAGTTCTACTTTTTCTTGTAGTTTTGGTGCTACTCTTAAACCGTGTATCCCTTTATAAAGGTTTTTCATAAAACTAATTTGTACTGCACTCAAGGCGAACCATCAAATAGATGGCATTATTTCTTTTTTACTTTATAATTTTTATCATGTCTTTATTCTATCTATCAAGCCCTATTGCAGTCAGTTTTCAGATGGATATTATCAAATTTTGTGCTAAAAACAGAGACCTAACGTATTATTTCTACTTTCTTTTTAAGTGTTTTAAAGCCACTTGGAGAAAATTGAGGTATATTTATATAAATATTTGATATTTATAAAAAAATACAAAATGAAATGTAACATGTAAATGGAGGCGCCTGCATGCATTTTGAATCAGAAACGCAAAAGAAAGAAAAGGGATTTTTCTACATTATCCTTTCCTTATATATGGAAGTCAGTCAATTGTTCTTTTTTTCTTCTTGGTATGATTAGCCCGCCTCTTCTCTAGCCCAAGAAATTGGGATAGTAAAGGGCAAATGTTATTCATAGCTGACTTTTATAGGACATATACTGTCGTTCCATAAAGCATGTTACGAAGACTCTATATAATCTATATCCAATTAATTTAAGTGAGAAATTTTTGCAATAAACAAAATTGACTGATCACCAAATCATCATAGAGCCTTCCTTACCTTTTGGGGGAGGTGCAGAGTCTTTGTCGGTCTCAGGTTGAACGTTCTTTTTAAAAGGAATCGGATTTTTCCCTTTTTTCGTCCCGAAATTGCTGCCCCAGTCCCCTTTTGCAGACCTGTATTGATTCTGGTAATCCGGACTAAACAAAAAGAGGAGCCAAGAGCAAGTTAGTAAATAAGGCACGATCTCTTTACCCTGTACCACTTAAAAAAAAAAAAAAAAAAAAAAAATAAAAAAAAAAAAAAAGGTGAATTATTGCAGTAACAAGTAAAGTGAATTTAGCTTTAGAGAGCTGAAACAACAACAATGGGTACATTTAAATGCATACAATAATCTGATTGGAAATTAAATCATATATATATATATATATATATGTGTGTGTGTGTGTGTGTGTGTGTGTGTGTGTGAGTGTGTGTACAATAATCCAATAAAGGTCTTAGTTTGAGTATTTCAATTGCAATGATTAGGGTACTTTTTCCCCTCCCCAATTACACTACATGTATTGGAGTAAACAGATTACTTGCACTCACCGTATTACTTTTATGCCCAGAAGCACTGTGGGACTTGTAGTACAGAGACGAACGATACATGCAAACTCTGTCTTACTCGTAAGTATTGGTAGATTTCTATGGGATATTACCATTTGATTTGCCGGCACCATGGAAAAAAAAAAAAAGTACCGTCCATGCAATGTAGATATCACAATTGTATCCATCCATATAGAGTGTAAGTCTATGCTTTTGGGCAGCCATTTACTAGCACATCTTGTGAAAACATGAGACGCAACAATGGAGGATAAGGAGTTTGAGGGCTTTGTGTGAAAATGTGAATACCAAACTGTTTGGTCTTTTTTTTGTTTTGTTTTGTTTTTTAATTTTTTTACAATTTTGTTCTATTCTGGTGTTTTACTTTGTGATAAATAATTAATAAAAAAAATAATTCAAACGAAGGAGAGTGCGCCCTTTAAAACAGTGCGCCTAATGGGTGTGAAAATACGATACCTGTTTGTATGGGGTGGAAACACATTGACGGAAAACACCAGTTTAAGGGTAAAATGTCTTACTTATGAGGATGCCCTCGGCCTCTGTTGTTGTAATATGGGCCAGGTCGATCGCTTTGCCTGAAGAACAGAGGAGAAACCAGTTACTAATGTGCTGCTGCCAAAGAAAGACCAAACCACAAGGACGAGAGAACATACAATTTATTCAAATCTCCCCCCTCAAATTCACCATTAGAGGTTTAGGAGGTAAAGTGGATAATGGTTAAGCAATGAAAAAGATCGTGTGGAAGGCAAAACCGCAGATTTAAATTCAGAACCGGTAGGGCAGATGGATCAATTTGCGGAATGGAGGCAATCTTCGTCTTTTGGCCTAAAAAGGAACAATTTTCAACTCAGCGCCCATTTTCAAGTAAGCGTCTGCCCTCAATTGAAGGGACTGTTTAATTAGAGCCAAATATAGAGCTGAAGTCACTAAACGCCGTCACCGGATTTGTGGCTGCCGAACTTCCGCGCATTATTTAACCGCTGAAAGCTGACGAAGCCATTGCGCTACTTTCTGCTTGGATCCAGATGTTTAGGTGACCAACAGGCACCTGGTTGTTAAGTCTGCACATAAACTACTTCAAATTGGGATGAGATCAATTGAATTACCTTGGGGTATTTGTAACTGAAATGCGAATTTGATCAGACATGGAAAAGGCAAAAAAAAAAAAAAAAAAAACGTCTACAGTAATCCCTTGTTTATCCCGAAGGTTCCAAAAAGATGATAAGTGAAATCCGTGAGGTGGAGACATGTATTTGATTGCAATTATAATGCAATTTAAAACTGTATTGACATGATAAGCAAATAACACACCCAATCATTTTTAACAGTAGAAAAGTCCCGTATCAACGTTTTTTAATTGTTTTATTTTACAAATGACTACTGCAGTGTCAAAAAATGATAAGTGGGTGACTGTTTAGCCAATCAAAATGCAGTAGGAACACACGATCTAAATGCGCGAAGAAGCCAAACTCTGAAAAGTAAACAGAGTTATAACGAGAGAGTACTGGATTGCAAAATTTTTGCAACTTGACTCATGTTTCAGTGAATTTTTCAATCACGATTTACTAAAATATGACTGCAGCTGGAATCAGATATCCAAATAACAATTTAGTGATTAGGTACCATTGCTGGCCATAGAATTGTAAATGGACTGCATTTATATAGCGCTTTTCAAGTCAATGAAGACCTCCCAAAGCGCTTTACAATGTGCTTCACACTTACCCATTCACACACACACTCACACACCAATAGGGAGTCAGCCATGCAAGGCGCTTACCTGCTTATTGGGGGCATTAGAGATTCAGTGTCTTGCCCAAGGACAATTCGACATATAACACGGAGGAGCCGAGAATCGAACAGAAGTCAATTAATTTTGGTACTATTGAGTTTATCCAACACAATGGGCGGGAAACTCAGTACTTTTTATGTGATATAAAACGTAATTTGATGAAATATTCACATTCAGGATGCGCCGTGATAAAGATTTTGGGCAGAAACAATAAATTCATAAATAAATCATGTGTAATATTTGGACTAAAAGAGCAAAGCCGAAGGGCATAAAAAAAGAAGGAAAAGAATAAATACGCTTAAAAGCCGTACAACTCAATTGAATAATAACTGACGGGTATATTAGCTGCTGCTTTCAAATACTTTCAATTAATTCTCGCAAAACCAAAACGAAGACGTTCAAGCCTTTTGAAAATGTTTTTGTCAAAACACAGCTTAGCAGAACTGCGGAATCTATGTAAAGTGCAAATAATACACACACGTTCCTTATAATTTAATTCTTTATAGTAAAGTGGCTGGTTATGGTCAATGTAAATAGCATTGTAGCTGCAGCACTGAATAGTTTATTCTTCTCCTTTTTCTCAATAAATTATTTGGGGGCATTAAAGTTGGCCATGTGCAGGATAGTGAATGGTGACTAGAAAATGGGAGAAGGGAACCAATGATGATGAGTTAAATGAAACAGATGAGTCACATTTGCATATTTGGCATAGTTAAATAACGATAACATTAAATTCTCAAGACAGAACAATCGATTTCGGAGACGAACTGATTGAATGTCAAACACAAAGTACGAGTATACAAACAGCTCAACTGTAGTAAGTTGGCTCTGTTGTGTTAGCATGTAAACATTAACCAAAGTGTAGCTAGAAAAAGCTAGACAGGAAAGGGAGACAGGAACTTTTTGAGAAAATGTGTTGTTGGCAGGGCTCCCGTTTTGACCTGTTTTTCTCTCTTTTCTGAGTAGAAAATGAAAAATAAGCCGCACTGTACAAAAACTCAGCCCCTTAAAGAACGCTAGCATCACACGGCCTGCCTCGTTTTAGATGTGACATCACCATAACATTGTTCTTTTGTTCAATTTCCTTTTTTCTTTTGGCCTAAAATGACCAACAGTGCAAATAAAAAACAGTTTATACACCATTTTCATGGCCAAATTCAAGCACTTTGTAAGAACTTTCAAAGCCAATTTTTCAATTCCTCCAGTATCAACAAAAATAAAATAAAAATTTCATTGTGAATCATGCATTTTACACATCCAAGTTTACATTTGTGTTTCTTAATCAACTAAGACATAAGATTTTTAGATATTGAGTAAATCACGAATAGATTTGTTTTTGGGACAAATCGCTCCCCACATAGGTTTTATAGCTATATAATAGCTTGCAATTTCAGTTGCAGGAGGTTCTTCCCATTACAATGTACCACAGGGAAACGCTACCCTAATTTTTTGCAAGGGCCATAATAAATGTCCATAATTGATACGTAATTCTCGCACTAATACATATTTCATGTGTAGGTATAGCATGCACCTATCTTCTTGGGCGCCACCCATTGGGGGCAATGATGCTTCATTTGACAATACCGTATAAACAAATGCTAGCTGCAGTTAATCATGAGGGAAGAAGAAATGCAATGGAAAAGCCAAGCCAGCAGAGAGCAGTGTCTGCGTCATTTTAAGCACTTTTTGTGACAGCAACGATTAAGCATTTACAAGCATTTCACCCAAAATCCAAGCACTTTCTTAATCCCTGAAAACACAACATTACAAATCAAGCAATTTCGAGGTTTCAAACACCCTTATAAGGTAACATTTGGTATATTTCTAATTCTAAAACATTAAACGTAGATTTAGTGGGGTTTTATTTATATTCTCAAAACCCATGTACATTAATTTTTGTGTGCACAGCAATATTCATTTTTATGTTTAATTTATTCTCATGGTTGAATTGAATGATATTACAATAGTTATGAGCCATTCATAGAAAAATTGTTTTTGGAAATTTTATTGAATCGCATTTTGGATACATACAAAAATTGGAAACATTCTATGCTGAAAATTTGCACCATCCCTAATTCACATAATTTGAATGCAGAGTGATCATGCTTAAGATCAAAATATCCAAAAAGTGCATATTTGAACTATAATTGAAGAAGTGTGGCGGTTTTCTCTATTAGTTTGTGGGAAAGAAAGGTTCTGGGAGCTCTTTAGCAGAGTAGACACTGGTGCCCTTTGTCCCCCATTCTAGCCTGGTATGACTCCTAGAAAAGGGGACTGGCAGTGGTGGGGGGGGCCCGTAAACTACTTGAAGAGGTGAGAAGTGTGTGTGCGTGTTGAAGTCGACTTCACAACAGCTGGACTCAGCGACTCGATCCCGGGTTCAGCCTTCAGGTTTACGAGAAGTTGGGGTTACAAAGAAATGCTTCCAAATATAATGCCCCTAAGTTTTTTTTTTTTTACGCTAAAGTCGTTAAAATGGACGGGTGAAATGTAGGACAAACCAATTAGCAAAATCATTTCTTACTTAAAGCCAGTTAAACAACTCTCTTTAGTTATACTAGGTTGTTCAAAAACACAGTGTGCACTATTATTTTTTTTAGTATAAAGGCAAGCTTCATTATAAAATGCATAGGTCTGGAACATGCGCTCCAGAACAGTTGTAAAATTATGTAGAATGCACACAGGCTGCCCGTATTCTATAATGAAACATGACCGATCACAAAATTAATAGCACATTTTTGACACTGCAACGTCCATCAAATGTGCTCAGGGAGGTCATGATGGCTGTCTGCTTAAGTTTTCTTTTCTTCAAGGGAACCCTAGTTCCCTCTAGTGGTCTTCTTGCTCAATTACATTTTTATTTTTTTACTGACGCGGCATCCAAGTAAACGTCTGGAAAAGTTTACTTGCGGAAGTCAACATAAAAAATGGCAGGAATTTAAAGGTGGTTTAAATTGTGTGATTGTGTTTCATGCCATATTCATTACCAATAAACTAGGTTGTAAATATTTTTGCCTATTTACTTTGACAGTCTATTATCTTATGGTTGGTTGGTTGGTTGATCCCTTAACCACACGGGTCTTAGGGGCACCATTTCCTGTGGTGTGGCTTGGGCAAGTACAGCCTGGTTGGGCCTGTTTCTCTCCAGGCCAGCAAATGTTTCCACCCGGTCTTCTTAAACCACGAACGTTTCGCGTGTTAGGTGAATGTGCTTACATAAACACCCTGGAGTGCCGTGTCTAATCTCATTGCGTACAATGTTTTACCACATTAATATCCTTTTCTAACACAGAATGTCTTACTGATTATAATGGTGGTTTGACCCCCTTAATTGTATAAAAACTTTTTTTTGAAACATATTTTATATTTGATTAAAAATAAATATGACAACAAATAATTATGCTTTTAATAAGAGAATGGGAAGACTTTAAAGTCGATTTGAGAAGACAGATCATTTTGCTTGTTTTACAAAGCTACAGAAAGCATTTTTTTCATATATAACATTTTTTTCTAAAACTATTTACACTAAAAGGGACAGCGTGTATTTATTAGCGATTCCCAGTGGTAAAAAAAATCCTTCACTAATTACAAATGAATAAATTGATAGAAATAATAGGCAAAAATACACAAACTATCATATAAACGTGCATTTTATCTTTTTAAATACTCGTAGATCGAGAAATTATCCTTTTATTTAACGTAACATGAGACTCACCTTGAAGGAGCTGCTTAATCCACTATCTTGCTGCTCCAGGTACCCAAAAAGATCAATCAGGTTGGGCAAAAAAGACAGACAGCCACATGGGATATTTTAATTCAACAGAACCGTCAAACCCGCTCTCCAGACAAAAGCTTATTCTTCGGCGTATTTTATTTCACTGCGTGAAAGTTTGATGATTTGGAAAAATCTATGAAATAATAATAACGCCAGAGTTTGTGTCCCATATTAATGTACAACTAAAAATTGGTCTCCCTCCAGCAGTTTCTTAGGAGTGATAAGGCTCATTTTGACAAACATTTTTATCATGACTAATGGTTTCAAGGTGTGAGCAAAGTTCTTTTGTAAAAAAAGTCACAAAATTCTGCAAACAAGCATATTGACCTATTTACCTTCGGCGCAGACAAGAGAGTGCACACGCTCTGTGCACAACTCCGCCCATCCCTACCGCTCACCCAATCAAATTTCTCTGGGTGCTTTGCTATTGTTTTGGGGTGTTTGCGGTTTATTCTGTGGGTACATTATATTAGTACTTCTCAATCATTTTCTCTCACGCTACCCTCTCTGAATAAAATGTTCACTTACGCAACCCGGAGTAGGGTCACTTGAGGACTGCTCCACTTCGTATCGTAACTTCCTACTCAATAGTTATACTTTGTGCTATATGCTAAATTGAAACAAAACCTTGCGGATGAGAGCACCACTGCTCTCTAGTGTAGTGGAGGTGCAACTGCACTTGATTCTTTGAAAGGTTATTAAAAAAAAAATCCTGGAGGTCAAATGCGGCTTGCTTGACAGAACCTAGCACCCTCACCAAAGGACCCGCCGATCTACTTGAGAAATACTGCAATATATGTAAAGTTTACTTTCGTATGTCTTGAATGTCAACTAAATTTAAAAGTCCAAACTCCAACTCAAACCCCAAGAAATAGAGAAAAAAAAAGAGTTTATTCGAGCGGGTCAGAGAAATGCATGTACTTGCACGCGCATCATGAACCCACTGACGGAGGCTGCAAAAATGACATAACCCAGGATATGGCGGCAGCGAGACAAAAAGTTCAAAATTCCGTACATCTCCTTTAAATTTTAGAGATATAAAAAAAACATTAAGGAGAAAATAACATCCTATAACTGTTTAATAATCAAATGTTACAGCTCCAGCTACGGAACAATTTTTATGCCATTAGTTAACTGGTCTGGCCCCCGTACGAATGTTTCTACCATGTGCCCCCCGAGCTAAACGGAGTTAGACATCCCTGCTTTAAATGAAAAAATAAATAAAAATACCTTGAGCGTATTTGATGCCTCAAATCGTCTGGGTCATACTGTGGGCGTTGATAGTGTTGATCCTGAGAGAGAAAGAGGTGAGGGGAGGAAATTATAAGTAACAATTAATTGGCTTTGTGTGTATATCTTTTTTTAAGTAAAAACAATTATGACTGGTGCACACATCTTAGTCTTACCTGGAGGCGGGGTGGTGAGTTTCTATGGAAAGTATCATAATCGAGGTTGTCGTTGTAGTAGGTTTCTTGTAGGGAATTATTATCCCTGGGACCTTGATCGCCATACCACCGGTTTTCATAGTTCCCCCCTGAAGCATGGTCAACTATGTTGACCACCCTACGCACTGTCACCTGAAAAACATATAAATCTGTATGAGTGCATCTAACGCAATGTACAATTCTTAGTGGCGTGTAAAGAAACCATGTAGCTTTCAAAAGACCTGCATAGCATCACAGTGTTTTCCATACCATTGAAAGTCTTTGGTAGGCCATCAGGGTCTAATTTGTCTAGCCAGAGTCTCATAAACTTGTATTTTTTTAAAAATATAACAATGTCTTCAAATATATATAAATGAGAAGTTGGGATGGCACAGCTGCTCAATGGTTAGCGCGTCTGCGGCACACTTCTGAGTTCATGGGATCAAATCCAGCTACCAGGCTTCCTGTGTGGAGTTTGCATGTTCTCCCGGGCTTGCGCGGGTTTCCCCTGGGCACTTCAGTTTCCTCCCACATTCCAAAAACATGAATGTCAGGTTAATTGGCCGGTCCAAATTGTCCCTAGGTGTGAATGAGCGAGTGAGCTGCCCGTCTCTCTGTGCCCTGCAACTTGGCTGGCAACCAGTTCAGTGTATCCCCTGCCCACTGCCTAAAGATAGCTGGGATGGGCTCCAGCACCCCCGTACCCTCCTGGGGATAAGCGGTGCATATAATGGATGGATGGGTCAATGAGAAGTTAATCAAAATAACTTTAGGATATCTTATTTTTAAAAGTTCATCTATTTAATTTTCATTTTGTAGTATGTTTATGTTTGTTTTTCAGGGATTCTGTGTATCTTGACTTTAAAGTTGATTAGTATAAAAAAGTTCAAAGTTTAAATTAGTTCAAAGTTCACTGTAGAGTAAAAAATAAAGGCTAGTACAAAACATTTTTATTGATTCATTTCATGCATATTGTTACAATACTATTAGTAATATATTGGCAAAAGCCACCAAAAAAAAAAATCGAAGAGTCGTTTCAGAGCCAAAAGAGCAAGTTCTCTGTCAATAGCTGGAATTCCCATCACTAATAACTCTCACGTTACAATAATATACCTGTAAACGTATTCATTTTTTCGAACATTCTAAATTGTGAAAGCCATATACAAATTTACGTACGTGGAAAAAATAAATGTTTTGGTGGGACCAATCTTGTCTTGCCAATTTCGGCTCTAAACCGAATCGTCTCGGTCACTGGTAGCAGACGACAATGTCATCGTAGATTGATAATATTGTCACCGTACACGAGCAAAAGTCATGTCTTGTTTATTTGTGTAGCCCTTAATCACAAATAGTCCCAAAGGGCTGTACAGACCACAGATTATTGCAAACCACAGACTTTTATGACACCATCCCCTGATCTAAAACCTACATGAGGTCAAGGAAAAACTCAAAAACCTCAACATGAGAAAAATTAAGAAACCTTGAGAAGGGGACCGCACATGAGGTAATCCTCAATCAAGCATTTATTTTTCAAGCGTACTTGTTAACGAAAATGTCTTTTTACTCTACATAGTCTGTCTTTTTGTGAGTAAAAAAGGCACCCTTTTTGCAATAAATTCTAGTTTCGTTTACTATGCTTTGTGGGCGTGTCATTACATTTCATAACTGGTGTATTTATGATTTAATAATTTACAAGGGCACACATTCATCATAGATTTAGCTTCTTGATTTTGCTCTCAACATGCACCAAACCAGTGCGTTTTAATTAAAAAAAGAAATCTCTTCCTGATGGCATGCCCCTGGACTCCCACCCCTAAACAGCCTACCCACTAGGGTCTCACAAAATTCCATGGAAAACAGATTATGAAATAACATTCAAAACATACAATTTGAGCTTATCTGTTTGTCTCTATAAAATTTAATTATTTTTTATAAGGAATATATATATATATATATATATATATATATATTAATGCACATGTGGTATGCATCTTACCTCTCTATTTGCAGATGAGCTGTGCCTTTCATAACGCTGAACATGCG
This sequence comes from Urocampus carinirostris, assembly GCF_059441175.1. NCBI lineage: Eukaryota > Metazoa > Chordata > Actinopteri > Syngnathiformes > Syngnathidae > Urocampus > Urocampus carinirostris. The sequence continues at coordinate 26,345,934 of NC_142355.1, forward strand.
AACGCCACCCAGGTCTGTATGCCACTAAAAAAAAGACATTGGAGGAATAGGTCAAATGTTCAGCTGTGGGTGGTCAGAGTTGTGTACACATACCTGTCAGTCAACCTATGCAATTGTATTGCATTTCATACAAATACATTGAAATTGACACAGCAATGTTTTAATAATCAGGCTTGAACTTCAAAGAATGTAACATGAAAAGGCAACACTGCCGCAATAAAAATATAATCGTATTATGAATGGCTATGGCAATGTGGGCATACTTTTAATTGTACTTTATATACATACATGCTAAAATATTTTGATGCAATCATATTCAGAAATCAATAGAATTTTCATTCAAACAAAGACTAGATCCACTGTTAGATTATTCAAACGTGTCAGTGAATATCTAATCATAATTGCAAAAGTTTTCCAGTTATAGTAGTTTTACCATTTAACCATAACATTATAAACATATTATTCATTTAGTTGCTATAAATGCAGTTATGTAATCCACATATTTGAATGAAGTATTTACTTGCTGTATTCATACCATTGAATGTGCCGTTGTAGGATTTTATACTCAAAGTGCCTTAACATAGCGAAAAATTATATCCAGGTGCTGTTTGTATTCTTGCAACAGTTGTATCCTCTTGGGGCCTGCTAACTATTAATCAAGATAGCCTTTGTTTTGGTGCTGGGAAGTCCTAAGCAAGCCTGTTCAAGAGTTTTCCTCCCTACTTTCCTTTCTTTTCTTTTCCTTACTGCTCATTTATTATGCTCACACACCATCTAGCGACCAGCATTATTCGCTTCATTTAAACATGTAAAACCAATCCGATTATTTTCTTGTATTCATGTGACCTTGCTTAAGCCAATCAGATGTGTTGTTCTATGCTTGTGCTTTCCGATAAATGAATCCCTAGCCATAGGCAGAGCGTGATTCCTTCCTGAGACGATCTTGGAGGCAGACCTTGGAAACAAGCGCCTCCGATGGAAGGGCTATCAAAAACATAAATCTCCGACTCAGAGTGTGTTCTTTTCTTCATCCTAATACAATCTCAAGTTTTAACCTTGTCAACACCACCTAAGTGAAAAATTTTTTTTTCATTAACTATTAATTTATTTGGCCATTGTTTACACGTATTTCATAAATCACGAGAGACTTGGATGCATGTCCGCATTAGTTAGTTTCCGTGATTACTTTTGGCGCTGAATTTGGGCATGGTAATAAACAGCAGTTGTGTTTTTTGTAACCTTTTTTGAGCCAAAGCACATTTTTTTCGTTAAAAAAAATCTTGAGGCCATATCATCCATCATAAATGTTAAAAAAAAAAATCTAATCCTGGCCGCAGTTAAAACTTTTTTTTGGAATCTCAAAAGGAGCTGGACGGAATTTGGAACTCTTAGTCACGACCGTCATCTGCTGGCTTGTGTCATCATTGCAGCTTCTGTCAGCTCGCTCATGATGCATGTTCAAGAACGTGCATTTCTTCGATCTGCTTGAATGAACTATTCTTTTTGGGGTTTGGGTTGGCGTTTGGACTGTACTTGAAGAAGGCATTGTTACGTTCACCATTTTCATGCTACTCTAACAAATAATAACAAAAAACAACCGTGGGGATGAACAGGACATCACTCCCTCCACCCCCCATTCCTCCTACCTAATGTGCTCCACCCAAAACAACTAAAAGTAAGATAAAAGCATAGAGGCACGGTGGAATAAAAGCAGAAGAGCTTGTTAAACTCAGTTGGACATTGAGACCACACTGAATAGAGAAAATATTTATCCTTCATCTTTTATAAGCACCCCACCTTTGAATTATGTTGCCTATGTATAAAGTTTTTTTTAATCATTTATGGCCACCATGACTTATTATTTAGGTATCAATTAGGTGTATTTGATTTTTTTTACCTGTTTTCCATGTTTCATTATAAATATTGTTAACATTTTTTTCTGAAATTAAAAAAAACATCTTAAATTATTAAAAATGATCTGCCAGTGGAACCAAAACATTTGTTACAACAATTGAAATGTTTTGGTTTGTTTGTTATATATAGTAAAGAGAATCAGCAAACGTATGTGTAACATTTGGACTTTATTTGATTTAGTTTATTTTTGTAGTCTACTCGTAAACAGCTTCATCAAACAAATTAAGTTAGAAAATAATTTTCCCCATAGTATTTCTTTAGTAGATTATTAGTCTAATTTGATAAATAGTAATCCGCTGCCACTCACTAATGTAAATGGCAAATGGTGAATGATCACTGGAAGACAGCAAAAAATGCATGCTTTTTTGCAAATATATAAACAGTATGGGCAATTTCCAGTGGCACACTAGACAAGGTCTCAGAGCCTGGGTCCACTAGTTGAAAAACACTGTTTTTTTTTAGTTCCGAGTGAAAGAGAAAGACAAAGAGAAGATCTATATGTGACAAAACTCAGGAAATAGGAAGATAAATTGAGTGATGAGTACAAAGAGGTAATCAAGTCATCTAATGGACAAGCGTTATGAAATCCTAGTAAGAATATTCGACAAAAGTAGTGTTACATGCCCACGGAATAAATTTTGAACACATTCAATGCTGTTCTCTGGGAAATATTTCCACACTTATTTGATAAAACCCCCAGAGAAAATATAAAACGATTTTCAGGGGGTAAACATTATTTTTAGCTAAACCTGCACACATTATAGACACCCAGACTTGCCAGGTATGTACACATGTCAAGTCAAGTCATGTTTATTTGTATAGCCCTTAATCACAAAGAGTCTCAAAGGGCTGCACAGACCACATATTAGTACAAACCACAGACTAGTATTACACCATCCCCTGATCTAAAACCTACATGAGGGCAAGGAAAAACGCAAAAACCTCAACATGAAGAAAACTTGAGAAGGGACTGCAATTAGGTTATCCGCCTTGGATTGAAGGAAGACTGGACAAACGCAGAGATAGGAAACTTATAGTGACGTAAACGTGATTTTAAGGGGGGGAAAAACACAATGCAAATGATGCATAGTATAAACATGCGTACTTACTTGTAGTATGGATTGTTTTGCAATAGGATCACGCGACGGCGTATTCTAAAAACAGTATGACGGACCTCCTAACTAAGACGTCCCACGAGTGATGACTCGATTCTACTTCAACAGATACTTGGATACTTTGTAGTAATCTAGGGTGTTTGAGATTAAAGGTTTATGTGAACCAATGCAGGGGGGAAACTTACTGCAGTTAGCCAGTTACACACAATCGCACACGGAAGGGGGAAAAAACGCCACGAAAAATGCCCGTGGAAAAATGATCGGATACACTTATGAATGCGTTCACGCCTCACCCAATTAAGGTCGCATTAAAAGTCGATTGCATTTTGCAAAAAAAGCGTGAACGCATTAATGCCGATAATTACCGACGTTTTTTTGTTTTCCCCCCGATCTTGTCCTGGTTTCGGTTTGCAGTGGTGATGTGTTAACGCTACCGCCACCTACTGATACGGAGTGTGAAGCAGGTTCATTGTTTTATGTGAGGTTTTTTTTGTGTTTGTTTATTTTCTTACGGTTAGTAGGATGAAAGTGAGCATGAACAGAAATTTTAATAAATTAATAAATCTAAAATGCAAACATTAGTGATTTGCATCTAAAATATTTGCCCTGACCGGAGCACTGTTGTGGATACCTTAAACGTGATTGGTTGAACCTTGGTCACATGACGACTGCTGAACAGAGTTTCAACGACAGCTGAGTAACAAGTAAACGTCATGTGTTTATATATATTTAAATCCTAATGTTGGCGACCTTTAACCGGCGGTAGCGTGTTAAAAATGGGTGACAAGAAGAGCCCCACAAGGTAAAACATAAAACAAATTTCAGAGTTGATCGAGTTCTTTCTCTTATCTGAACTGTTATCATGGCGGCTAGTTTGCTAAATGCGCGACTACGTTTGGTCGACTTCAGACATGAAAACTGAAGCACTCTGGTCGAATCTCATTGAAGGTCTGTACACGGCTTTTTCAGCAAGCTTTTATGCTGCTGTTTTGTGTCCTTTCAAGGCCGAAAAGACAGTCAAAGCAGCCGCCAGCCGACGATGGCTACTGGGACTGCAGCGTCTGTACCTTCAGGAACACTGCTGAGGCGTTCAAGTGCACGATGTGCGACGTCAGGAAAGGGACGTCAACTCGGTAAAAATGTGTAAAGTATAGCCAAGTTTGAGTAAATAAATACTCTATCGTGTTTACATACATATTTCACTATGACTGTAAGATAACATAATTTCTTTTTTCTTTAAACAAAATCCCACTTAACGGAGTGGCTGTTTTCCCGGCCTGGTAGTAAACGCATCACGATAACTAACTCTTAAAGAGTCGTTTGTTTATTTCACTCTTAAAGGGACTTGCAGGACGAAGTAAAAACTAGTGTTATCTGCTCCTGTAAGACACAAAAAAAATCACAGAATATGGAATGAAATGATGGTTGATACACACCAACAACAGCGTATGCTTGCTTTCGTTATGTTTAAAGTATTAAATAATGGGTTTTGCTGTTTTCTTCGTGTGATCAAACGTTCCCTATACATAGTTTTGTGTTTTGGTCTAGAAAATATTTGTTTTTATATGTATACACATTTTTGGGTGTATTTTTGCAAGTTATTTGGTAATTTTCTGTGATGAGCTATAGACATCGGTTTTAGGCAGTTTTACTCTATCAAATCAAGTGTTTTTCCCTTGCCTTCATGGAGGTTTGAGATCTACCATAATTGTGTAAGACTCTCAGTGATTAAGGGCTATACAGATAAATGTGACTCATTACAGTTCCAGAAATTGTGTGTGGGTTTGTGTCGTTTACATCATTTTTGGGGGATGTATCTGGTGGATCTTTTTCAGGCCATGCATGTATCAATCACACTATCCTATTTATACCTACATTAAAAGTAGCTCTCCATTGTTTTGCATCAACATCTAGATGGTAGCAATTATCAACCAGAACCTAAACTACTTGCTGGCTTTTAACTTACGTCATAGATGATGAAGCATTCTATTCTATATTAACGTCAGACTTTTGTTTGCACCATCAGATATGTTATCATTTTTTGATTATTACCAATCTCCACCCATTCTTGCCGCTATCTGATTTATAACCACCAAACTGGTTTTGTTTACTTTATATAGAAAACCACGACCCGTTTCCCAGTTGGTTGTCCAGCAAGTAAACCAACAGTTTGCCCCGCCGCCCATGCAGTTTAAAAAGGAGAAGAAAGAAAAATCGGTTAAGAGTGACAAAGATCTCACGTTGAAGAAGAAAAGCCTAAAAAAGATCAGGTATTTATCTGAGGGGAACGTTCACTTTCTGATCACCTGTGAAAGTAATACCCAACAACAGTCACATTATCCCATTTGGTGTCCTGGGGAAATTATCCTATTGTACTAAATTCTTAAATATTTTTTATCCAGTATTATAAAGGTCTTTATTGGTCTAACATTTTGTATGCTAAAAGGGCTAATGATTAAACGCTTATTCAAAATGGACTGAAGATCAAATTAGCCTGAATATCCCACCATTATTTATTTTTAATCTAGGCCAAGGGGTCTCCAGCGTTTTTCAAGCTGAGAGCTACTTTTTGTTCTTCATTAGCACAACGGGCACCCAGTTTCATGTGCTTTTCTAAAGCAACTTGTCAAGTTATTATTATGTTATTAACAGGTCAATTATTGGAAGTAGGGTTACTCACTCAGTCAACCACTAAAACAATGTTTTCATCTAGAAAATCACAATGACCCAGCTGTGGTGAGCTATTTTCAGAGGAGGTCTGCAACCCCTCAGCTCTCCTTTAGAGGACAACATGTTGGAGCACCCTGGTCCAGACCAATTTGGAGCCTGTGTGCACTAGGTTAGCCCCGAAAACTACAAGTAGCCCACAAGCTGATTTTAAAAATAGCTCATCACCAGTGATGGGTCATTGTGACCTTGTAGAAAATTAGATTTCTAACTGGCATGATGTCGTCCGTGGCTGACTGAGCTTAATTTAACCATACTTCTAATTATCACAGCCTACTAATAAAATGGTAACAACATCACTTATTATAGAAATGCATATCAAACTGGTAATTTTTTCTGCTAATCAGTAACAAAATTTAGCTCTTATCTCATCAATGGTTTATGACCTCTGGTCTCTAAACACCTTTCTGAGTGTGGTGTTATATACATTTATTTTAAAATCTCCTGATTATGATCCATCTGTCTTAGGATGTCCATTTAGTCACTTGCTGTTGATTGACATTGACACCAGGGTCTATAGGCAGGATTACATAAATCCCTTTATCCCCATAAAATGGAGTTGGTATAACTTAAAAAAAAGAAATCTCTTCAATTTGTCATGTTTTCTCTCGAGACCAAGGTTAAAAAACGTGGACCGGAGCAGCGCTCAGCATTTGGAGGTTACAGTTGGAGACCTGACAGTAATAATCACAGACTATAAGGAAAAAGCCAAACCAACGCCCACTTGCGCCAACGCCACAGCCGCTGACCTGCATAATCAGAGCAGCTCGAGCTCTGACAACACCGAGCGAGGAGTATCGCGATGCTCCTCGCCAAAAGGGGAGGCCTCGGCAGTCTGCAAGGACACACAGCACGGCAAAAGCCATTCATAATGCACTCAAGTAGAGATTGACATGCGTGTATTGTTAGTTAATATTACAACTGCTATTATTTTTAAAATTGGCGGTGTTATGGTGATAACTGTGGTTCGATGGTGAACATCCACATCTAATGTCATAAACTGAGCAAATGAACATGGGGGTGTGACAGTATCACACTGTTGGTGCTTACAGCAATGAACAAGTGATGCATAATGAAGAAAGCAGTATGAAATTTGTTTTTGTAGTGTACGCTAGATTTGTTTTTGCACTTGAACATTATCTTTTGTTAATGATGTTATTTCATGGCCTTAGTTTGTCTTTATTAGTAATAACGTTTTAATTCTGGCCTTACATACTGCATGGCCTTATGTTTCTCAGGATGCAGTATGCGTTTTCCTTTGAACTCTTCCTAGTGAATACTAAACTGTACTTTTTTACTTTAAATCTGAGTATGAATTGATCTATTAAATGATTTATTTTGTAAAACTACTGTCGATTAAAGTCATTGCTGATTTTTGTTATTTCATTCATTTATTTTCCAAACAGCTTGTCAAGTCGCGGTGGTGCTGCAGCCCATCCCAGGTTATATTACGCAATGTGCAGGGACACTGGTCTACTTACCAGTAAATTGAATTAAATAGTTTTTATTGTCATTGATATCAACGTGAACCATTGTATGCAACGAGATTAGACATGGCACTCCAGGGTAAACTTGTAATGAAGACTTTATAGAGAAAACAGATAAAAGACTGTTAGGATAAATAGGCAAAAATATTTACAATGTGGTGCTTAGAGAATGACCTACATTATAATAATAGTGCAATGAAAAGAAGTGCAATAACATTAAGCTACAACAAAAATAACCCCAAAAATCACAGGGTACATGAAAACATAAGAGGGGATTCTCTCGGTGGACTTGGGGGTATGGCGCCTGCCCCGAGACTGGGAGGTTGTGGTTCAAGCCTCGGCCGAGTCATACCTAAGATTTAAACAATGGTACCTGTTGCCTCCCTGCATGGCGTTCAGCATTAGGGGTTGGAATTGGGGGGGTTGGTCACCTAATGACTCCAAACACCTCAGTTGGGTTGAGCTAGGGGGCTGGGAATCCCCTCTAAATTAATCTCCCAAAAAGAGTCAGAAATTACTCTAGCCACCTCCCACTAGGGTTATATAGCTGTGGTATACTGTATATATATATATATATGTATATATATATATATATATATATATATATATATATACTGGACTGTCTCAGAAAATTAGAATATTGTGATAAAGTTCTTTATTTTCTGTAATGCAATTAAAAAAACAAAAATGTCATACATTCTGGATTCATTACACATCAACTGAACTATTTCAAGCCTTTTATTATTTGAATATTGCTGATTTTGGCTTACAGCTGAAAAAAACTCAAAAATCATATCTCAAAATATTAGAATACTTCCTCAGACCAAGTAAAAAAATAATTTTATAACAGCAAAACTAAATCAAACATTTGAAAATGTCCATTGATGCACTCAGTACTTGGATGGGAATCCTTTTGCACGGATTACTGCATCAATCCGGCGTGGCATGGAGGCAATCAGCCTGTGGCATTGCTGAGGTGTTATTGATGCCCAGGATGCTTCGATAGCGGCCTTCAGCTCATTTGCATTTGCAGGTCTGGTGTCTTTCATCTTCTTCTTAACTATACCCCACAAATTCTCGATGGGGTTCAGGTCAGGGGAATTAGCAGGCCAATCAAGGACAGTGATGCCATGGTCAGTGCACCAGTTACTGGTGGTTTTGGCACTGGGCAGGTGCCAGATCATGCTGGAAAATGAAATCCTCATTTCCATAGAGCTTTTCAGCAGATGGAAGCATGTAGTGCTCTAAAATCTCTTGGTACACAGTTGCATTTACTCTGGACTTGATAAAACACAGTGGACCAACACCAGCAGCTGACATGGCTCCCCAAACCATTGCTGACTGTGGGAACTTCACACTGGATTTCAAGCAACTTCGATTTTGCTCCTCTCCAGCCTTTCTCCAGACTCTGGCGCCTTGACTTCCAAATGAAATGCAAAACTTGCTTTCGTCTGAAAAGAGGACTTTGGACCACTATGCAACTGTCCAGTGCTTCTTCTCCATAGCCCAAGTCAGACGCTTCTTCCGTTGTCTTGAGTTCAGAAGTGGCTTGACCATGGGAATACGGCTATTGTAGCCCATTTCCCGGACACGTCTGTGAACTGTGGCTTTTGATACCTGGACTCCAGCTTCAGCCCACTGTCTTTGAAGCTCCCCCAAATTCTGGAAGCGGCTCTTCTTCACAATTTTGTTAAGGCTGCGGTCATCTCTCTTGGTTGTGCAGCGTTTCCGGCCACATTTTTCCCTTCCAACAGACTTTTTGTGGATATGCTTTGAAACTGCACTCTGTGAACAGCCTGCTCTTTGAGAAATTTCTTTTTGTGTCTTACCCTCCTGATGGAGGGTATCAATGATGGTCCTCTGGACAGCAGTCAGATCAGCAGTGTTCCCCATACTTGTAGTTTAGTTTACTGAACCAAGCTGAGTGTTTTTAAGGCTCAGGAAACCTCGCAAGGTGTTTCGAGTTAATTAGATGATTCAGGTGATTAGTTGAATAGCCTACTTGTATACTTTTTCATGATATTCTAATATTTTGAGATAGGATTTTTGAGTTTTCTTAAGCTGTAGGCCAAATTCAGCAATATTAAAATAATAAAAGGCTTGAAATAGTTCAGTTGATGTGTAATGAATCCAGAATGTATGACATTTTTGTTTTTTTAATTGCATTACAGAAAATAAAGAACTTTATCACAATATTCTAATTTTCTGAGACAGTCCAGTATATATATTTATTTATATTTTTTTGTTTTTGTGCGTGCGTTCTAGATGCATTCAAAAAACTCTTTTTAATCATTATTGCGGTTTAGATTGGCATTTGGGGTGTACTTGTAACAAACAGCCCCTTTCTTACTTTCACTATATTTATGCTAGACTAACAAATATTAAAACAAAACGCAGGGACGAACTTGACGTCACTGTCCAGCACCTCTCATTCCTTCTACCTAATGTTTTTCCCCCGGTCAGCTTTGCTAAAAGCAAAGTAAAAGCAGATAGGTGTGGTGGAAAATCACGCATAATGGCTCTTTAAAAAAGTTGTGAATTTTTAACACATAAAAGAGAAAACTACTTTCAACTTTTTAAGGACGCACCCAACCTCGTTTTTTTTTTTTCCAAATTATAATTGATTATAGTGACAGACGGTTATTGCAGGTTCCTTTTGACATATTTATGTTCCCAACCGCTTATTAAATTATTTGGCAGATAAACAATTGTTTTTAGTAATTATTCAAATAATTTTCAAAAAGACGCTAGGCAAACTGATTGAAACCCAAGTGGGCGGGGCTTAATCCTATTATTCTGGACACCGTACCGGTATCATGGCAGACGCTTACCTGCGTTAAATTTATTCTCAGAAGGAAATATTAACCCGCTTTAAATATCTATGTGGGTGAAGGACCATAACCGACGCCTAAAGAACACAGAATGCGATGTTACCGGCGTGCCATGCTCCTTTGCACGGCGTTCACGGTTATTTCATCGCTCTATGTGTTCAACCATATCGCGTCCACCTTGGAGGAAAGCGAAGGGATGGGTGAGCCGAAGACACCCGGTGAAGGCGGTCGAAGAGCGCGTAGCGACTTGAGGAAAATGGCCGGATTGGCAGGCCGCCGGAGTCGCGAGCCGCACAGGTAGCTAATGCTACATTAGCTGTCAGGATTCTAAAGCAAGTGGTACATCACAAGTGATATCACCAATGTAATTACACATTGGTTTAATTAGTAAACGTGAAATTAATTTATACACGATAATACGTAAGGAGAAATGTTTTGATTTATAGAGTGCAGCATTTCTGTTCATGGTAATTGGATAATACCTTTGTTTCCCTAAACCACCTGTTCACAGCTAGTCTTGAAATCCTGCGAACACCGCTAATCTTTAAAATACGAAAATCACCCCAAATGGTTTTTTTTTTTTACCCCGTTAGGTGTATATCGTTGCCAGTCTCTTACTGGACTCCGTTATGGAGGTTGCCTGCTAAAGTTTGTGGACTGAACTGCTTTATGGAATCATCAGTTAGGTATGACTGATTTTGAGATTCTAGAAAGATATTTAGTACTGCAATAAGCAGCATTGCAAGAGATCAGTGGCCACACGCAGAGAGATTAATGGAGTAGTGCTGCCGATCTAAATTTCTTTATGAGATTTTAACAAGCTTCTTTAATTGCACAGTCACAGTTGCTTTGTTGTGCTATTTGGTTACAAACTGCGAATGGAATCTATGTGCATTCATAACATGGCAGCAGAATTTGTGAGTTTAATAAGAATCTCATCAGGATGTAGTAGGTTAGGTGAGTTTTTTTAACCTACTAAGATATTAGTCCTGTTTAGGATGCAGGACACACGCAAGTTCTTGCCAGAAAATTTTAATGGCAAACCCAACTCAACAGGACCTCTAGTGTGAGTTTGCTGGTGACAGAGCAACCGCTGAGTCTAATTTAACTGTTTTGTATTTTAGAGATGGCGCGATGAACACTAAAGCAGAAGATGGCAGCAATGAAAGCAGTCACCTGGCTGTAGTGGCCTGTGGCCCGAGGCTGGGTGAGACTCTAACCATGCTCAAGTCTGCCATCTTATTCAGCAAAAAGACTCTACAATTTCACATTTTTGCTGATGATGAGCTTCGGGGCAGCTTCCAAGAAACGGTGAGTTTTAATCACAGCCAGAACAAGAAAATTAAAATTTGAAGCCGATCAATAAATAAAGTGAAACCCTTTGCCGTAAATGAAACACTGAAAATATTTTTTTTTAGCTTTTATTGGACAGAGCAGTGAATAGTGACAAGAAAACAACAGAAGGAGGGAACAGATGATGATGCTTTGCTCAGCGCAGCCTAATGCAACAAGTCGCACTTGCATTATTGCCATAGCAAAATAATAATAGAAAATTAAATCTTTCTCACACAGAGCTTAGTGCCACCTAATAAACTTTGAGGACGGACTGATTTAATGCCATACACAAAAAACATGTTTCCCAATTTAAACTGCTGAACTGTAGAGTTTTACCTCTGTAGTGTCTGCATGTATAAATAAATCAATTCACGTTTATTTGTATAGCCCTTAATGTCGCACAGGATTGCAAGGGCCTCAATTGCGCCTTCCCCTTATCTGAAACTACCATGTGGGCAAGGAAAAACTCAAAAACCTTGGGATGAGGAAAATAACAAACCTTGATAAGGGGCCGTAGAAGAGATAACCAGAGATGACCAGGCTGCAATAGTCAAGTCATGTTTATCTGTATAGCCCTTAATCACAAGAAGTCTCAAAGCCCTGTATAGACTACAGACTATTATTACACAATTCCTGGATCCAAATCCTAGATGAGGGCAAGAAAAAAATAAACTCAAAAACGCAGCATGATGAAAGTTAAGAAACCTTAAGAAGGAACTGCACAGGAGGTAATCCAATTCCCCTTCGAGGATGACCAGGCTGCAATTGATGTTGCAAAGGCATCAACAGACAGTACTGTACACAGAAATCATCAATATGAAATACATTATTGGTCATTCATAAGCAATGGAATAAAAGTGGGTTTTAAGCCTAGATTTAAACAGGGCAGAGCATTCCACAGCACTAATTGAGAACGCTCTGGAACCGGATCTCTTCTTGGATCCCTCGTATATTCATCCCGTAGGGAAATTCTAACTTCCAGCAATATCCTTGTTTTGAAAATAAAACAATAAGTAAAAGGAATATAATACATAAATACCCAATGTAACGTGTTGATATAGAATATTTAGATAGTGCTACATAAAATACACACTGTGATAAAAATACGGGAATATGCAATGTGGGGGTGTGGTTTAATGTGGGCTTTTACTCCCCCGGGTGGAGGTAGAGAGCCTCATGGCATGAGGAAGAAATGTTCTCCTCAGTCTGTCCGTGGAACAAGACTGTGACAGCAGTCTGTCACTGAAGCTGCTCTTCCGTTTGAAGATGATGCTGTGTAGTGGATTTGAGGAATTGTCCATGAAGGATGCCAGCCTTCTGAGGAAGTAAAGTCTGCTTTGACTTTTTCTGCATAGAGCTTCTATGTTGGCAGTCCAGTCCAGTTTATTGTCCAGCTGCACACCCAGGTATTTGTAGGTCTGGACAAATTCTACACATTCTCCTTTGATAGTTACAGGAACTGGGTGAGTTCTAGTTCTCCTGAAGTCCACCACCATCTCCCTGGTCTTGGTGGTGTTCGGGTGCAGGTGGTTAGCATCGCTTCATTGGACAAAGTCCTGAATCAATTTCCTGTACTCCTTCTCCTGCCCACTTCTGATACATCCCAGTGTCATCACCAAACTTCTGCACGTGGCAGGACTCAGAGTTGTACTGAAAGTCCGACGTATATAGGGTGAATAGGAACGGAGAGAGCACGGTCCCCTGCAGAGATCCTGTGCTGCTAACCACAATGTCCGATGTACAGCCCCCCCCTGTTTCACATATTGGGGTCTGCCTGTCAGGTAGTCCGTAATCCATGCTACAAGGTGTGAGCTTACTCCCATCTCTGTCAGTTTATTACTAAGTAGCAGAGGCTGTATGGTGTTGAAGGCACTGGAGAAGCCCAAAAATATAATCCTCACAGCCCCCTCGACCCTGTCCAGGTGAGAGAGGGATTGGTGTAGCATGTAGACTATAGCATCCTCCACTCCCAAAGGCAAATTGCAGAGACCAACATTTTCCAGGCGAATGCATCCGAGCAGGAATATAGGGGGGAAAAAAATGTAAACCAGAAAGACATGAGGGGGTAAGTCCGTGCATAACTTTGTATAATACCAACAGAACCTTAAAATCACATGTTGAACAGACAGGGAGCCAATGCAGGTCAGCTAGAATTGGGCTAACGTGATTGAATTTTCTTGTCTTAATTAATGTTAATTGACTTGGACTTGAACACATCTCTGCATAACCTAGCTGCAGCATTTTGTATCAAATACAGCCTGATGCTAGAGCAGAGAGTACTACATTACAGTAATGAAGACTGAACGCATGAATTATAATTTCAGCATCAGACTAGGACAGCATAGGGCGAATTTTTGCAATGTTGAAGATGGGAAAAAAAGTTATTCTAGTAATATTCTTAATGTGTAACTGGGAGGATAGATTAGGGTCAAATGTAACACGTAAATTTTTAAGTCACTCTGGGTGATATTACGTTTTTCAAGGTTCAGAGTAGTGTTTGAGAACAAGTCACGGCATTTAGATGGACCAATAATTAACATTTCAGTCTTTTCAGGGTTGAGCGCAAGAAGTTAAATGGCATTTATCTATTTATCTCAGTGAGGCAGGCCTCCAAATTTCCACAATTTAGTGGGGCAGATTCCTTCATTGAAAGATACAGTTCAGTGTCATCTCCATAGCAGTGGAAACTGATATACTTGCGAATAATATCACCTAACAAAAGCATATTATTGCTGAAAAGAAGGGGGCCAAGTAATGAGCCCTGTGAAATGCCACATATAACACTAAAGGGCTCAGTGGTCTTATCACCCTTTTTAACACAATACGTCTTATCTGAGAGGTAGGATCTGAACCTTGACAGAACAGTTCCAGAGAAACCAATCAATTTCTCTAGCCAATTTAGCAATATATTATGGTCCACAGAAGTCATGCGCTAAATGGCTTTGAACCATATGGAATAATCTGTTGACACGTTAGTGATGCTAGTGTCGAGAGGATTTTGGGCTCACTTTGAGGTGCAGAAATTACCTTAAAGAAATAGGCTAGATGGAAAACCTCAAGCTTTGTAGTGCGCCATTTTCATTCACATTTCTGCCGTATTGTTTAATGATCCGTTTTTTTTCAGTCAACCAAGGCGTGCGGGTTATTGGTCGAGATTTATGCCGATTTATTTATACAGGAAACTAACCAAAGCAGCATTCAAATCATTTATAAGTGAGTCAACAGAACTTTTAAGTAAAAGAAACAACACAATTACCCACGGTAAAATATCTTGTTGATAAAAACTTGGCTGCACTCAAGTCTTGACAGCGTCCTTCAACAAGCAACCCAGTTGTGAGGACTCACCCAGAGGAAAAGCCAGCTTAGCATGATGTCAGAAGTGCTCATAGTGTTTGAAAATGTGTAATGTCTCCATAAACTTATTTCATGAATTAGTTGCGGGCATATAAATAAGACATATTTTTTTCATTATTTTTATTTTAAAGTTGCACTCCTGGTCGAATTCAATCCGGGCCAAATTCAACTTCACAGTCTACCCCATCACTTTCCCCAGCGGAAATGATAAAGAATGGAAGAAACTCTTCAAACCTTGTGCCTCCCAAAGGTTATTTTTACCAGTAGGTTCATCAACTTTTTCAAAAGCAACAATTTGAGTTATGTTCTCGAAGTTAATTTGAGTTTTTCGTCTTTCTAGCTCATCCTTAAGGATGTGGACTCATTGTTGTACGTGGACACAGATATTCTCTTTCTTCAGCCTGTGGAAGACATCTGGGCCTTCTTCTCAAAGTTCAATCCAAGCCAGCTGGCAGCCATGGCCCCAGAGCACGAGGAGCCACGTATTGGCTGGTACAACCGTTTTGCCCGACACCCTTATTATGGCGACACTGGTGTCAACTCTGGAGTGATGCTCATGAACATGACACGCCTTAGGGAAACAATTTTTAAGGTGATAGTCTTTGTCAAGTTGGATACACATGTAATGAGCCAAGGGTATTCCTTGCTACCTCATGTATTTAAAAAGTACATTACTGCGTTATGCTTATAAAGAAAGTCATACGTGAAATGATTTGTTGCAATACCAGTATTGTCCACAGGAGGGCAATGTCGGTATTCTATCATAATATTGAAAAAAATGTCCTTTAAAATGTTTTGTTTTTTTCCTAGAATGACATGACTACAGTTGCATTACAATGGAGTGAAATTCTGATGCCTCTTCTTCAAAAGTATAAACTCAACATCACTTGGGGGGACCAGGACCTTCTTAATATTATATTTCATCACAACCCAGGTTAGTTCTGATGCATTCAACAAACCCACAGGTTATTACTAAATTGAAATAATCTTACTCTTTTTCAGAAAACCTCTACGTGTTCCCCTGTCAATGGAACTACCGTCCAGACCACTGCGTCTATGGCCTGAATTGTATGCAGGCTGAGGAAGATGGCGTCTTCGTTCTCCATGGTAGCAGGGGAGTTTACCATAATGACAAGCAGCCGGCGTTTAGAGCTGTCTATGAGGCCATTAAGCAGGTACGGTCATTCTAAGCATAAATATTAAATATAAGACATTTTCAGTTATAGTTAAAATTAGTAGAGGATTTTTTTGCTAACATTTGCACACATTCATTTGAACATATTAATTAATGCGCTGCCATTTGATTCATATTTTGGACTGCTTGTCTTCATATGGGGTTATTGATGAGATTCAACCTAACCATGGTCCTGTCTAATTTCTAGATATAAATTTGAACTACAATTTTTATATAAATATTAAATCAATTCAGTCATTGGCGAAACAGTTCTAAATCAAATTCCATTACTTTTTAATTGAGTCCATAATAACACTGAATTGTACATGCTATTGTTCATGAAATTAATCATCCATTTTGATCACAATAGTAAATTGCTTGTCAGTCTGTTGCGCTCAATGTAATCATTACCAATGAATGCACTTATTTTTTAAAGCGTATCTAATTGTACTGGAGAACACTAACTCAAATACATTGACGTACAGAAGGTTTTGCTTTTCTTAATTTTCACTAACTTTTTTTCCCCAGTATCTTCTTTTATCGCCCAATGGCAAAACCTAGGGTCCTTTAGGAACAAATTAGAATCCATCTGTTAGCAATGTGCCAGCTCCTCGCTAGGGCGAAAATTAGGATAAGCATTCTTATGTTTTGTCGTCTTTTGTGATAAACACAAGTGTTTAAAAATGGTGAGGACATACCATCTTGCTATGATTTATTTCTGCCCCTTTTACAGATTATGTGCATTGCCTGCATGTATACTTTAATAGCCTCCAAAAATGTAGTTGTTTCGTATGGTCTGAGGCAGTTGAAGTTAACGAGAAATGGTGGACAAATATGACGGCAGTAAAAAAAAATTGACGTTTTTACACTCACATTTCCCGAAAATAGCACATCAAAGTGGACAGTGACAAACTCAACTACTTTGTGAAAATCAAAGGGCATGTCCAGTGCTGGTTTGCAATTATCAGTCAACCTATAGCAGAACGTAGGGGGAAAAAGGTGGGGCCTTTTGAACGTTTCTCCCCCAGTTACAAGCAATTTTATGTCACACTTTTATTAGCACCCCCTATTGCTCTAGCCCGTCGAATCCTCTCGCATTTTGTTCCCACTCAGTCCTTCGGGGATGGACTCCTAAAGCCTACAGGAGGCAATTCCGGTAGAAACTTTCATTTCACCTCCCACCAAGTGCTCCTTAGTCAGCCTCGTGTCTCCAGGCAGCCTCTCCCATCCAGCAGAGGCGCTTGCAATAAAGGGCACTACCATTACCTCGGCCTGGCCCACAAAACAGTTGTAAAACCTTTAGTGCTGATGCTAGTTAGAGGCATCATGATGGTGATGCGAACCACGCAGCGGCAGCATCCACATAAAAATCGATGCAAGGCTGTTAATGGTGCTTTACAGCCTGTGGCCCTATATGAAAGATAATAAAGAAAGTGTGCTTTGAGTAACCTAATGCGTAGCCAAACAGGAGTCAAATGAGGTGCCGTAAAAGTGCGATTGCTTCGTATTTACAGGAGAGCAGTAAAAGAATGAAAGCAAATGTCAACGTCATTACTCTGAATATCGAATTGTCTGGAAATTCCATCTTGGTTGATTCATTTTGCAGCTTAGATGTTTTGTTTACAACAAAGGAGCACGCAGGAGCATACATTGCTGCTCTCTTCCCCAGTATTATTACACCTTACAGAGAACATTTTCTTACAGTTCATTTAATTTATATGTATCATTTTGACACATCTTGTATTGAATGAGATCGGAATAGGCCATAGCGCCTTACCAAAAAGTGGAAGGAACTCGAGAATAATTCAAAGCAAAAATAAAACAGGCAAATAGTCCCTGAGTGCAGCCGCTGGTGTATGCTTTTCATGGTGGATGCACTTTGTAATGTGATTCAACAGATAAAGAGCATTGGTGGGATGTAATGTCTCCAATTTTATTTACAGTACCCCTTTGGCGAGAACATGGAGAAATCGCTGCTTCAGCCACTGGAAACTTCTCTCCAGACCACCACCAATACCTACTGTGGGCGGGTCAGCCACTTGTTCACCAAGAGCCTCAAAATAAGTATTTCAAATGTTCAACCTGAGGTCACAAGGGGAAGATGAGCTAAGATAAATGCCTACTATTTCTAGCCAAAATGTGCCAAGCTTTGAACAGCTTTGCACTTGGAGGTCTGGTGTGTACTGCATCCTTAGTACATTTACCTCATCTTGCACAGAAGTAGTGCCCTAAGCACACGAACCTCATTTTAGACGTGATATGTCATAGAATTCAATGGCTCTATTGAAAGTTATCAACAACCAGGTTGCACTGTGAAAGTGAACAGAACTATGAGATACTATCCTCAATGTTACAGGTCATAGTTGTTCCATTCTAAGGCCATTAATGCTAAAACTCATGAACTGCGTCAAAAAACCTGAGCTAAAATCTAAACCCAAATCATCGCCACTTTGCAAGTGGAAAACCCCCCCACTGCGAATGCAACACTATCAATGCAAACTTAAACTTGTAGTAACCATTTTATTGTACTGTGTCTATGGAAATGCACAAATATGAAGTGAATACAGATATTTGCGCTCTATGCATTTCCAAGATGATAAACTTACAAACACTCCGATTGTTGATTTTGGTTTTACAGCCAAGAGAAATGAAGTGTTACATTTGTACAGAAATGCAACAGAAAACCGCTTCGGACTGTGAACGAAAGACGGTCTCACTTTCATTTTATGAAGTATTGTTTTTACTGTTTTGTATAGCTGAAAGTAAAAAAAATAATGGAAAAAGTAGTTGACAAACAATGTTTGGACAAATCATTTAAAGCAAAATACTAACCTCATTAATGTATTGTGACATTGCACCCTCAAAACAGTATGTTTTCAGCAGAGAACTTTTATATAAACTTTTCACCTGTTTTCTGTTTTAGCTCACCAAAAGACTTTGTTTTGGGGGGGAATTGCAAATGAGTTCAACCTCTGGCGTAAGGATATGTTGTTCCGTTGCACAATAAGGCATGCAAAGTTATTGCTGCGCTTACATTTTTAATGTTTTTTTTAAGAAGTATATTTATGGCTAAGAAGTGTTTTACATGCAAATGTGTCTTCATAATGACTCTTCTACTGCATTAGCAGAGGGTGGTGCTAAATATCTGGTTACCTCACCGCCCTAGGAACAGGCTGATGTAAATCTCCATGTCCTCTAATGAGGACCAACTCTATAAAAGAATTAATGACCACAGATGAATGAAAGTGAAAGTAAAACCTATTATGTACTGTTAAGAATTCAGAACTACAAAAATAAGAACTCTGTTCAATCGCTGCTGTTTCAAAGGACCTCATAAGTAGTCATGCTGGATGTTTAGAAATGCAAGCTTCCCCAATCATATGATATTAGAGACAGCAGAATGTTCCAATGTCAATACATTATTTTTTTACAATGTCTTAGTTATTTAGTACCCCCATGTGAAAAATATCCTAATGAGGGATTTCCTCAAATAGTTTGCATCCTTTTGCGTTCTTGAGGAAGTTCTTCAGTGTTTTTCAAAGATCTCTTCCCCCTAAGAACATTTGGTACACTCAGGCCAATAAGTTGTATGATAAATGGACTCAAGCCGACTGAATTATTATCTGTTTACAACTTTCATACTGTGTAAATTGGACTTGTAGTCTTGTGTAACTTGCTTAATTTTTTATGTGTTTTGAAGTACTGGTTAATATAAAAAAGCCACTATCACTCCCCCCATCCTATTACTGTTTTATTTTATCAACGCAGTGGAAAACATACAGTTACCATTTCTTCTGCAGATGATTACCTTTGCAGTAGAGCGAGCACTTTTGAGACTAATGGGTTGTTTTTAAGGACAATTTATAAACCCAATAATGTCGCAATAATCACTTTGCACAGTTGACCTAAGCTTCTCAGGAAGTTGTTAGGGCATACATCAAGACTCCATTAAAATGCAATTTGCAGAAACTGTTTTATAGTGCAAGTTTTTCTTACAATGGTGGAAAATATATTCGATACTTTCCTGTTTCTACCTGATCTTACATTTGCTAGCACTGAAAAGTGTCTGATTGGCCCACTTGTTTGGTGAATGCACCTACTAAAATCATACAAGGCAATGTTTTAAGAGGTACAGGATAGCTTTTAAATGTAGCATGAAAGCCTCAATGGATTTGATTTTGACAGTATTTAGATCACTGCCATTGTTGCTGGAATCTGTTGTTTATAGTGTTTCCAATGTAAGTCTACTTTAACTGCTTGTCTTAAACATAGTGTGGTGCAAGCATTTGGCAAAATGGGCTTGTGTCTTTCGATCCCTTACAAAGTGTTCCGTGATATTGATGCAATGTTTTTGCAGTTTTGTATATTTGAAACTCACAAAGTCTGAATTGTTTTTTATTACCATGAAAATTTATTCAATGGTTTGATCCTTTATTTAGAATGTTTTTAGACTTTTGGGTGATGTCAAGCACTAGCAATGTAATTGAACAAATAGACATGGTTTTTGCATCTATCTTTTGACATTAAATAAAGGATGATTTACAATGTATGATGTTTGCTCCAAAAGTGTGCTCCATTGGTGCGTGTCATCTTTTCAGAAGTTGTGCTTGTATTTGCGTTGTCAGAAGCATAAAAAACACTACATATGGATGGATACAGGGGCAGCACGGCGGGACAGTGGTTAGCGCGTGTGCGGCACAGTTCTGAGGGCATGAGATCAAACCTCCTGTGTGGAGTTTGCATTTTCTCTTCGTGCTTGCGTGGGTTTACTCCGGGCACTCTGGTTTCTTCCCACATTCCAAAAACCTGCATGTTAGGTTAATTGGCTGGTTCAAATTGTCCCTAGGTGTGAATGAGCGAGTGAATTGTCTGTCCCTGTGTGCCCTGCGAGTGGCTTGTCCCCTGCCCACTGCCCGAAGATAGCTGCAGCACCCCCACGGCCCTACTGAGGATAAGCGGTGCAGATAATGGATGGATGGATAGATACAACTGTGGTATTTTTGCCATCGGGGCAGAAAACAAAATGGAATTGTACCAGAGAAATAACCAATTTTTTTTGCAAGCAAACTGGAGTTTGCGTGTATCTTTTGTCGCTGTACTACAAGTCCACTTTCCTTTTGCGGCAAAAAACTATCCTGGATGAAGGAAACTGCCCAGTAAGGAGTTCTTTGGGCTATTGTGTGATATATATACTTTATGATATATCCTAAAAATGCTGTCAGATGATTTGAAAGACATCTGATGAGTTAGCTTCTGCTTTGAATTTGCACAGGCAGTTTGATGTACAACATGTCTTGCATCAACAACAGAATGAATTTCAAACACTTTCATCCTAAGAAGCCATTAAATATTTCAGTTTTCTGAAACGAAGTGTGCCCGTGTGTGCCTGAAAAAAATAAATTCTATCTTATGAGAGATTTGTTATAAAAATCCATAGGTTATGCAAGCCATACCTTTTAAAACTTTGCTCTGGCAAAGTCTATTAGGACCGAATACAGTCGAGTGATTAAAAACACACAGGAGGTCTATTAGCGTCTCACATTAAGTGATTATATCAGTGCAGAACAAATGATAGCGAATATCCTGTAGAAAGATGGATGAGGACGGTCCCAGCGTAAAGCGGCTCGACTTTCGAGGAGGGGAAGCTAATGCCGCTATTGCCTGGTTACACGCCCCCTGAGTATGTTGGTGATTGAGGTTTCGTTCCTGTTCAGTCTTACAGGAACAGCTAATGGATTATTCATGTTATTGCTTGCACCACTTGGCCTCCCTATTGCTCAATAACGATTTTTAAAGCGCGGGCATAAATTAAAACAGTCGTAGGCTTGACAGTAAGAGTTAAAAGGCTTGCAAAGTTAGGAATATGCAATATAAAAGGGAGGGAAAAGTCATTATTGGTGTGTATATGTACTGTTTATTGTCTCATAAGCAATGAAGTGGAAATTCCTTTTGTTTTAAAACCTCTCAAAACTCAAGAGAATTATATTTCAAAATGGTTATAGCGTTTCTTAAAGCTCATCATGTATGACTGAAAAATTGATGTCCAAAGATTTTTTTCTAAACCTTAAATGTACATTATTTAATATTTGACCACTAGGCGGCTCTCTATTGTATAATTCAACTGGAAATTAGTCCTACAAAGCAGAAGGAAGAAGAACAAACTACAGCAAGTCCTTCTCTTTCAATTTCCCAGGCTAGCCTTGTTAGCCTAGCCTTGTCGGGATGTTCGCTAGCCTATGTCAATGCACACAAATTCCAGTATTTCCTCAAGTATCAAAGTAAGACTATCATATATTATTACAGTACTCTTTTATTCCGAGAGAAAACATTAGAAAGCATTTACTCTGAGATTTTTAAAACCATTTGACATCATATTGAAAAATCTGGTTCTCATCTCATCAGCTGCACCGCTTATCCTTAGTAGGGTCGCGGGGATGCTGGAGCCCATCCCAGCAATCATCGGGCAGTGGGCAGGGGACACCCTGGACTGGTTGCCAGCCAATCGCAGGGCACACGGGGACAGACAACTCACTCGCTCAGTCACACCTTGGGACAATTTGGACCGGCCAATTCACCTGAAATGTATGTTTTTGGAATGTGGGAGGAAACCGGAGTGCCCGGAGGAAACCCACGCAAGCACGGGGAGAACATACAAACTCCGCACAGTAAGGCCGGGAGCTGGATTTGAACCCACTCAGGAGGTTCCCACGATCTCAGAACTGTGCCGCACACGCGCTAACCACTGCTGTGCTGCCCCAGTGAAACAAAGTTTACAACGTAAAATTTTTAAGAAAACGTCCGTTTGGCTGCAAAACTTTCAATTGTGATCCATTTTATTGAATTTATATGGCTATTAGATATTTAGTTTTTCCTATTTAGTATTTTGAGCATCTACTAAAATATATACCTAACACATTTTTAAAATCACTACTCTCAAAATATGATTTTAATTCCCAGGAATATGCAAATATGAATCACAGGTATCACTGTAATATAATACTAGACCTTATTTAAAGATAATTACCTCGAGTATTGGCCACCCTCTTGGCATTTGGACAAATTCCTTTAACTTAGAAGAAAAGGACATTACATAGTTGTGCAGTTATTATGCACTGTAGATTTTTGTACTGGTGGTAATTGTGGCTTTTCAAGTATTAGTTTAAAAAATAAACTGTCCTAATTGCATTCTCTTTTAAGTGCCCAATTTCTCTTTTTGTATATTCACGTGGAATCTTTATAATTTAGAGATGGTTATGTTACCACAGGGTCAATTGGGGATGAACTAATTTATTGAGGTCCACTACTTGCAAAATGTTTTGCAGGGATTCTTGCAGTTAGCTCAGTAATGTTTACGATTTGTTGTTGCGGACAAAGCTGCGTCTGGCCGCACCAGAGAGCAAATATTACGAGGCATTCAATATTTAATCAAAAAGGCAACTGTGAAAATGCAGTTGGTGTACAATTGACGTGGCAGGTAGGCATTTACTCATGCTTTGCACTGGGCTATAACGAGCGTTACCCGCGCGTTTGCATTCTAATGACTTTTTAATGCCATTTGGTTTTTAAACACTTGCTAATGAGGCAGTGAGTGAATAAACAAGTGTTAAATCTACTTTGTCCTTGTACATATTCCACTGCCTACTTTTTATACCGCGGTGATCATTTGGATCAACATTACAGTTGCCCTCACTTTTAATTGCGACTTTATGTCAGCCATGGAAGCAGGTCGGGTAATTTGCAGCTATGCAGCCCAGGGTGGAAGCTTCTGCACTGCGCTGATAAAAGGGAATTCCTTACTATAAGCAGAGGTGGAAGAGAAATATGAATGTGCAAATAAAATGATGTAGCTGGCACGTTGCCCGTGGGCGGACATAGATGTCATCTCGCCAAGCGATAACGTCACACACCATCAATTTATGACCTGATGTGATGACTGTATGCCTACGCCTGTGGTGTAATGCTTGCCATTTGTTTATATATAGTGGTTCTGTTGTCTCTGGAAAAAACACTAGGAAAAAAGCACTAGAATGGGATTGAAGTAGTGTAGGCATGTTGCCATGCTATCCAAGTGCAGTCAGTAGAAAAACCTACTGAAACAGAGACACTGCGTATAGTCATAATTAAGTTTTCACCAGTTATAACATTTTCATTCTTTTAAATCATCCTAACAAGTAATCAAGTTCATCTTTTAGTGGTAATTAATCCACCATATAATGGAATGACTTTATTCACTTATTTCTTATCTATTTGTCGCCACAATATACAAATTCATCTAGTTCTTATACAATATCTACATTGTTCCAAGTAGTGTTCGGATTTACTGTTGGGAGGGAGGCCTCAAGTTCTTATCATACCACTGCCCAGGATTCAGTCTGGACTGGTATGGAGCTGCTGCCTTGGGATTTTTCCACTAACCTCTTCATTATGCCCCTTTGGTATATACATGATTGTTTTTACCCGTCTCTTCTTGCAACCCGGATGTTGATTTGAACATGCGAAGAAAGAAAAAGTCTGTCCTTCAATATTGTGCGAATGGCATAACCATATGTTTTCCTCCTTGAAAATCCTGTGGGAATTATATTAAAGCTATCTCCAGTATATACGAAAGCCATATCCCCCTAGGTGGCTAGAGTCAAAAACTCACTCACATTCACCAAACATTCATTCCCCTTCGCTCGTCCTAACCTGACACTGAACATTAAGCCCACAGCAGAACAAGGGGTAAGTTGCTGTCCCATGCAACCCTTCATCAGCAGAGAGGCCTAACAGCGTACATCGGTTTACCCCCTTTGCATCATATGCTTCAATATCAGTCATTCTTAACTATCGTTTTCCATTTACATCCATCCCTAGCAGACACTCTTGCATCCATTACATTAACCAACTTCACATCCACAGCATTTTTTACCCCATCCATCCAACCATATTTTGGCATTCCTCACCATCTATTTCACACCACTTCTGCACTAGATACTTTTTTAGTCAAACGGCCTCCATCCGTTCTCTCCACAAGTCCGAACCATCCCTGAATATTTTCAGCAAGCCTTCTCACCACTATAGCTTCCTCATTCCTTAACCTATCCAGTCGTGTCAGTCCACACTTACTACGCAAAGATCGCCTTTTATAGAGGCTTACCTTATTAGGCTCATTACTCTCAAACCCCTCGCCTCTGAACCATGCATCACTTTTGGTACAACCACACCTTCATACAATCCTCACTTTGCATCCATTCATAGATTTCTACATTTGAACAAGCCGTTCAGCACACCTATTACCTTGCACACTTCATCCACCCTCTTCTTCACATCTTCCTCCAAACCACCACCTGCTGCCACATACAAACTTAAACTCCTCAAAACCATCTAACTCCTGCAACTTGAGTCCATTCAATAAAATCTCCAATCCACCTTCCCTGGCACCTCTCGAACACCTCATTACCTTACTCTTGTCTGCATTCACATTCCTTTTCTTACTATCAAACTCCACTACCAAAGCATTCAGTCCTGCTGCAGAGTCAGCCACCAAAGCAGTGTCATCTGCAAACAATATTTGACTTACATGCAACCCCCCCTCACACCCTATACCTGCTCTCCCTGCTCTTACAGGCAACTCAAGCACCATTCCATCCGTGTACAAATTGAACAGTCAAGATGACATGAGACACCCTTGGGTTGCACACTTCATGGGGACAATAATGAGTCCGGTGTGTGTTGGTTGTAACTTTTTTCAATCCTTTTTTTTCCACATCAGTTTTGTTAGTTGTGATTGCTCCAGCAAGGCACGACTTTTATATCTCATTCTTTTTTCGAGGGTTTTAAAATAATTGCAAAAATACAGACTGTTGAACAACACTGAGGGTGTTGAAAACTCCACTTGTCCAATTGAGGGCACATCTAGGATCCTTCTTTTGGTTCCATTATTTTTGTCAAGTATTTTTACCAGGACTGCTCTACACTTCGTTATTCCGATGACTTGATTACGCCTTTGTAGCAGTGTCTGAAACCCATGACAGAAAGTTACCGGACACCAGGGCAGACAACTCTGAAAAGTTACCTGCCCAGCCATAAAGTTGCCTGCCCCATTTTTCCCAACTTGAATCACAATAAGACAACTAATCGCAAAAAAAAAAAAAAACATTGTTGCAAAGTATTAGGGATTGATAATCAGAATGTATAACAGAACTACACTTTAAAATTAAGTTTATTATAAATCTACTTATAACATTCATTGCAGGGATATGACATCGCTGTTTTCCATCTGCATACCGATGTATGTACCTGTTTTTACTCATCTTCATTCATGCAATGTTTGCGTTGCGTCGTCTGCTACAAGCCACGTGAACTCCTCTTTCCACGATGCTTTTAATGTACGTTTACGTTTTGTAGCGTCATACATTTTGTTAGCTTCTTTTGAATATTTCTTCTGGGGCTGAGATTTTGGCTTGATTAATAACCACTTATCCATTTTTCTTGTGTTCTATTTGCGTCTACTTTGGAAAATGATAAGCAAACGCACGACCTTAGAGAGGGCTCCGCGCTTTGTGCTAAAAATAGTAACATGGCTTCGTGCCGCCATCTTGGAAGTCTGTCGATTACAAGCGGTGATAGCGAGAGGAGCAAATATTTACTCAGTTTGTCTATTTATTTACTCAACTAGCTTCGTTTGTGTACGGATTTTGTCCATCAACACTATGGAAAACTACGTGGAGAGTTTAGACAAGCAAGCACGCGAGCGGTACGCTGCGAAGTTGCATTTTATTGGAAAATTGGATCCCTACAAAATTAAAAACAAGGACTGGAAGTCTGATCTTGATTTGTTGCCGTGTGTGACTTACATCGAACTTGTTAACTATCTTATTTTCCACCCAAGTCCCTTTTGTGAACTGAAGGATTTTCAAAATTACAAAAGTATGGAAGCCTACGACAGATTTGTGTCTGGTTGGGTTCGGGATGTGTCTGTGCACACAAGCGAAGGTGATGAAAACAAGATTGTGAAAGGGAAAGTTCTACATTCTAAGAGTTTGTCTCAGCCAAGTTTACAACCATGGATCATTGTTGACAAGTCATCATCGATTCTGTGTGCCCATTGCAACTGTGTTGCAGGTTTAGGGGAATGTTGTTCTCATGTTGCTTCCCTTTTGTTCTATGTTGAAGCTGCCACAAGACTGAGGGAGACCACTACTGTGACACAGAAACCTGCCTACTGGCTTCTTCCTAAATCAAAAACGTCTGTTCCATACTCACCACTGGCAGAAATGGATTTCACTTCTTCAAAGACATTGAAGAAACAACTGGACAAGAGGATAGACAGTGCAGGGGAAACAGTTGTAGCACAGGAATGTAAGACACCCCAGAAAATACCAAATATACCAGAGTCAAGATATGACACTTTCTTTAAAGCGATACTCCCAGATAAGCCTGCATGTCTCTCAGTAGATGTGAAGTACACTTCCAACTACAAGCCGCAATCTCTACAGCCCAAGTTCCCACTTATGTTAAGCGAATTGTACGAAGAAGATTGCCAAATGATGACTTTGGAGGACATCCGAGGACATTGTTTACCTCTGGTTCGTGGACTGTAGCCTAAATTCTTGTTCGGTGTCCAGTCCGGATCAGTCTCATCCCAAGGATGTGGTTTGCCTGTAAGGAAATTGATAATTATTAAGTTAAAAATCTTATGTTATAAACAATTTGACATACTTTAAGTGTGCTTATACATACTCATGGGTCACAGATGGTTAGAATATTATTTTACATTTTTTAAACAATTTTACAACAACAGTAGATCAACATCTAGATCTTTTAAGAATATTTTTTCAGAAATGTTACTCAAGAAGCAACACCTACAGTATTTAACCTAGCCATACTTGAATGGTGTCGACAGATGTACATGAAGTACACATGTCCCATAACCTTTTTAAAATTTATTTCTACATCATAAATAATTCAATTTACCTGTCAGAAAGTGGTCAGAACAAACACGAACACAGTCAAGCTTTGGCAAATTCGACCGGTTGATAGCTGCCAGCCACATTCGTCTTCGCCGTTCACTTTTCTCCTGAGCTTCAATCCCCTGATTGTAAACACACTTCGGAAGTCTAAAGAAGCCCCTCCCACCCTTTTCCCCTCGGCTACAACAGCCAACAATAACGCACGTATTCGGCATTACAATGTAGAATCTAACTGGTTCGCTAAACAATAACAATGAAGTGAAAAGCTTTGTGGACTTCCAAAATGGCCGCCAGCAATGCATTGTGGGTAAACTTAGGACCTCGAAGCACTCTATAACGCCCGGGAGAGTCCGGAAGCAGGAAGTTATTCGATGCTGGCTTCTGATTGGCTGCCGAGTATGCAAATTGCCAAACGAACTGAAATTTCCAAACCGAACAAAGATGTCGAACTCGGAATAAAGCAAATGTTTGATATGAAAAACAAAACCCGAATGTTTTTTTTTTTTCTTGAAAAATTTGTCGGCCACCCGGGCGGAGATGTTTTGTAAGTTGTACGCCCGGCGTAAAAGATGCACGCCCCGGGCGTCCGGGCAGGCAGACGTTCTTTCAGACACTGCTTTGTAGTCTTTGCAATATTTCTTAACATACTTCCCGGTTTTGCAACATGCAGATCTACTAGCTGTCTTTCTCTTGCACTCATAACTTTATACCATGGCGTTCAAATTCACTGGCAGAAGTAATCATTAAACGAATCAATGAACACCCCCATGCGAAATCCTGCTATTTTGTAAACAACAGCCAAACAAAATTACGTTTAAAGAAATAAACTCCTTTTCACTTAAAGGTACACAAACACATTGTATGTTAAAGGAAATAGTTTTCATTTCTGAATATGAATGAATTGAACTATTTTGCATACATTTATATAAAATACAATTAAAATTATTTGAACTAAATTTGTCTTTATTGAGAATAATAACAACGCCGTGAACATTGTTTGCAATGAGATTAAACATGTTACTCCTGGATAAACATGTAATTAAGACTCAAAAGACAAAATTAAGATAAAATAGTTTAAGGATTGTCAAAAATATTGAGAAGGTAGTGCTTGGAAACTTGCTTGAATTGTAACAATAGTGCATCGTAGAGCAATTGAAAGTAGTGCAAAGACATTTAGCAGCAACAAAGATTCCCAAATGAGTCAATAAATAAGAAAATATTAGTACCCATTTTTCAATGCAACTGGCAAGATATACTACATTTTTCATTGTCTTGCGTGCTTGTGTAGGGTGGTGGTGGCTGTGGGAATAAAAAAACCTGTCTCTGTACTTGTTAGTCCGTGTTTCAAAGGACCTGTACCACCTAACAGAGAGCAACTGGTCCAAGAGGTAGTGGCTGGGGTGATAAGAGTCTTGTATAATGTATACCCATATAGCAATGTCAGTTTATCATACGATTCTATTTTTAGCGCTGCAATTTTCCCCTTCAATTTTGCTGCTATTACAATTTAAAAACGCTTACCAAAGCATTGTTGGGTCAATTTGATTTCAATTTGTTGTCCATCCCTATTTGCAAGTCATATAATTTTACCGCATGTAGACATCTGTCACATGTTTAGTATTTACGTGTGTGCCTAATGTGGCAAGATAAATGATAAATGAAGATTTTTATATTTTTTTAATGAAAAAATTTCGGAAGCTGAACGTGAACCACATTGAAAGTGCATATCGCTGGGAGTGATGCAGGGCAGATCACCAAATAATCCATCGCCGACCTCAGCCAAGCGCTCACCCCCGCTCTCTTTTTGCGCTCCATAAACAACAGCTCAAAGAGCATCTACCCTGAGCCACGGGGCCATTGCCTCCGCTGCCATCGCTGTGAAGATATTGAGACATGCTTTATGGATGCATAATATTCAAACACACAAACATAAGGATCTTATTACGTGGGGATTTCTCGTATATTTACTTTTTACAGCTCGCTTGGAGCAAATGTCATCGAGAGGGAGCGTTGGCGACGCTCCCGTAATACCTCCTGTATTGCCGCTCATAAAAGAGAATATCAATCACGTGAGCTGACCTTTTTCCCCTGATAAAACGTCTCATCAACGAGCCTCATCTGAGCGCTTTAAGGCGGAAGGGCCGCCGCTTGGAATGCCTTTTTGTTGGCAAACAACACAGCTCGTCTTTTGGTTCGCCTTGATTGCATCATAGACCTTCCTGACACGTTGCATAAATAGGCAGTGTGTGCGATTCATGCTAACTAATGACCACCGGAGTCTATTGTCAATTGCATCAGGGACTATAAATTGGGACTCGGCCAGATGCCTGAAAATGCATTCCTAATTATATTTACATATGTGCGTTATTCAGCTACTGAGAACGTAATTGCTTTTTTTCTTTTTATTTTGGGACATACGATTGCATCAACAAATGGAACTAGGTTCCATACTGATAAGTTTATTTAGTTGACACTCTAAATAAGGAGAGACAACATTAATAAATGTTGAACTTGCAAAAAGAACATGGGAGGTAGCCCAAACCTCAGGTAAGACATTCCAACCTGTTCTCAAAGCTTTTTCTTTTTAAATTATTAGATCTCCTAGGTTACCAAAGCAGAACCACCCTAAAGTGTGCGAGTTTCAAAGAACACTAAAATGATTGGCTGGCCGGTAGTGACAACAATGTAAATAATGTATAATAGTCAAAACAACAAACAACTGTGCTCAAAAATTGTCAAAATAACGGGCATCATTTGCAATCTCCTTTGCAGGTGTCTAATATTAATTACTATAAGTAATTTTGCTTACTTGTTGTCTATGTTTTCAGTGTAGCTCTAGTTAGCTAAGAAACATCATTTTGTACAATTTGACAAATTATTTAACTGCTCTAATTTCTGTACTATATGTTGCTCCAGTGCACAAGTTACACTACACACAAAAATGAGTTACACATATCTGTAGGCAGGGTTGGGCAGGGTTACTTTAACTTGATTACTTTCAATTACCTTTGGATTACTCCGATACCAAATATGCTAATAAAAGACAAAAGAAACTAAATATGAATAAAAATTATGACTCACAACATGTGGTAAGCTTTCTCTCCTGGCTTTGATCTCCGGCAAAACTAACATAAAATGCGACAGAAACAAAACGAAAATGAATCCAAACAGCTTGCCAACATCATTTTTGCCATTCCATGTATTGCGTTACTTCCCAAGCCTGCACAAAATTTAGTAATTTTATTCATATTTAGTTTCTTTTGTCTTTTATTAGCATATTTGGTATTGGAGTAATCCAAAAATAATTGAAAGTAATCAAGTTAAAGTAACCCTTCTCAACCCTGTCTGTAGGACCTAACTGTCTATACAAAATAAGACAACTGATATCCGTAATTATGTTAAAGTAACCTATACATCTACTTACAGTATGTGTAGGTCCAGAAAATGTGCTCCTGCAAACTAAAATACATCAAATCAACGCATCATTTTATTTCTAATGGCATAATTGGGGAAAAAAATGCACAAGTCAGACTGGTATATACAGACACTCCCTTTCTTACGACCATACGACTCGCGTAAAACTATAGATGCGAACATTTTTTTCGGGATGTCGAAAAGATTTTGTATTGAGTGCACCTTTTTCCGAGTACAGGACAGTACTGTAGTGCTTTCCACCGCTACCGGCGTGTGGTTGCGCTGCGAGAGCTCACCCAGCATCCATCCCAAAGAAAAAAAAATCTGCCTTCTCTTCCTACTTTGTGTGTAAACATTCCCTACTGTCTATGTCTATACTATCTCCAGCGCGCTAAGAACTTTGACATTTTAATTGTTTAATATTTCATGCATCCGTTCAATACGGTTTTTGTAAAATGTAAAGAAGAGGCGAGCCGTTTCTTTTGAAACGAAAGTGGAATAAGAAAGCTTGATGCGGTTGAGAAAATACTATAACACTGAGGAGGACCTCTTGAAGCGCATCTTCCAATAGTAAGTTAAACTCAGCTTTATAGAGCATATTATTTTACTAAATGTTGACTTTTAGTTCACCACAATACAAGTTACTTATACAAGCCTTAAACATACGTATATAAACCTTAAACATACAAAATATAGCACTGAAGCAACTTACCAACAAGTTCAACTTATGAACGATCGCTTTCGTAAAGTAGGGCAGCGTCTGTATGTCGCCTTCTTTGTGGCCGAATATTTTGGGATTTGGCTGAATTTATGATTAAGTCTTAAATGTTTTTAAAGCTAACAAAAGGAAAACCCCGAATTTTGGCCATAGAATAGGACTATGCAAACTCAATGCGTAGAAAAAGCCCAGTTTTCAAAGCACAATGTAGCAATATCTGTGAAATTATGCTCATTTTTTATACATGAATCGTCCAGACGAACAGCCAACCATTGAAAAGAGTGCAGCTCACAATTCAGAAAGTACATGATGTTCTATGTAACCCCTCAGGTCTAAACTTAGGTTTTAAAAATTGGTCTTGACAAATAAGAATTAAATAGGTAGATCTGTATATTTTCATTCCTGTACCATTTTAACAAAAGCGGCATCTGCTGTCGACTGAAATTTGCATCAAAGTGCCCTTGCGCTCACATTGCGAAAGCTCAATACTCCTAAATTAAATCTTTAAAAGAGAAGTCAAGATCAGTTTGTGAACGCCACATGACCAAATGCAGAAATCGGGTGAGCTTTGGGGCAGCACGGAGGCACTAACTGTAGCTCATAAGTTGAGCTTTACAATAACTTCCTGTGAACCATCGAAGAAAAAACGGCATTTAAATCTCATTTTGGTGATTGGGTCTGTGTATTCGCCAATACGATGCCTTAAAATTGTACAGAATCAGCACCAGAACAACACTAATTATTTTTAGTTTATTTAAATGACAAGAACATTCATTTTTCTTGCATTAAACTTCTGTTTTGTTTACCATGATTTGAGGGTGTGGCTTGGATAATTAGTGTATTTATGATTTATTAGTTTACAAGGGCACATAGATCTAGCTTCTCGATTTTGCTCTAATTGGTGTGTTTGAATTCAAAATGTACAATTCTTCTTTTCTGAGGGAGCATGGCCCCGAACCCTTGTAGACTGTCCACTCACCAGGGTCTCACAAATGTATATGGGAAACACTCAACACGCTATGATTTTCTTGTGTTATTTCTATAAGATACTTTGGGTGAAGGGCCAAACTGATCAATTATATTTTTTTTACTGAATTTATCCTTGTGACTTTCATTTCATCCATCCATTCATTATCTGCACCACTTATCCTCAGCAGGGTCGCGGGGTGCCAGGACGCATCACAGCCATCTTCGGGCAGTGGGCAGGGGACAGCCAGTCGCAGGGCACAGAGACAGACAACTCACTCACTCATTCACAACTTTGGACAATTTAGACCGGCCAATTAACCTGGCATGCATGTTTTTGGAATGTTGGAGGAAACTGGGGAGAACATGCAAACTCCTCACAGGGAGGCTGGTGGTTGGATTTGATCCCATGACCTCAGATCTGTGCCGCGGACGCGCTAACCACTCATCCCCCGTGCCTTCGACTTTCATTTCAGTACTGCTATATTTTTGAAGCCAGAAGTTTTAATTGCTTTATAATTGCAGCTGAGTTGCCCAACTTTGCTCCTCGTTTTTCTATATTGCGAGTTGCCTTCTCCCCCTCGAGTCTTCGACCTCACGCCGGAGGTCATTTAATTGTCTTCCGCGTGCATCCCGCTTGCTGGCATTTCCTAATGAATCTATCGCTAGCGGCCACACACACTTCATGAAACGCACGCATACACAGAGGCAGTTTGCTTCATTGACTATCGGTACGCCTCGACCTGCGCGAAGAACCTTTAATTGTTTTCCCTCCCGAGTCTGACAGCCGACGACGCATGATGGATTTGCCTGTTTATCAGTGACACACGAAAAGGGCACTCTATATAAACCTTGAAAAACATTCACGGTCAAACCAGAACTTTCTCGAGATGCAATTTGCAAACACTCGTGTTTATCGTAACAAGTGAACATCCGCGTGGCTAAATGCGGTTATTGGACAAACTCCACGTTCTTCTCCACCTCATCGACTTTTGGCTGTGAAGGGAGTGTTAAATGAACTGGGTTGAGTGCAAACACATGCCCCTCATATGAAAGTTATCACTGAAATCTCATCTCGAGAACTAATTCAACCGTCTCTTTTCTCCGCGCTCGTCAGTGGGGAAGATTAATCAGACGCGTTATAGCAACAATCCAATTTAAGGGCGTATATGCATAATGAGCTGTGCGGCCTCAGCCAAAGATCGTAGGGACAAATGGTACTAAGAAAGTCATTTTTCAGGCCCTCTTCATTACTTCCAAGGGCACTTTGACCAGGAAATGGATCCTCATCAATGTCATTAGCCTTATTGATGTATCCTTGGGGTTTTAAAGTCCTTTTTTGTGCCTTTAGTATTAACAATTTGACAGCATATAATCAAATATTTCTTGAGAAAAATGCTCCCATTGCGTTGATAATGCAAATTTTAAAGGACAGTATGTGTCCCAATCTTGTGCTGAGCTTACAGTAGACCCCCAAGATACGACATGAATCCATTCTGAAGTAGGGATTGCAAAGTAAAATTGCTTTTATTTAGGGCATATGAACCTATGGTAATTAGCTAATGCGTTCCAAACTGCCACTACCCCAAGTAACCACAAATAAAATAATCAAATAATACATAGTCTGTATTACTTATACGCAATATACATGATTATATGAAATTATTAATACACATAAATGTGATGGAAAAATGACATTTTATTTAACATTGAAATGACATGACTTGAGCTGGTCTAGTAGCATAACAGGTGGATGCAGGGGGTGGAGTTGACAAACGCAGATAAAAATGAAACTGATCTCAAAACTTTTAATTTACGAGGACTGGTTTGCCCTTAGAAAATGTCCTTGCTTTTATCTGCTCCCAATTTTATATAATACAGTTTAAGGTTACGAAGTACCTACACAGGATAATATTGCTACGAGTTACAACGGCGTTTCAGGATAAGTCAAAAATACAGTACAGTACGTGCTGGTATTAGCCGCTCCCAGAGCTTCCCAAATAAACCAAACTGGCTATCAATTGAAATCTTCCTGGCGACCCATTGCGCATGTGCTAACCCAGCATGCTCTCCGTTTCACTGCCACAGTTCAGAGTTCAGAGATGACGGGGAGGAGGTGTTCCAGCAAGATGGCGGGGAGGAGGACGCAGCCCAAATTAAAATTGAAGACATTTTAGCAAAATTCCATGAAGTCTTGAAATTTGTGGAAAGGAATCACCTGGAAAAAAGTTGACAAGTCGGGCTATCGCTCATTGTGATGACATCTGCCTTGTGCATTTCGGGCGGATTGTCAAAAGCAGACATAATTGGATCAGTTTTTCAAGAAACGCAAGGCAAAAACATAAATTAATAGTTTTATTATTTCCTTATTTCTTTATTATTTTTTTTTACATTATGTGCCTCTCATTTTATGTTCATTGTGCGGTAATTTAATTTTAACATGTTTTTGTTTCATATTCTGATGCCCTTTTAAGATTTATTAAAAGAATACCTTACTGTACTTTTGCTGGGCTTGGAACGGATTAGCACATTTACATTCAAAAAGCATTTGTACTTATGAAGCTTTCAGGTTACAAAGCTGCTCCCCAAACAAATTAAATTCGTAAGTAAAGGTACCACTGTATCTTAATCGCCGATTGGTTAGCGATTTGTTTGCCTTGTTTATATTTGTTAACAATTGCAAGCTTCATTTCCATGGTTATCATGCTTTCTCTTCTCCCGTTTGCACTGGGGGGGACTGTATCCCCGGGGTCTCCTGTATATGGTCCAGTACACCACAACCTGACCGAGAAATCACGTAAAGTGTTTGCCAAGGGCCAAGACAACTCCAAAACTTGACTCCACAAAGTCCAATTATCTTACAGAGCTTCGTGCCAGCTTGCCTCGCCTGGAGCAGCCATTGCTAGTGAGCTTTTGTGACTTAATCAGTCCCTTTTGCCCAAAGCCACCGTGTTCCACTTACAGTGTTACATCCCCTGCAATTGAAACTTGTAGGACATGACATACAGTCCCTAAACTAAATTGGTTTCCGTCCATAAAGCAGAAATAATCAATCGGGGGAAAAATTGCCAGATGACTTCATAATGGAACAGCTGTCACTTTGTCAAACCAATAGGAAATTAATGACACAGGCAAAAAGACTGCCTTTGTTTCATGGGTTTTTCTATTTCTGTTGTGGTCGGAGGGAAGAACTTGATTTCAATTAAGTGAAGGGAAAAAAATCATTAACAGTCGTGGGACGATACAAAGTTACTGGTGAGTTGCCGGAGGGTTCGACGTGACTGTTTCATTATCAGTCTGCTGCATGAATGGATATCACTTTACCTTCACCCTGCAGCCGTTCACTTCTTTTGCATGCTCCTGTAAAGAAAATCACTCTGAGCAACACTGAAATGACCCAAACATTGGCATTTGTTCGAAATAAATCAATCACCTTGTTAAAGTATAAACATCCAGCACCATCATTTCTTGGTAAGTCATCAAACTCCTTTTTGTTTAAATTATTCATGATAAAAATGTTAATCATCTCAAAATATACCATAAACTATTATACCCAAAATGTTTCACTTATAACGTATTACATCGCCTGCAAACCTTTCAAAGTGTAAATCTAATGAAGAAATGAAAAAAGGCACTTACTCATTTACTGAATTTTCTATCTACTGAACCATTATCCCTCTCATGACGTCGATTGCGATCTACCGGTTGATCGTGATCTACTGGTCAATCGTGACAGCCAACTTAACATTTAAAAAATAGCAACCCATCATTTTCATTGTGTCACTGGATTGATAACCAGACCAGCCAGGCAGATTACAATTAAATTATGATCCCGTTAACCAATCAACATCAACAAACAATGATTTAGGATGTAAGCCTAACCCATCCCTTTACTTGTTTGACCTTCAGAGAAACCAATTGGATGAAAATCGAATTTCGAAATATTTCACTGCGCCTGTGAGCAACGCTGCCCCACTTACCAATGATATGGGTTACGGACGATTGTTCGTAAGTTGAATTTGTTCGTAATTTCCTTCAGTATTTAGTATGTATTGTTTTGAAATTGAAAAATAAATATTTAATACAATAATATGCTCCATAAGGTTACAAAGCAGGCTAAATGATAAAGCATAGTACTAAAAAACAAAGCTAAACATTGGGTGTTGACATTCTATGGTCTGTGAAGCCCTTTGAGACTCATGAACATGACTTGACTATAAAGATAAAGATAAATAAAGTTAAATTTAACTTACTTTTGGAAGACTTAGGCGACTTCCTACTCCGTGGTAAAAAGTGGACAAAAAAAAGCAATCCAACCATTTTCTCAACCGCATCAAGCTTTCTTATTCCACTTTCATTTAAAAAGAAACGGCTCCGGATATTTTTCGACATGCCGTTTTTTTTAGTCGTATCTACCGTTTTGCCTAAGTCGAATGGTCGTAAGTAGTGGAGTGTCTGTATAAGCTTATTTCTTGATTGAGATAATTTTGTATACTTATAACGTATACCAAAAACATACCGTACTCGTCCCCAGCATGATTTCCATATTCAGTATGATAATTCCAAAAAAATGCATTCTTTGGCAGGCCACCATGCACGCATGCTCTTGTGACAGACTCTTCCCTCCTATAGATATATTCCGCAAGCGTGGCAGATTTTCAAAGTCGAGATAAGAAACGGTTTATCTCCGTGCGATTGCCTTCCAGCCACCAAATCTTCTCTACATCCTTTTGTGCTTGCTTGATCTTTCTCTGCTATACTCCAATGGGTATAGATGTTTGCAGAGTACGGATTAAAAAATTAAAAAATAAACGAAAGGCAAAATTGAAAGTCTAAGAGCTTGTATGTAGAGAAATACATCAATGACTTTCCTAAGAATGATCACAGAGTTGCCAATCGGAGTGTTTGCATTCAGTAAATATTGATAAATGTCAATGTCAGTCACTACATTGCCAAAAGGCTTAATTGCGATTGTAAATCAATTGACTCCGTTTTGTGAACACTAATTGCTGTCTTCCTCGGATGTTCGTAAACCCCCAAGAGTTTCACTTCATTTACAAGGCTACAGTACAGAGGTCAGAAAGACCAGAGCCTCATTGATTGCAAATACAATGGACTGAAATTAGCCGCTGCGAGTACCTTAACTAACAAAAGCAAATTCATTTATAGCACCCCGGGAAATCAAAGAGAAGGTGGTAATTATAAGCTTAACTTGTCTGCATGATTGTGCATCAAAGTTAAAAGAACATATATAGTTTACCTTCTTTACCTACCGTATCGGGAATTTAAGTTGCACCAGCCAAAAAATGCTTAATTAAGAAAGAAAAAACATTTACAAGTCGCACTTGAAGTATAAATGGCTGTTCTGGGAAATTATTTGATAAAATCCAACATATTTGCAATCTTGAAAAGCAATCTGTAATAAAAGTGGCATGGAGGTTGAGTGGTTAGCGCGTACGCGGCACAGTTCTGAGGTCATGAGATCTAACCTTCCTTTGTGGAGTTTGCATGTTCTCCACATGCTTGCGTGGGTTTACTCTGGACACTCCGGTGTTCTCCCGCATTCTAAAAACATGCATGTCAGGTTAATTGGCCGGTTCGAATTGTCCCTAGGTGTAAATGAGTGAGTGAGTTGTCTCTGTCTGTGTGCCCTGTCACTGGCTGGCAGTCAGTTCAGGGTGTCCCCTGCCCACTGCCCGAAGATGGCTCCAGTACTCCCCCGACCTAATGATGATAAGCGGCGCAGATAATGGATGGATGGATGGATGGTTGAATAAGTATGCGGTATAACAACGTTACATGATTGACATGCCTGGTAATGTCAACTAGGGCTGCAACTAACTATGAAAGATAACAAAATGTAAGATACCTTTTTTCTAAAAATGGTGTTGGCGACATCTGCCAGACCAAAGTGGTACTGCAACGCTCGGCGTCACAAAAAATTGTGTGCATTTTTTGCATTGATTTAATGTACCTGGTGGCTCATAAATCACGCGATTCAACAAATCAATGATCTAATTAGTTGCCAAAGTTTTTAATAATCAATTTAAGTCAATTTTCTCAATTAGTTGTTGCAGCTCTAATGTCAACGTTAGATGATTGACGTGCCTGGTATGTCAAAACGACGTACCATATCAGGAGTTATTCAGGCAACGCTAACAGAAGGAACATGCTCACAAAATCACCTAATCCAATCAACTCTTCATCCTCTGTGTCACTTTTACCGGTTAACAACTCCCCCAACTTGGGAGGTAGACGATGCACCGCTCCCCCTTTCCGCTTCTACATCACTTACATCAGACTTATCGTCACCTCTGCTTCTTGCCAATACCAAACCTTCTTTCTGTTGCTCGACTACCATTTTAGGCTGCATATTTTACTATTTGCAGCTTGTAACCTGCTGAATAGGATTTTCCTTTCAGTGCGATTGTTTTTGTTTGTCTCTTCTCAGTTCTTTTTATAAATAATCAGAGTTATACTGAAAAAAAAGGTTACGGTTGAAATTATCAACACAGACCTAGAGCGCCTTCTTGTCATTTAGTATGAAAATAATATGTGAAATGATATACTAGTAAAAAAAAATAACTCAATGATATAATAATGTGATAAGAATTCCACATATAAATCTCACTAGAATATATAGGTCTCACCCCTGGCCAAACTATGAAAAAAACTGTGACATATAGTTCTAGAAAATACAGTACTCACCATATGCAGCATGCAATAATATTTGACAACAGTAGTGGCCCAATTAGTTTCTTAGCACACGGATACACTCTCTCAAAGTGATAGGTAAGAATAAACCTGATAACAAAAGCAACTTTTATAAAAGGATAAACGTTAGTATCCGGGATACAACTTTTATCCATCCTGAAACAAGGATCACGAAAAATAAAATTGCCACATAGTAGAAGATAGAAAACTGTGGTAGTGAGACAATGCGTTACAAAATACAGGTCTTTGATTAAAAAACAAATAAATGAAACACGAACATAGCCGAACTGTTTTGCTTGTCCCTTTAGCATCACTGCAAATCTGAGTCCCCTATCTAATGCATAACACAAAAAGCATTAGTATTTTATCGCTTACTTGCAGCTATCAGATCATATCAACAGATCGGAGCTCCCCCCAAAAAACCTGCTATCTACCTTGTTTGTCTTGCAACACTGCAAAAGTCTAATTAGCACCCTTGGCACTGAGACCACCTCTAAATACTTTAACAAAGGCCCAAAGAAATCGGTACCACGAAAATCAGAAGACGATTCTTCATTTGCATTTAGATTGTGTTTTCATAATAAAGCCCATGGATGAGTTTGTCTGTGGGAAAAAGATAATGAAACCTTTTAGCATGGCTGAGCCTTGCACTGGAGCTTCTCCACTGGCGGGACTCTTGGGCTATAAACATTTAGCCGATCTGAAGTTTGAATGAGTAGGATGAGTAAAATGCAGCTATATGTATGTTTTTTTATGTCAGAAACTCATACCAGACTTGTATTGTTGCGCATTTAATTTACCCCATATTCCAAACCCCCCTCTTGCCATCACATCACCCCTGTCTTTCAGCAACTCCACTGGCTCCCAATCTACCATAGAATCAACTACAAAATCCTGCTCTACACCTACATGGCCATTCATAACCTTGCCCTTCTCTACCTCTTCGACCTCCTTCACACTGCCACGCCATCCCGCACCCTCAGATCATCTTCCTCCCTCCATCTCACTAAAGCTCCTGCCCGCCTCTGCTCCATGGGGGGCAGAGCTTTCAGCCGCTCTGCCCCCCAGCTCTGGAACTTATTGCCGCTGGGCCTCCGAAATTCTGCGACCCTGTCCACCTTCAAATCCAGACTCAAAACTCACCTCTTCAGACTTGCCTTTTCTTGACCCTCTGCCTCATATACTGCCCTTTAAACTTTAATGTGTTTTATTAGGTATTTATTACTTGTTTGTTTTACTCTCAGTTTGTAGTTGTGTCCTACTTATATGTATGGCGACCTTGGGTGTTGTGGAAGGCGCTTCGAAATACAATGTATTATTAATATCATTATTATAACCCTTATCCCAGTTTTTAACCCAGGATCCTAACCTAGTTCTTATCCCATTATTTCTTAACCTTTGGTAAACCAAGGCTACCTCATTTTATTAGTGAAAAAACTCAAAAGGGACACTGCCCGTAGAACAGTAAAAATATATGTATATAATTTTGGCTTCTGTTTTGTTTTCTGACTTAAATTGACAAGACAAGCCATAAAAGGCTATCATAGTACATTCAATTGCTATCATTTTAGGGGCCACTTATTATTTAGAACGAGGGAATTGTTTTGTCAACATATTCTCAAGTGATATTATGATTTACTTAACACATTTTTAGTAAAATATAAAAATATGATTACTCTAAATAAATTGAAAAACTATGTTGTTACAGTTACATATCAAACTTTTTTCGGTACAAAACCTTTAAACAGGAAAAACATGGATACACGTCGACAAACAAAGTAGTTCTGGAAATTGTTTTCTCGCTTTACTCCAACATTAGAAAATTATAACGGGAACGGAAAACTTATACCGTATTTTCCATGTCATAAGGTTTCTTCATTTCCCTCATGCTGAGGTTTTTGAGTTTATCCCTGCCCTCATGTAGGTTCAGGGTTTGGTAGGGTTCCTTTAACTGGATTACTTTCAATTACTTTTGGATTACTCCAATACCAAATATGCTAATAAAAGACAAAAGAAACTAAATATGAATAAAATTACTACATTTTGTGCAGGCTTGGGAAGTAACGCAATACATGAAACTGCAAAAATGATGTTAGCAAGCTGTTTGGATTTATTTTCATTTTGTTTCTGTCGCATTTTATGTTAGTTTTGCCGGAGATCAAAGAGATCAAAGCCAGGAGAGAAAGCTTACCACGTGTTGTGAGTCCTAATTTTATTCATATTGAGTTTATTTTGTCTTTTATTAGCATATTTGGTATTGGAGTAATCCAAAAGTAATTGAAAGTAATCAAGGTAAAATAACCCTACCCAACCCTGTGTAGGTTTTAGATCAGAGGATGGTGTCATAATAGTCTGTAGTTTGCAATAGTCTGTGGTCAGTTCAGCCTTTTGAGACTTTGAGACTGTGATTAAGGGCTATTCAAATAAACACTCTGAAATTGTTTAATTGATGTCGGTTTTGTTTTTGCTGCTGTTGGAGTCGGTGGATTTTTTCAGACCAAGGACAATCAACTTTGGCCTGGACGGATCTATTGACACTAACAAAGATGTTATATAATGAAATTGTGAATATGCTTGATTGCTATTGAGTTTTTCGAGAAAGGTTGTTCAAACCTCACATTGTGTTTGTTGTTAAAATCGTCATATTGGAATATAATATTGTGAATATGCATGATTGCTGTTGTGTTGGTCATAATTGTTTTCTGTTGTTGGTGATCTATTGACACTAACAAAGATGTCATTTAATGAAATTGTGAATATGTTTGATTGCTAATAGGATTTTCGAGAAGGGTTTTTCAAATCCTCACTATGTGTTTGCTGGTAATAACATCATATTGGAACATAATATTATGAATGTGCTTGATTGCTGTTGTGATTGTCATGATTGTTTTATTTTAATATTAGTGTCAATAAATTTGTTCAAACCAAAAAAGATTTGACTTGATGCTTGGGCTAAAGTGTCTGTCGTCACTGTCCTGGCTTTCGCAAAAAACGGTATTATTTTTTAGGTGCTGCACGGCATGGAAAGTGACTCTGAAAGTGAAGAAAGTGAACCTTTTAATGATGAGCTAGCAAAGCTGTTCTTGTCAGAAACAGAGGACGAGGATTCCGACGGTTTTGATTGGTATGGAGTAGCAGTAAAAACATTAACAGAGGGCACCCGCGCCCTATGGTGCGGTGCACCCCGTGTAGAGTTAATTACACAAATAAAAGCAGCTACGGAGACTGCTCGTTTTTACACGGTGTGCCCTATAGTCAAGAAAATACAAGCCGGAGAACCGTCCTCTACTCCATTGACTTACCTTCTTGAGGGTGTAACAGCCCCAAGCAAGTGGGGAGTGGGGACTGCCCAGGATATAGATGTCAAAGTGAAGATATCCGTTAAATGGTAATGATATGTTCTAATTCTCCCAATTTTTCGCAGCCATTGGACAACAAGCAGGTTCAGGTACTACGATCATTGTGGGATGGCAACCACCCGGCGGCGGGGCTGGGCACAACGGGCCCCTTGTGTTGCCATTGGACAATGCCGCGTCCTGACCCCTTATTTCCAGGGTAATATAAAAATTTAGAAACGTACGTACAGCTCTGAAACCTCTTAAACCTCTGTGTATTTTATTTTGGCCGATTAAAGACATTGCGCAAGAGTTGTAAATGTTTGACTTCTATTTCCAGAAGACAATCACTGAATGTGCACACTTGAGTGTGATAATCCCTCATAAAAATGAATCTGCAGTTTTATTACGCATGTCAATTTTTGGCTCTGATTTAAATATACATTGTAAATATGAATACAATTATGTTGGGAATTTCATTGGCTAACTAATGTGTCAATCATTTGAATTTGTCACTGTTGGCTTGAAAATTTTGAAACCAAACTCTAAAACCATGTCCGTTTTCTCAATGCAGGCATTCATAGGCTATGGCAGGCTAAGGAACTTTGAAAAGAAAGCTTGCAATAGTTCGAGAGTCGTGTCCTTTAAATCGTCGGAGGCTAGCGACAATATTGGAAATCAGCTCCCGAGTCTGTTGACTATAAAACAGGAATTGTGGGGCGAAACAAGTGGATTACAACAAGCAGCGTAAAAAGGATGCAGGACTTCATTTAGGTGGATTTTTTTTATCTGCCAGTATTATCATGTGTTTTGGAACAAATATTTTAGGCGGCTGGATTTACTGGACTATCATGAATGTAATATGAATGTTTCATCGGCTGATTATCACAGCTCATTATTGGTGAGCTACGCCAGCTTCATAGTTTTCTGGTATTTTGTTCCATATTGATCGTGATGTTTCTGTGCCGGTTCTGTAAGCTCTCCAATGATGCGGCATGACGTATTTCAGTGACTGTTTGACATCGTGAAGACACGTCTTTGTTTATCGACAGTCCAATGGCCCGCCTGCTGGATTTTGGAACATTAAGGGGTTCATATGTTGACAATTCCCCACTG
The DNA here is from genome assembly GCF_059441175.1 of Urocampus carinirostris. NCBI lineage: Eukaryota > Metazoa > Chordata > Actinopteri > Syngnathiformes > Syngnathidae > Urocampus > Urocampus carinirostris. The sequence goes on from NC_142355.1 coordinate 26,390,085, forward strand.
GGAGGGCAACTTCTGGATTACGGGCAACGTGAGTCGTTAGACTTGGCCTTTTATTTTCATAAACCTCCCATATTTCTCTAGGGTGTCCCATCACACGAGTCACAGCTCAAAGTGATTTGCTCTCTTTATTCCTCTGTCTGGCGTCAATACGCCGTCAGGGTTATTGCGCTAGCTGTCTGTCTCATTACATTCTGATATTGAAGTAATATTCGGTGAAATCATAATAAAAACCCGACTGACAACGCGCGATACACGTGTCCCGCCGCTATTTATGCAGGAATATTCTGAATATGAATAGACAGGTTGAATGAAAACGATGATATCTCTGTATAGCGCCGCAGCCGCCACGCGACTGACATAGTATCCGACCCATCAAAGAGGTTCAATATACCCGCACCATTTTCAGCACATTCATTATTTGCAGTGCTTTTTCATTCCCCAGCGGCCCTCGTATCTTTGAAAACACTGGCAGATCTATTCACGGCACTCCTTAATATTTCTCTTTCATTCACCCTCGACAAACCCGTCTCAGAGCCCCGCTAATGGGATAATGGTAGCGTAATATCACACGCAGCCTGGGTCATTCTCGGAATTTTGGCGAGAAGCGTGCGAGTTCGCTCCAAAGTTTATTCAAAGAATATTTATGGAGACAATCCCTGAGAGGAAGCTACACACATCTATAAGACGTGCTGAATTGATGTTGTAAATGTGAGCATTAAATGAGACTACATTCTTGGAAATTGCTTAATTTGAAGTATAAAAAGGGGTAGGATCAATGTAAACAGCTGGTACGTGTATACACTTACGATGGCAAATATCTTAGAATGAGCAAAACATTATGACAAACTTTTATAAATGTTTGTTGCCATAGAAACAAAAATAGAACCGGGCATGCTGAAAAAGGGGGCAGCACAGCAGAGCAGCGGTTAGCGCGTGTGCAGCACAGTTCTGAGGTCATGAGATCGAACCTTCCTGTGTGGAGTTTGCATGTTCTCCCCGTGCTTGCGTGGGTTTCCTTCGGGCACGCCGGTTTCCTCCCACATTCCAAAAACATGCATGTCAGGTTAATTGGCCGGTCCGAATTGTCCCTAAGTGTGACTGAGCGAGTGAGTTGTCTGTCTCTGTTCGCCCTGTGACTGGCTGGCAACCAGGGTGTCCCCTGCCCACAACCCGAAAATAGCTGGGATGGGCTCCAGCACCCCACGGCCCTACTGTGGATAAGCGGTGCAGATAATGGATAATAATAATAATAATAATAATAATTTCCTTGTATTGTCATTCTGTGTAACAATGTACACAGAACGAAATGTCGATTGCATCTGACCCGATGCAGCCGCAGCCAAGAGAGGGCGCCGCCGACCACTTTTTAAGTCTTAGGAATGACTCGGCCGGGGCGCGAACCCGAACCTCCCAGTCTCAAAGCGGGCGCCTTACCATCTAGGCTACTGGATGGATGCTGAGAAAGAAACTAGATAAGGCTCCTAATAAATACTTATTATTATGAATCCCAAATGCCCCCAATAAGCAGGTCGGCGCCTTGCATGGCTGCATGGCCGCTATTGGTGTGTGAGTGTGTGTGTGAATGGGTAAGTGTGAAGCACATTGTAAAGCGCTTTGGGAGGTCTTCAGTGACTTGAGAAGCGCTATTTACATGGGTGTTTACATGGTTTACATAACAGGTTGAAGAGAGAGAATATAGGAACTAGGATAGATACATTTATCTCTCTGTCTCTTTCTCTCTAGCTATAGGTCCATATATCTTGCTCCATATCTCTTATCTTTTGCACTCTCTCTCTGTCACTGTCTCTCTTTATATCTCTATCTCTAGTTCCCTTTATCTGTTTATGTAGCTCTCTCTCTCTCTCTCTCTCTCTCTCTCTCTCTCTCTCTCTCTCTCTCTCTCTCTCTCTCTCTCTATTTATTTTTTGCTCCCTTCCTATCGATCCCTCTCTTTGTATCTGTCTCGCTCCTTTCTATCTTTTTCTGTCACTCTATCTTTCTGATATTTCAAAAAAATGCATCTAAATTTTTGAGCTTTGGAGACACTCAAGGTATGAGACACTGGGTCATAGGGGCACCACTGAGGCCACAACTCTTGACAGCTTTCTCTAATGTTGATGGTTCCTGGCCTGTTTTTTGGTTGTGGCAAAGTTGGCACCAGTCCATTCATAAATGTTATCGGGCCAGTTCTTTTTCGGTCTTCCTTTTCTCCTGCCCCCTGGAGAATGATCTTGGACAGTCCTGATGATCTCGTGACATGATCACACAACTGCAGTTTTGGTCTGTGCACAGTTGTTCTTCGTATGGTGTTGCGCACCGTTTCATTTGTCACATGGGATATGTTGCTGATGCCTACAAGTTTCCTGTTGCATCGACCCTCCAAGGCCTGGATTTTCCTTTCCAGCTTTGTTGTGAGAGTCCGTGTCTCGCTAGCGTAGATGAAGAAGGGAGTGACCAGAGCTTGGATGAGTCTGATATTTGAATTCACTTCTAAGTCCTTGACCCTTCGAATGTCTTTCAGTTTGCCAAATACGGCTGTTGTTTCAGCAATCCTGACCATGATTTCTACTTCTGACCACTCTTCTGATAATGACAGCTCCAAGATATTAAAATTTGGTGACAAGTTCAAGCTCTTTTTGGTTCATAGTGTTGTTTGTGGTGGTACCTTGGAGGTTGTTGGTCATTACTTTTGTCTTCTCCTGTTGATGATGGGTTGATGCTTTGTTCAGTGGAATGACCAAATCTGTGAGTCCCTGCCAGTCTGACAATATAATTATCAAAATGGAGGTAGGTGACGTTGTGTCCCCCAATGCCGACTGTAGCTTCATATTGGTCCAGTACTTCGGTCATGATTCTCTAAAGGATGATGTTGAATAAAGTTGGAGAGAGAATGCAGCCTTGCCTCACACCGACTGGGTCTGAAACCACGCTCCAATGGTACCATTGATCAGTGCCCCACTGTTGGCATTAACATTCACATGTTCAGTGGTCTGAACTAGTTTCTGGCCCATGTTGTACTTCCTCATGGTGGCCCACAAGGCGGCTTGCCATACTCAAACGCCTTCTTGAAATCCACAAATACATGATAGAGGTTTCACTGGTGTTGTTGAAACTTTTCGCATAGGATGCGCACATTAAAAATCTGTTCCGTGGTTTTCCTTCTTTCCCTGAAACCACCGTGTTTGTCGGTTAAGAGGTTTTCAGCCTGTAGTTTCAGTCAGTTCAGTAGGACCTGTAACACCACTTTATAGAAACACTACAATGTGATAAACGTACTATGTACCATTTTAGCAAACGAGGCGAGTCTTGAGGTGCGCCGAACGTTGCCCTTCTCTTTGTCACCTATTTGACAGGCGTCTAGTTTCAGGCTGACATTGTTTGTGCATCCCGGCGTTGGCTTCTGACAGCTGCCTCCCACCATCCCTGGTGCCGCTGCCAGCAAACCTGTCAGCAAAACAAGAAACACTCCACAACAGCTGGCGAGTTCTAATCGGCAAGCTTACTCAACCAACAAGACTCTTTACTTACTTTCAAATCTCTACGTTGTCAGCCCAATATTTCGCCTCCACCTGGGGGTGGGAGTATGCTTTTTCTTCCCCTTGGGGTTCATAGCACGGCCACATGCAAAGCTCCGATGTAGCGGAAAAAGCATGTAGAGATGTGAAGAGCGTGTTTTTGTGACAAAGGTAAACGCGATAATTGATGCTATTTGTTTACAATAAGAGTACACACACACACACACACACAAACACACACATATATATATATATATATATACATATATATATATATATATATATATATATATATATATATATATATACATTGATAAAAATAAATATTTGAACACCCTGGTATTTTCTATTTCTCCCACTTAGACATGATGGAGGGGTCTGAAATTTTAATCATATGTGCATGTCCACTGTGACAGAGATAGACTAAAAAGAAAAATCCAGGAATCACAATGCATGATTTTTCTTTAACAATTTATTTGTGTGATATAGCTGAAAATAAGTATTTGAACACCTGAGAAAATTAATGTTAATATTTGGTACAGTAACCTTTGTTTGCTATTGCAGAGGTCAAACATTTCCCTGTAGTCTTTCACCAGGTTTGCACACACTGCAGGATGGATTTTGGCCCACTCTTCCACACAGATCCTCTCTAGATCAGTAAGGTTTCTGGGCCGTCGCTGAGAAACCCGGAGTTTGAGCTTCCTCCAAAGATTTTCGACTGGATTCATATCTGAAGACTGGCTGGGCCATGCTAGAACCTCGATATGGTTCTTACGGAGCCACTCCTTGGTTTTCCTGGTTGTGTGCTGATTTATATTTTGGAGTGTAGAAAAGTAAAACTATTTGTTGTTTTTTCTAAAAATATCTGTTAAATCTAAATTGTACCTTCTAATTTATGTCCAGAGTTTTTGCAGTGTAGCATTTAATGATATACATGTACATTGCATAAAAGCTGTTCTTCTTATATATTATTTTATTTTATGCCTTGCCATGTGACAATTTCACTTTGTGATCCCCACCTCAGGATGGATCGTCGTATCCCAGGGTTTACTGTACATCACCTTTATATGAATGACTTAGTACCTGCTTTAACCTGTTTTTTTCTTCGCTACTCTAGCTCACATAAAGGAAAAGCACACAAATCAGCCAAAACCATTGCTTGACGTACCCTGCCAAATTCTTTGCTGAATTCACTCAACGGGAGGTCCCATCCAGGTACGGCAGTCTGTGATGTCACATTAAAGCTGCCGAACTGGAGGAACGCAAAGTAGGACACCCAACTAGGGGGTAAAAAAAATTCAGCTTAGGGATGTTTTGTTTGAAGGTATTTTCAAACAAACAGATGCAACACACAAGTATATATACGACACACACACATTGATGCAATGTGTGCCATTAGCGGAATGATAAGCGGGGCATGTGGCAGGGAGACGGCTTCAGATCTCGGCCCGGATTCCGTGCTTCCTGACAGAATTAAGAGACTGTTCTTGAGGGGGGGGAGGTTGCGGGTTTACTCTGTTGATGCGGGCAATGAGGTAAACAACAACTAAATGATGCCGAGAGCTCGCGACATTTTATTATGTTCTGCACTCGGGGGTGTTAATAAGAGAAGTACATTAAAGGCAGCTCAACGGAGGCAGGCGAGCGAGCAAGACAAACGGTTGGAAAGATGACAAAATGGAAAACAGACTATCTCCTCAAGGCTACATTGATGGAATAGATTTTGTAGAAAACAAGTACAGGGGGAAAACATTTCTGTTTTCAGTGCGTACTGACATTTTCCAATAATAAAGCAGTGACTGGTCCGTGTGTACGTTTACGTGCAGCTATTATCGGAATTGGTACTCAGTTTATGTAAACCATGTAAACACCCATGTAAATAGCGCTTTTCAAGTCACTGAAGACCTCCCAAAGCGCTTTACAATGTGCTTCACACTTACCCATTCACACACACATCGATAGCAGCCTCAGCCTTGCAATGCAACTACCTGCTTATCGGGAGCATTAGGGGTTTAGTGTCTTGCCCAAGGACACTTCGGGCAATATAACAAGGAGGGGCTGGGAATCAAACCTGCGACCTCTTGATCCCAAGCGCTTTTTACCTCCTGAGCTACTGCCGCCCCACTCGTTATACTACGATTATTGTGATTGAAATTGTAAGGTTAGTAATTTTATTTGACAATTACTCGTGCATGTAAATACATTTGAGTTGTACGATTGCTTGTGTATTATTCTTTACAGGCAGTTACCCTCATCCAGGATATTTTCGTCCTGCAACTATAAACTTGTAGTCCAGAGACGAATTATACATACAAACTACGGCTTACACGCTGAAAAGCATTGTGTATTGTTTGATTTCCCTGTGACGTTTCCTTTTTTTTTCTGTCCCCACACCGAAATTGCCACAGGTGTATCTATCTGCATATAGTAAATGCCGCAGTTCTATTCATCTACAAATGGTGTAAGTCAATGCTTCGGGTAAGCCACATCTAGATGGAAACAAGCACAGTTCTTTGTTGATTTTGATTGTTAAAATAAATTAATTCATCCTTTTATTCATGTCAAATGTTAATGCAAAAACAAGATCTAGTTGCGTAGTTCTTCTGCTTTGCCCTTGTAATCAGAATACTCCCAAGCAGCATGCAGCAAAATTAGGGGTCAATATATTATTGTAAACAAATAATCGATTAAAGAAGTAATCGGAATAGATGATTGTGATTTTTCTATTAGGATCATCCAGCTTTTCAGAGCTCCAAATCAAATTTTAATTAATTTTATCAGTGTAATGGATGAAAACCCTTGTAATTCGTCTCTGATCTAGAATTTTTGCCAATAAATTCCTAATGTCAGTTTGTTGAAGATATTTGTCCCCCTGAAAACAGTCCAAAACTGGTATCCATTGAGACAGGGTTCTTCCTTTGTCTCTAGGAATGTAAACAATTAATTTGGATTGCTCCAAAAATCTGACTACTGATCGCAGTCGGACTATTCTCTGCATGCAAACAAACCCAGTGAGACGTTCTGAGAAATTTCCTCATTTTAAAAGATTGTCATATTTGTCTTCACATCTGAAAATCAAAAACTTTTAGTTTGCAACAAAACTTGACATGTCATTGCTCTTGGACGTGATGGCTCTTTGTCCCACCTCCACAGAAGTTGTTCCAACTTGGCGTGCAATGGGCAGTAACCTGCTGTATTGTGTCCACAAAATAAAAGGGGTATCCTGTCCATTCAACTGAGTACCCCATGATTTCTTTTCGCCCTTTTGCCACTGAAATATGGAAGATTGTATCCAAAACCCAGTTATGTCCATATCCCGTTGAAATCTAATAGACCAGGGGTCACCAATTTGGTGCGGGCATAAGTAGCTTAAAATTAAATAGCTTACCTACCAGAATCCCACTCATTACTGATCCAGAGCCTTTGGTTTGTAAGGTCAAAAGTAAAACACAGATCACTGCAAAGACAGGCTCTGGTGGTTTGTGGTTTTCTCGGAAGTTTACATCTGTTTTCTGAGAAGGATATTTGTCAATGATAGAGGAGTGTGTTTGAAGTGTTCTTCGACACAAATTCCGTTCTCAATAGTTACAGGAAAACTGCGTGACGCCGTTCACGGATTTTGTCGGAAGGCTGAATTTGACACCTTAGCACACGTTGGTATTCTTCCAATAACTCAAAGCCTTGCGTCAAAGCCTGTAGACAAGCTGACAGTAGCTGATAGAAAAAAGCCCATCTGGCTTGCCTGTTTAATAAATCTGCTCATTTTTGCACTTTAACAAGCTATATGTTGATCTTGGACGGAAGTTTTTGAAAAAAAGCTGTCAGCTCTACTCTCTTTGGATAGTTGTGTCATTTCTGTTTGAAACTGATCTATTTGTTTAAGGCCGCCGCAGTGGAGTGAATATAACACTGTGGATGTGGTGCACTCGCCCAATCAGCGGAACTGTCACCACCGGGAAGCGATGCGGTAATTCCCAGGACGAGAAACGCTGAAACTTACATCGTAAATCAGTTAATAGCATCTCGGGCGTAGGAACACAAAGCCCGACGTGAGCAGATGGTGACGGACGGATGACGTACGGTTATGACGGCACGTCGCTGGGCAGCTGGAAGGTCATTCTCCTTTTTGTGACGATTGTTCATCACGTCGTGGTGATTTATGTTGCTTATTTGACGGCAGTATTCCATTTGACAGCTCTATGAAGGTCCTACTGCATGGCAGAGCTGATATTTTGGTAGCCTAATTGGTTTTGGTTGTGTAGGGTTCTGAGGAACTTTAGCGTGGTTTTGCTGCCCTCTGTTAAAAAGATTATTTTAGAGGGTATTTATATATCTAAGGTGATAACCCAAAACACAAATGGTCGTGAGCTGAACATCCAAAAAAGGATACAACATTTAGCAGGCCGAATTACAACACGCAAAACTTGAACCTTGTGGCCAAAACTCGCTTTTCTGTAAAATTTCATAAGCGTAGCTTTTATTTGATTTTATCAGAAACGGGAAATGAAATACGATAGAAGTAGGGAGCAGGGGGTTATGGGTCTACAGTCTAATGAATAGTCGATTTACCAACCGCAATCCTCCCTTCCGTCCGGCATCATCCCAGAAAATATTAAAACTGCAATACACTTCCCCAGGTCTGCCAGCACCAGATAGGTTTTAGGGAAAGCCAGGCAGAGATTCCATTTACTGAGGATGCTCATTAAAAACAGCCTGGAACCGAAGTTGCTTGTTTGTTTTTACAGAGCCACAGCAACACCAGACAGGAAATCCTTACACAGAGTCATCAGCACAGTCCAAAAAATCATGGACTGCTCTCTACCCCGTCTGTAGGACATTGCAGGCTTGCGCTCACGTAGCAGAGCTGATGACATCACCAAGGACTCCTCTCACCCAGGCCTAAACCTCTAATACCTGCTGCACTCTGTGGCAGACGAGAGAAGTATCTTGAAACAAAGACGAACAGGCTCAAAGGCGGTTTCTTCCCCAGTGTGACCACCTCTCCAAATTGGCACGTAAAATCGTGAATTTTGATTTTTCAACGAGCATATTGTACAAGATTAGGTATGGGAATTGTATTTGAACAACTGAGGTTGTCCAAATGACCTCATTGTTTTGTCCCGGAATTGACATCACAGCAAAAATCAATTTAATGGATTCCTAGCTGACAAATGACGCATGCTATGTCATCAGCTCTGTTTTTAAAGTATATGAGCCATGAGTAAAACATGTTTGCCTACGCTGGACTAAACAAAATTGCCAACACTCAATATAATTAAAATGTCTCTCTCCATAATGACTAGATGCAGTAATCTGCTTGAAGACATACAGCAGATATAATTGATTATACGGCTCGCAGCACGACTCTTTTCAAATTCTTTAATCAAACTCATAAGGAGCCAAAATACCTTCAAACAACTGAGGATTGGGGCCTCTCCTGTGTGTCTATTGTGAGTTGCTATTCCATTCGAAAAGACTGGCTGGTCCCTGTCATTTTCTTCGTCTCCTGAATCTTGGTCTGGAACTTTTCATTGCATTAGCGCCCCCATTTTCTCCTGTGGTGAGATGGTAATTAGTTTGAATGATCGACTTTTATTGAACTTTGTTATCTATTGTGGCAAAAATATATATATCAAGATAATTTTTATTATCCATATACAGGGTTGTTCATTTTTCTCTAGGCCCATGGATGATTCATTCGGATTGCTTCGAAAGTAATCAGTGTTTATGTTCAAAACATAACCTTCACAATTAATCGGAATAACAATATTTTTACTCACACTTTTATCTTCTATACTTATCTTTGTGTTTGGGATCATCCTACTCACCCTTTTGCAAACAGTAGATTCTGGTGGCCCATGCCAGTTAAACCAATGGGTCAAACACCATATATCTTAATTTTCAAATCCAGTTATTATTTGTGCAGTTGCTTTTCTCCCTCTTCTTCGTTTTAGTCAGTTTTTACTAACTTATAATTTTTGCATTTCTTTTTAGATGATCTAGCTAACTTAAGGCGGGGACACTTCTAAAAAGGATTTATATCAGGTCGTTGGCTTGCAAAGTGTGATCTAAAACAAATTAGTGCGTGCTTCAATTTTGTTGCATTCTCATAATTCACCGATAGATGTCACTGACTATCCTTAAGCGTAGTCTCAGAAAAAAAATATTTTGATAGTCAATTGCATTAATTTAAAATACCCGTAACTAAACTCAACAACTCTAATGTATCAACAATGCTTTGAATATTCCAAAATTGTACAAACTGAATGTTTATTTCAGTAATTTATGTTAAAAAAAGAAGACAAACATTTTCAGGAACTTTGTGAATTATGTCAAACTAAACAAAAACTGTTGTCTATAAACTCAGGAATTATCTTTAGGAGCTATTTAAATTATGTCCCGCAAACTCAGAGGTTTTGAATCTTAAAGGATCTTATCCAAGATGTAGGCCTATGGAAATTGTATCAAAGCAATTGAACTCTAAACATTTTAAAAGTTCGATTTTATTTTATTTTTAAAGTCTATACATGTATAGATTATATCAACGATGTAAATTATTTCGAATAAAAATTGAAATTAAAACACACAAAACAGTTCTTATAACTGAGAGATTCAAGGGGTCGCAGATTCGATCCCCAGCTCCTTAGTGTTATATGTCGAAGTGTCCTTGGGCAAGACACTGAATCCCTAATGCCCCCAATAAGCAAGTCGGCGCCTTGCATGGCTGACTCCCGATTGGTGTGTGAGTGTGTGTGTGAATGGGTAAGTGTGAAGCACATTGTAAAGCGCTTTTGGAGGTCTTCGTTGACTTGAAAAGCGCTATAAAATGCAGACCATTTTCCAGAACTATGTAAATCATATAAGGTCTAAAAATGTAAGAATAAAGTTATCGAACCATGACAAACAAAAACTGTGGTCTAAAAATTTAGGAATTATCTTTAGAAACTATGTAAATGATGTACCCAAAACTTGAGGGTTTTGAATTTTAAACAATTGTATCCAAGATGCATGTATAATATGTCAAAGCAATTGAAGTCTAAACATTTTAAATGTTTTCATTTTATTTTTTTAAAGTCTAAACATGTATGGATTATATCAACTATTCAAATTATGTAGAAGAAAAAGAAAAACCCACAAAAAACGGAGGGATTATATGAATGAACTATGTAAATCATATTTTTTTTTTTAAACGATTTATGAAAATTAAGAATTCCGAACTATTTAAATTGTGTCAAACAAAAACTGAGGTATAAGATTAAGGGTTCATATTTAGAAACTTTAATCTTAAAAAACTTAGACATCTAAAATTTGAGGGACTTTCAGAATGTATGTAAATTATGTAAATACGAAACAAAACTGAGGTTTTGGAAATTTAGGGATTAGGACAACAATGAAAATCATCTGAAAAAAAACACACTAACAATTTCTCAAAATGTTTATGTAAATCTTTTCACACACTAAGAACAACCAACCCCACGCCACCACCACCAGGAGGTCTAAAATGTTGGGATTTTATTTGGGAACTATGTAATTTATTTTAAAAAATTAGCGGAGGTCCTCTAAATTTAGGGATTACAGACACTGCCCTACTTACAAACGGAGATCGTTCGTAAGTTGAATTTGTTTATAAGTTGCTTCAGTGGTATATTTTGTATAAAATGCATGTTTAAGGTTTCATATAAGTATGTTTAAGGATTGTATACGTAACCTGTATTGTTTTGTACTAAAACAAACATTTCATAAAATAATATGCTCTATAAAGTTGAGTTAAGCTTACTTTTGGAAGATGAGCTTCAAGAGTTCCTCCTCCGTGGTACAACGTGGCAGAAAAAAGCAATCCAACCTTTTTTTTCGACCGCATCAAGCTTTCTTATTCCACTTTTATTTCAAAAGAAACGGCTCGCCTTTTCTTTACACTTTACACTAACCACATTGAATGGATGCACGAGATATTAAACAATAAAAATGTCAAGGTTCTTAATGTGCTGGAGATAGTATAGACATGGACGGTAGAACAGGGGTCGGGATCCTATGGCTCGCGAGCCATATATGTCTCTTTCTGTGAGTACCTGTGGCTCAGAGACAAATTTTGATTGCATGCAAATTTTCTCCATCTCGTTCAAAACTTGAGCCATCAATCCTGTTCAGATACACGCAAAGCCAAACCAAAGCTGAATTCAAAGCAATACTTTGCAGAACATATAGGGCACGTTTTTCACTGCAATTTAAAGTCAAGGTGTCACACGCAAAAAAAAAAACTCGTTTTGGCTGTGCAATGCTAAAGAATCCTTTATATAAAAGCTCACTATATAATCTGTGTTCAGTGTTCAGATACCTTATGATGAAATCCACAAAACAAACTGTAAATACGCCAAAACACCGGAAGAGAACTTAAAGTTATTTGATTGGGTGAATGGGAGGGATGGGTGGAGCTATGCAAAAAGTGCAAGCACTCCCTCCCATCTCTAGCTCTACTCTGTCAGCGCCAAAGGTAAGCACATCAAGCTCCGTGTTTGCAGAATGTTGTGACGTTTTTACAAAATAACTGCTTGCATCTGGTTTTGACACCAATCTGTATGAAAAAAGGGTCGAAATTAGTTTAACCGATCTTGAGTAAAATTGCAAGAAAGAGACAAGTTTAAAGTGGTATGTTTGTTGATTTTGGGACATGGGCTCTGGCATTATTCTCTTTTCATAATTTTTATCAAATCATCAAAAATAAATGTGCTGAAGACTAAGCTTTTGTCTGGGGCGCGGGTTTAGCAATTTAGTGAATTTGTCTCATAATATATGGTGTGGCTCTTTCCAAAAATAAAATTAATATGTTTTACTTTTATTGCTCTTTGAGTCAAAAAAGTTCCCGACCCCTGGTATAGAATGTTTACACACAAACTAGGAAGAGGAAGCGGATTTCTTCTTCAGGGTGGATGCTGTATGAGCTCTCACAGAGCCACAAGCCGGTAGCGGCGGAAAGAAGCACTACAGTAATGTCCTGTAATTGGAAAAAGGTGCACACAATACAAAATCTGACCTACAGCAATGTCCGGAAATTTTGCAAAATCCCCCCAAAAAATGTTCGTGCCTACCGTGTTTCGTAAGTCGAATGGTCGAAAGTAGGGGAGCGTCTGTATACTAAAGAACTATGCAAATTATGTAAAGACCAAAAATGGGAGTCTTAAAATGTAGGGTGTATACTTAAGAACTGTGTAAATTATGTCCATAAAAAAGAAAAACTGTTGTTTTAAAATCAAGAACTATAATTAGGACGTTTGTAAAGTAGGCCCCCAAAAATGAAAAACTGAGGTTTTAAAATGTAGGTGTGATTGTTGTAAATATGTCAAATTCATCAAATAAAGCTAACCAACTGAACTCGGCTCAAAAATGTGATTTAATTTTTTGAGGTGTTGACATGAGTTGTTGTACTTTTCCACACCTGCCGATAAACACATGTCGGGGGAGGGGGAGAGCTATCGAATTTGCGGTTTATTCTCCGAGGATTTCCCCAAAGGTCGCGAGCAAACATTCATAAGAGAGCGCTATCAAGTTGACATTTGTGCGGCGGTCGCTGTTTGAACTGGGAATGCCACGACTGTCACCTCACGCTTTTTAATTACACCTGATCGCTTAAGCTAGGGACTGCCCGTGAACTTAATTAGCCGAGAGCTCCCGCCGGCTCGGATAACCGAGGCAGCAACGACGCTAGCCCTTTTTGATATTTTGGCGACTCGCAAAGCTTTCTGCGTTAGTAAACAAACCTTCGAATCTCTTTTGTTGAAAGACTGTGATTTAGAAATCAGTTGAAAGGTCTCTAATGAAGATTTAAATTAAAGTGATTTCTGTTAATTGAAATGCAGCGTTGTTACGCTAAAGATGTCCCATTTGCCTAACCTAACTCATTCACTGCCATTGGCGGCTGTAGAGAACATGGGTGGGAAATAAATTATTCTTACAAACAATTTATTGACCAATTTAATTAAAGAGCCGAGTTTTGGATCATGTTGGGAAAACGGATGAAAAACATTGTTTGGTTATTCTGAAGGGTGGCTTTTTTTCCCATTTTCGATAGTTCAGTATACTTTAATCAAGACACACACACACACTGTTGGATTTATGGACTTTTCTTTTACTAATCATCTACTGAAGAAGCTTAAATAGAACACAAAACAATAATAAGAAAATAAAACAAAACTAGAAGTTGAGAACTTAAGTGGCACCATTTGGATAGGCAACAATGTTGGCTTTATAATTGCGTTATTGTATTTTGATAGAAGACCCCTTTTACGTCCCACCAATACCAATACCTAGCAACAACGAGATGTTCTGCGAAGTTCTGCGTCGTTGAAGATGACGGCCCAGTCCTTATGTCCTCGGCCGTCGAGTGATGAGGAATCCTGGTAGGCTCGAGAGCCGGTTGGGGCGAGGACCACAGGATGCAGAGTGTTGAGGGAGAGGTTGAGGGCTGGTGGCTTTAGGCTTCTCTGAGGTTGCTGGCTTTGTCCCACTGGTTTGGCCGCGAGCCTGATTAAGCTTAGCTGTTGACTTGGCAAGATTCTCTGGCTGCTTGTTGAGCTGAGACTTGAACTGATGCAGTTCTTCTAGTTAGGATATGCCCTCTTACCTTGTGGCTGACTAAATTCAGACTGCCTTTGCGTGGTTAGACGTGTACCAGCTCTCGGTTGCGGTTCTCGGTTCTACTGCGAGGGGCAGTCCCCCTTGTGGTGGAGTGGTCACGGTAACCTTTGATGCGCAAATGCAAGATAACCAACCTCACATTTCACCAGTATCAGTCAGATAACATATCTATGTAATTGACTTAAAACACAGTATTCTCTTCACATGTCTTGAGATTGTTTGATCATCTTCAATGCGAAATGGAATTCTGACCAAATGTTGAGTACTTTACACGGCCCAACCTGAATGTAGCCATTTCAGTTTTGCTTAGTCCTGCGGAACCGTCATAGAATAAAACTAACTCTGGTGTTAATGCTACTTTTAATCTATCTTGATTTGTTTGAGACTATCAACTAGTGTCAATGGGATTCCACAAGTATCACTTACAATTTTCACATTTGTTTTCAAGACCCAGACCAGTATGCCTGTGATCTGAGTGGAAAGAATAGGTCCAGGTTTTTCATAATTTCAGTGCAAATGATATTTATGTTGCACACTTCAAGGCGGACAATGATATGTCCGGTGTGCGTTGGTTTGCATATACTTTCTTATAATTTGTCATTTTGTTTTTGTTCGTTTGTTAAGCCTCTCCGGTTAGTCTCTCATTCATCTCTCCATTAAATTCCTCATCCAACTCTCTTTTACTCTTCCAACTGGCCAACCCTGTCTCTTTCAGGACCCCTTAGCTGCCCCTGGTGCCTGATCACAAAAACAGTGCAAAGGCTTTGCAAAACTACCAGAAAAGTGCTTCATAATTAATGTGCAACAAAACGAGACTAAAATATAAATGAAATAACATGAAAATAAATGAATAACGCAAAAACATGCTTGAGGGTGTTTACTGTTACAAGCGGCCATTCAACATTCATTCATTCATTCATTTCATGCACTCTCACATTTCCAGTCTAAAATAAGTTATTATAAGGTATCATCCAAATGTCGGTTATCTTCCTCCTTTTGTTACTTATAATCTGTATTGGTATCGGCCCTGAAAACCCCATATCAGTCGATCCTTCATATTAATGATACATAAGAAAGAAACTAGGGAAGAAGGTATAAAATTACTATAACAGGGGTTACTAATAATTTGCTTGGGAGCAACTGTTAGCTACCCGCGAAGAGCTCAGTAGCCTGCGGACCTGATCTGGAAATAGTTCCCCAGTGATAGGTCATTGTAACTTTCTAAGAAATGTTTTTGACTTGAAAAAATAATGGACATCTTGAAATACATACTTATTCAAGATATCTCAAAATAAGCCTATTGTTTATTCATGTAAGTCGGTCAATGCCCTTATACAAAGCAGATGTTTTAGACCTAGCCTATTTTAACCTTATTTACTAGTAGCATATTAAAGTGGCGGTTAATTGGCTAATCAGTAACACAAAAAGTAGCTCTCAAAAGGTTGCTGACCCCTGGATGATAAAGTCCGAAAATAAGATCCGTGAAAGTACATTGGGTAAGAAGAGGTGGCTCATCGATTTGTGGAAGGCCGTCACGCGAAAATCGAATTAGCGGAGTCCTGCACATCCATCCTGACCCGTCTCCTGGCGGCGTGTCGTTCAGCTGGAGGAGATTTCAATTAAAATGGTCTTCCACTCGGATGGCTTTACGTTCATTAAGAAGGAGAGGACACTTCATCATCTCCTGTGGCCTGGTCAACCATTGAATTTTTCGTTCGCCAACACAACGCTCATGAAGCTTTTGCTTTTGACCTTTTTGGATTTTTTGGAGGCCTATCAGCTTAAAATAATGATAAAACTTTGATTCACTCCAAAATATGTTAGACTTGGAAATTTTGTGAATTGAGTTAGTGGATAATGGTAACCTTTGAAAAGGTTATTTACGTGCCAACAGATGTTTTGTTGATTCAAATACTATCCAGCTATTGTTTCATAGTTTGGCTGTGGGTGCAACTTATACTTTTGTGCGACTTATATCTGGAATTATTTACACATTATTATTTCATTGAGTTTTAAATATTTATTACCAGTATATCATTTCACATGTTATTTTCACACGAAACGGCAAGAGGGTGCCCTCAGCTTGTGTTGATCATTTCAAATTTGCTGTGTTGTGCCGAAAAATGTTCCCCTGCGTGAAATGCCCCCCCGGCTTGTGGAAGTAAAAAAAGATGATGCAGATAATCGTCACATTACCAAATATCGGTGCCAATAATCGTCCCGCCCGATAATTGGTTGACCTTTATGCACGATTAACCGAAATCTAACCGATATGGCGATGGTGACATAGTGCGATTGTGTAATCGCAAGACACTGCGGTTTGAGCCTTGTATGCACAGACTGCATAACAACACTATTCAGAAGAAGGGTAAAGCATGTTAATATGATTTTATAATAGTTCTTTTTCCTTTTTAAATTATTAAAAATTCTTACGCCCAATTTTTAAACTTACAGCAAATGAATATCTGCTCCAAATATTGGTTATCAGCTTTTAATACCAATAATCGGTATTGGGATCGATGATTTTGATCAAGATTATTTTAATCTTGCCGGGTTGTGCCTTAAGAATGTTTCCCTGCATGAAAGAATCCCCCCCCGCCGCCTGTTGAAAAATAAATAAATAAATAAAGTCGATGCCGATATCCGTCAAATTCCCAAATATCGGTGCTGATAAACATCCCGCTCGATAATTGATAATTGGCGATGTGACATAGCGCGATTGTGTAATCGCAAGACACTGCAGTTTGAGCCTTGTGACTGCATTCATACCAAAGAAGGTTAAAGCATGTCTATATGACTGACCCTCATGTTGACCTTATTTTTTGTTCTTTTTATACAGCTTGCATTCAAATGTGAATTAATAAAAACATTTAATTTTTTTTTACTGTTGGGTCCACTCAAGGAAAAGTCATAAAAATTTAAAGTTACATAAAACATAATTCAAAGGGATTTTTTTCTGTTTTTTTAAAGACACGTTGGAAGTTCATTTTGACCCGAGGACAACATGGGGGTTAAGCACTCTCAAAGATCTAAACTAGCACAAAAAAGGCACTTTTCTTTTAAAATCGAAAATGCATTGAAATTGCGTACTGGTCTGAAAAATCCCAATTACTTTTTTTCCAAAATCGTTCAGCCATAGTAGGGTACGTTGCTAATGTGTGGTGAATGATAAAGCATAATATAGTGGTACCTCTATTTACATATGTCTCTTCAGACAAAGGTTTCTGGATACAAAGTACCTAAATGTAAAAATATTGCCCCTTGTTACAAAGGCGTTTCAGGATACAAAGTCTAAAATACAGTATAATATACGCTGCCATTCATCGCTCCAGGAGCTGTATCTGGCAACCCTGGTGCGTATGCATGAATCGCAGCATGCTCTTCGTGTCCCCATCTCGCTCTGTAAACAATCTTCTGTATGGTACAGCTACGAAGAGCGATCATTCACAATATACGGAAAAAATGCAGAAAAGTGGAGAAGGAGAAAGGAAGAGACCTTTTCCTGGCCATCAAAACAAAGTAAGAGATAATAAAAAGGTAAGAAAACAAACACCGCTGTGCAGGAGGAGTTAAGAGATGACAAAGAGGGTGCAGCCATCATTCCATCAGCCTAAACTGAAGACATTTTGGCAATATTCAATGATGTCTCAAAATTTGTGGAATCACCCAGAAAAAGTGTTGACAGGTCAGGCTACTGATCATTATGATGACGTTTGCTTCGCGTATTTCTGAAAGATTGTCAAAAGCGGATGTCATTGGACTAGAAATGTGAGCCAAAAAAAATGTGAGGACCAGTAAACAAAGAGGCCAGTTAAAATGTAAATTAATATATATATATATATATATATATATATATATATATATATATATATATATATATATATATATACTGGACTGTCTCAGAAAATTAGAATATTGTGATAAAATTCTTTATTTTCTGTAATGCAATTAAAAAAACAAAAATGTCATACATTCTGGATTCATTACACATCAACTGAACTATTTCAAGCCTTTTATTATTTGAATATTGCTGATTTTGGCTTACAGCTGAAAAAAACTCAAAAATCCTATCTCAAAATATTAGAATACTTCCTCAGACCAAGTAAAAAAATAATTTTATAACAGCAAAACTAAATCAAACATTTGAAAATGTCCATTGATGCACTCAGTACTTGGTTGGGAATCATTTTGCACGGATTACTGCATCAATCCGGCGTGGCATGGAGGCAATCAGCCTGTGGCATTGCTGAGGTGTTATTGATGCCCAGGATGCTTCGATAGCGGCCTTCAGCTCATTTGCATTTGTAGGTCTGGTGTCTTTCATCTTCTTCTTAACTATACCCCACAAATTCTCAATGGGGTTCAGGTCAGGGGAATTAGCAGGCCAATCAAGGACAGTGATGCCATGGTCAGTGCACCAGTTACTGGTGGTTTTGGCACTGTGGGCAGGTGCCAGATCATGCTGGAAAATGAAATCCTCATCTCCATAGAGCTTTTCAGCAGATGGAAGCATGTAGTCCTCTAAAATCTCTTGGTACACAGTTGCATTTACTCTGGACTTGATGAAACGCAGTGGACCAACACCAGCAGCTGACATGGCTCCCCAAACCATTGCTGACTGTGGGAACTTCACACTGGATTTCAAGCAACTTGGATTTTGCTCCTCTCCAGCCTTTCTCCAGACTCTGGCGCCTTGACTTCCAAATGAAATGCAAAACTTGCTTTCGTCTGAAAAGAGGACTTTGGACCACTCTGCAACTGTCCAGTGCTTCTTCTCCATAGCCCAAGTCAGACGCTTCTTCCGTTGTCTTGAGTTCAGAAGTGGCTTGACCATGGGAATACGGCTATTGTAGCCCATTTCCCGGACACGTCTGTGAACTGTGGCTTTTGATACCTGGACTCCAGCTTCAGCCCACTGTCTTTGAAGCTCCCCCAAATTCTGGAAGTGGCTCTTCTTCACAATTTTGTTAAGGCTGCGGTCATCTCTCTTGGTTGTGCAGCGTTTCCGGCCACATTTTTCCCTTCCAACAGACTTTTTGTGGATATGCTTTGAAACTGCTCTCTGTGAACAGCCTGCTCTTTGAGAAATTTATTTTTGTGTCTTACCCTCCTGATGGAGGGTATCAATGATGGTCCTCTGGACAGCAGACAGATCAGCAGTCTTCCCCATACTTGTGATTTAGTTTACTGAACCAAGCTGAGTGTTTTTAAGGCTCAGGAAACCCTCGCAAGGTGTTTCGAGTTAATTAGATGATTCAGGTGATTAGTTGAATAGCCTACTTGTATACTTTTTCATGATATTCTAATATTTTGAGATAGGATTTTTGAGTTTTCTTAAGCTGTAAGCCAAATTCAGCAATATTCAAATAATAAAAGGCTTGAAATAGTTCAGTTGATGTGTAATGAATCCAGAATGTATGACATTTTTGTTTTTTTAATTGCATTACAGAAAATAAAGAACTTTATCACAATATTCTAATTTTCTGAGACAGTCCAGTATATAATTCTTTATTTATAATTGTTTTTGCCTCTTGTTTTATGCTTATTGTGCGGTAATCTCATTTTAATGTGCATTTGTTTCATGTTCTGATGCTCTTTTATGATTTATAAAAAAAAAGAAATCACACTTTTAGGTGGCTTGGAACTAATTAGAGCATTTACATTCAAAAGGCGTCCCTACTTCCAAATGTTTAAGGTTACAAAGCTGCTCCCAGAACAAATTAAATTCGTAAGTAGAGGTACCACTGTATTGAAAAACAAAGAGAACAGTAAGTCTGGATCCAGCCCCAGAGCCAAACTTGGTTTAACATCGCTGTTCAAGATGTAAAATAAAGGTCCAAAACAAATGTTCTATAAAGCAAAAACTTTTGACCATTTGTCATTTATTTCTTAAAGAGCACCATCACATTATTTCCCCAACTGGCTACACATTTGCCAACGACGCCATCACTTGAAAAGTCAAAACAAAGACTTTCGCTCCGTATGGGAAATTTACACGTGCGATTTTGCATGAAAAGAAACCAATTGAAATCAATGTAAACACTGCAATAATGGTTCCCATCAGCTGAGTCCTGCTCAGTGGCAAATGATACAATTCAGCTAAGGAAAAGAAGTTTGAAAACATGTTAATGAACTAAATATGAATTGTTGTTATTGAGGATTTGCATTTGATCTGGTTGAAATATGAAAAGTGCTGCGGTAACCTTGTTCTCAAGCGGTAGAAAAACAGTAGGGAGTGCTGTTTTTGTGTCTGTTTTCATCGTGTCCCTGCTCTAACACAGCTGGAGTATATAGGCGAATACAGGAAACAAAACAAATGGCTCTATAAAGCATATGCATTTACAGTGGACCCCCTGGGATACAGCGTCCCCACCTTATGTTTTTTTTCGCTATAAGATGTTTTTTAACACTCCTTTACAGCAACAAATTATTTTATGTGCCCAAAAACTGAAATTAAAATATCGAAGTGTTTGTTCATAAGACTGTGCATGGTACATCTCTAAGATCAGAAAAATGCTGATGCTCTATTGGCAGAACTACCTCCCACTTTGCCTTTCTCTTCATTTGGGTCAAATTCACGTGTGCTTTGTAAATACATTGAGAATAATCATATTTATCATAGATCATCCACATTAGTGATTTGGATATTGTTACAAAAATAGACTAGAAGGGTAAAATATGTAGGTATGCAGAAGTAAACTGTATTGAACTCCTGCAAGTGCGACATGATGTCACAGACTGCCACTGGGGCATACTAATGACTCCCTCTGACACATGTCACCCCATCCCTCGTTAATAAAACACACCAACATTTTAAGTTCTTTTGAAAGTAAATTTTAATCAAATACACATATATAGCACATAAAGTAGTACTTACTATATACTATTTGTCATATTATTATTTTTATCAGGGGTGTTACGGGTTTGGAAGTTATTTGCTAATTACTCACTATAGGGCAATCCTGCTTTAAAACCCCCAGTTCAGATTGGATTGATCTAGTTTCCCACAGATCTACTTTACTGTGAAAGAAAGTGAAAGTTTAATATGCATATGTGTTCAGACTATGTCATTGATCAATAATTAAAAAATAAAAAAAAAGTTCTGAGAGGCAGGAGCCCGAGCACCACCGAGCATTCGTTTGCGCATACCTTTGGCAATTGATCTTTTACATTGAATCAGCTGTGTCAGAGCAGATAGACATTGGAAACAGGCTGGACTCCAGTTCTTGAAAATTAGGGTTCCCCTACCCCACGGATAAAACTCTTTACAAAAATCCATTCAGGCTTACAAATTGTGAAAAATAGTCTTCTAGTCCACATAAAAACGCCGCATTGAACGAGGCAATTAGACCGATCCTGCCACAGGTAACAAAAAAAGAGCGCAGGTTCACACAGTGGTGACAGACAGAAAGGCGTTGTGCACTTGCGTCCCCTCTGGCGCTTTGGTCCCGTGCGTCATCAGCTCCTGGATGGTCATCCAGTTGTCCAGAATCTTCTTGTTGCGCTTCTTCATCATTTTTTTGTGGCTTAGCTCAATGATACTAGCCTCGCCTCCGCTCTGCGGGTTCTCCTTCAGGCTCTCTAGGCGGCTCCGCTGCATGAACTCTCTTCGTTTGCGCTGCTCCTTGGCACGCAGCAGCTGCCGCTTACGCTCCTCTTTGCTCCAGTATCGACCCATCTTCATCTCGCTGACGGCGTCGTCGTCGGTGGTCATGCCGCCGCTGCGCTCCTCTTTGATTTTGAGTGCACGTTCACGCAGGATGCGGTCACGCACCGGACGTTTGGTGACATAGCGCGTCCCGTCGCCGCGGATTTTCACCTTCCACTCCATTTTGGGTTCGTCCAAGAGGAGCGGTGGTGACACTGCGGGAGGGGGTTCCTTGTTGCACACGCTCAGCAGGCTGAGTTGGCTTTGGGCGAACTCCACCGCCGAGCGCTGCTGGATCAGTTGCATGTAGCTCTGGTAGTGACGCGCATGCGCCGGCACCTCGGCTTGCCGACGCTGAGAGCTATGCGAAGGCGAGAAGTAAGGGATCTGCGTCAAGCTGGGTTTAGGTTTTCCCTGTCGCGGCCCGTCCTCATTTTGAAGCATCTGGTCCGACTCGGAGGGGTTGCTGTGGTCCGAGCTGCTGGTCCTCTTGGCAGGGAGTGCCGGGATGGGGCTGAGCGAGGGCCCGGCGGCGAGTCCTTTGTTCCTCTGGTTGGTAAGGCTCACCATCCTCTGAAGGGAATGTTCCGGGGAGCGGTCCATAGCCAGGGGGGTACTCCGGGAGCTCTCAGCTGTGTTATAGGCGCTAGAGCTGTCCTTGTCCGACCTGTCGTGACCCAGTCCGACCGTGTGCTGGTTCTTTCGGAGCTTGTGCGCCTGCATGATGTTCTGGCACTCCAGCTCGATGCTGCGCAGTTCCTCGTTGAGCATGCGGAGTTCGC